>NC_035161.2:14170869-14508809 GCF_001659605.2 Manihot esculenta
AGAGGGGTAGCCTCTACTTCAGCAGCAGGTTCCCGAGGTGGAAATCCGGTAGCCCCAGCACGGATTTTCACTGTGACACAGGAGGAGGCTAATACGTCGAACACAGTGGTGTCAGGTAATCTCATCATTGGGTGTTCAGATGTGTATGCTTTGATGGACCCCGGTGCTTCTCATTCCTTTATTGCTTCGAGAGCCATAGAGAGGTTGGGTTTGATCAGTTCTGAGTTAGAGTATCCTCTCTGGGTCAGTGGACCTAGATGTGACCCATCAGTGGCAGTGTCAGTCTGTCGTTTCAGTCCAGTGTTTATCGAGGGTAGATGCCTTCCAGCTGACCTTGTGGTTCTAGACTTGACAGATTTTGATGTCATTCTAGGGATGGATTGGCTATCTGCATATAGTGCTACGTTGGACTGTCGAGAGAAGCTAGTGAGTCTCAGAGACCAGGATGGGTCAGAGTGTGTCTTCAGAGGAGACAGGAGAGGTACACCCAGAGGTCTGATTTCAGCCCTTCAGGCTCGTCGTTTGCTTAGGAGGGGTTGTCAGGGGTTTCTAGCTCATGTGAGAGAGCTAGACAGTCAGGTTAGGGAACCAGCCACAGTACCAGTAGTCCGAGAGTTTCTCGATGTGTTCCCAGACGATTTGCCAGGACTACCACCTGATAGGGAGATAGGGTTTGAAATTGAATTACTGCCAGGTACCCGACCTATCTCTATTCCTCCCTACAGGATGGCGCCAGCTGAGTTAACAGAGTTGAAAGTACAGTTGCAGGACTTGGTAGATAAGGGTTTCATCCGTCCTAGTACCTCACCTTGGGGAGCTCCAGTGCTCTTCGTCAGAAAGAAGGATGGATCCCTCAGACTTTGTATCGACTACAGACAGTTGAACAAGGTCACTACCAAGAATAGGTATCCTCTACCTAGGATTGATGATCTGTTTGACCAGCTAGCTGGAGCAGGTTGTTTCTCGAAAATAGATCTGAGATCCGGGTATCATCAGTTGCGAGTCCGAGAGGCAGATGTGCCTAAGACAGCTTTCAGAACTAGATATGGGCATTATGAGTTCTTAGTGATGCCGTTCGGGTTGACTAACGCCCCTGCAGCATTCATGGATCTCATGAACAGAGTTTTCAGTGAGTTTCTGGATCACTTTGTCATTGTTTTCATCGATGATATATTAGTGTATTCCAGAGATGCAGAGGAGCATGCCCAGCATCTGAGGATAGTTCTGCAGACACTGAGAGAGCATGGTTTGTATGCCAAGTTCTCGAAGTGTGAGTTTTGGTTAAGGAGCATTTCCTTCTTGGGACATGTGGTATCAGCAGAGGGTATTGAGGTAGATCCCAAGAAGATAGAAGCTGTAGCTAACTGGCCCAGACCCACGATAGTGACTGAGATTAAAAGCTTTCTGGGACTGGCAGGTTACTACAGGAGGTTCGTTCAGGACTTTTCAAAGATAGCGGCTCCTATGACCAAATTGACTCAAAAGAACCAGAAGTTTGTCTGGTCTGACCAGTGTGAAGAGAGCTTTGAGGAGCTCAAGAAGAGATTGACTACAGCACCAGTCTTAGCTCTGCCTGTAAGTCATGAGGATTTCACAGTGTTCTGTGATGCATCCCGAGTGGGATTGGGCTGTGTATTGATGCAGAGTGATCGGGTAATAGCTTATGCTTCTAGACAGTTGAAGAAACACGAGTTGAATTACCCTACCCATGACCTAGAGATGGTAGCAGTTATCTTTGCACTTAAGATGTGGCGGCATTACCTCTACGGGGTTAAATGCGAGATCTTTACTGATCACAAGAGTTTACAGTACATCTTGAGTCAGAGAGAGCTGAATTTGAGGCAAAGACGATGGGTCGAATTGCTTAGTGATTATGATTGTAAGATCCAGTATCATCCGGGTAAGGCGAATGTGGTGGCAGACGCCCTAAGCCGGAAATCACTAGGCAGTTTATCCCATATAGCAGCAGAGCGGAGACCAGTTGTGATGGAGCTTTATAAGCTCTTTGCTGAGGGATTACAGCTAGAGTTGTCTGGTACAGGTGCGTTGATAGCACAGATGAGAGTGACACCTGTGTTTCTGGAGCAGATAGCTCAGAGACAGCATGAGGACCCTGAGTTGATGAAAATTGCCAGGACTGTTCAGTCAGGCAATAATGCAGAGTTCAGATTTGACAGTAAAGGGATCCTTCGTTATGGGAGTCGACTTTGTGTACCCGATCGTGGCAGTGTGAAGGAAGACATTATGAGGGAAGCTCATAATGCGAGATATAGTGTTCACCCAGGAGCCACCAAGATGTACCAGGATCTAAAAAAGGTCTATTGGTGGCCAGCTATGAAGAAAGAAGTAGCGCAGTTTGTGACAACCTGTGAGGTTTGTCAGAGGGTGAAGCTAGAGCATCAGAAACCAGCAGGAATGCTTAACCCATTACCGATTCCCGAATGGAAATGGGAAAACATAGCTATGGATTTTGTAGTGGGTTTACCAGCAGCGTCCAACAGAATAGACTCGATATGGGTGATTGTGGACAGACTCACGAAATCTGCTCATTTTCTTCCAGTTCGGAGTACCTATTCTGTGGATAAGTTGGCTCAGGTCTATCTAGATGAGATAGTGAGATTACATGGTGTTCCAGTATCAATAGTCTCAGATAGAGGACCTCAGTTTACCTCTAGATTTTGGCGAAGTCTGCAGAGTGCGATGGGCACAAGATTAGAGTTTAGCACTGCTTTCCACCCACAAACTGATGGACAGTCAGAGAGGACCATCCAGACCATAGAGGATATGCTTCGATTGTGTGTGTTAGACTTTGGCGGTTCTTGGAGGCAGCATCTACCTTTGGTGGAGTTTGCCTACAATAACAGCCATCATGCTAGCATAGGGATGGCTCCGTATGAAGCGTTGTATGGGAGGAAATGCAGATCCCCTGTTTGTTGGGAAGAGATAGGAGAGAAGGCTCTGGCAGGGCCAGAGTTAGTCGAGATTACTAGTAGAGTGGTGCCCATGATCAGAGATAGAATCAGAACAGCTCAGAGTAGACAGAAAAGTTATGCCGACGTTCGCAGAAAACAGTTAGAATTTCAGGAGGGTAATTGGGTATTGCTGAAAGTGTCTCCGATGAAAGGTGTGGTTCGTTTTGGGAAGAAGGGTAAATTAGCTCCACGGTACATTGGACCTTTTGAGGTTGTGCAGCGGATCGGAAATGTATCATATAAGCTAGATTTACCTGCTTCGATGGAGAGGATTCACCCGGTCTTTCATGTTTCTATGCTACGGCAGTTTGTGTCAGATTCGACTCAGATTCTGAGTGAGCCTGAGGTGGAGATTCACACAGATCTCACCTATGTAGAGCAGCCAGTGCGGATTGTGGACACACAGCTCAGACAGCTAAGGAACAAGGAGATTCCGATGGTGAAAGTCCTATGGAACCACCATAATGTAGAAGAGTGCACGTGGGAGACGCGGGAGTCTATGCTCCAGCAGTATCCATATCTGTTTTGAGGTTCGTTTCCTCCTTTTTGTATGTTTCTAATTTGTTTTAGGAACATCCGAGGACGAATGTTCTTAAGGGGGGGAGAATGTAATACCCGGCATGTTCAGACATCAGAATTCCTATCGTTCGGTGGAAGCGAGGATGTCAGAGCATCCCTGAAGGGTGAGTGGAGGTTTTCTAAAATGTTTTTAGATGTTTTAAGCTTTTGTTTTAGCAAAGGAATAAGTTTTGAAGAAACAAGGCTAAGGAAAGTTTTGCCACTTTCGGCCCCCTAAAGTGTAAGTTCGGCCGCCTAAAGTAGCTCATGTTCGGCCCCCTAAACTCAATGTTCGGCCCCCGAACGTGATGAGGTGTTACATGTAGCTTTGGCCACCGAACGTGAAGCGGTGGTTCACTTTTTTTAAGTGGATATGGCCGACTATGGAGGTGCTTAAGCTCTCCTTTGGGTCAGGAACAAGCACATGTTTCCCCTTGGTGATTTTCTTGAGTTTCTAATCAAATCTTTCAAAGAAAAATAAGTTTATGGTGAGTTTTAACTAGTTTTGAGAAGTTGTGGAGTTTGAGAACTTGTGAAGCTTGAATCTTCATTTCTTCAAGTTTGGGGTCACGCCAGCCTTTGTTCTTCAAAGGGTAAGAGTGAATCCTTTGTTTTTATCATGTTTTAAATGAGTTTGATGATGGGAAAGGGGAGTTGTGCTTGAGTATGCATAAGTTGTCCATATTAGGGTGTATGGATCCTATGCTTTGTGTATGGTTGTTGTGTGTTGTTTGTTGGAGTTTAATTTATTTGAAGCTCCTTTATGCTTATTAAAGTGTTTATGCATGTTTTAGAAGGGTTAAATGCATGTGTTGAGGTCTGAGCAGGTGATGGAGGGATTGGCAGGCGTCCTTGTGCACGAAACTGAGTTTTTGATGAACTCAGGTTCGGCCCCCGAAAGTCCAAGTTAGGCCGCCGAACATGCCTGACTTTCGTCTCTGGAAGGGACATTCGGCCGCCGAAGGTGCCCCCGAAAGTGCCCTGTCCAGCCTTCCTTTGCATGTTTTCTATGTTTGATCTAAGGTGTTTTAAGGGGTTTTAAGGGGAGATGTTTAGCGGTATGTCCGAGTATGTTTGGTCCCTCATTTGAGTCTATCTGTGTAGGCACAGAGCAGAGGAACCAGAGAGAGCAGCAGTGAGTACTGCTCCAGAGTTTTCAGAGCCTGCAGGGTCAGTCAGTCCAGATAGCCAGAGGTGAGTGGAACTAAACTTAATGCTTTTTGAATTGATCAAAGACATGTTTTAGCATATCTCATGCATCATGATTATGCCATAAGTTGATTGCATTAGTATCCACGAATATGTTGCATTGCATTGTTATTTGTTGATGTGGGTAAATGCTGAATGATCCCATAGTCACAGACAGGAAGACCAGGAGCCTTTGACTACGCCCTGGCAAGTATAGCAAAGACCAGGAGCCTTTGACTACGCCCTGGCAGGTATATAGTAAAGTCCAGGAGCCTTTGACTACGCCCTGGCAATGGTAAGTACAATGGTGTTATATACACATATACATATATGACAGGAAGTCCAGGAGCCTTTGACTACGCCCTGGCACAGAGTTACTGGGACTATGTGGTGACAGGTTTACTCTTGATGTGAAATGTTTGTGTTATGACGCATTCCATGAGAGCATCTGTTAATGAATTGTTTTACTGTTCTACTCACTGGGCTATAGAGCTCATCCCACTCCCTTAACCCCAGTTTTGCAGGTTCAGTATACCGTGTACATGGACAGTCCAGCAGGGTTCAGAGAAAGAATAAAGAGAAATGTAATAGTCTAGAGTGGACATGTACTGTTAAAGAGATGTAATAGTTATATATGTGCTTGACTTAGTAGTTGTAAATCTATTGTGTTGTACATGATCGGTATATGTATATGTTTTACTGTATGTGGACTACCAGGCTTAACAGGTATGAATGAACCCATCTAGAGCAAGCTCTAGTCAGGGGTACAGAGTATAGAGTACAGAGTACAGAGTACAGAGTACAGAGTACAGAGTACAGAGATAGTGCATGCACAGGTTAAGCCTTGGGCCAGAAAAGAGTTTTTATTTTCACAGAAAATGTATGATCATGTATGAGATTTACAGGTACACAGAGAGTATACTACGGGTTCTGGCGGCCTTAAGCCGACCTGAATCCTAGCGCCGGTGACGGTCCATTTTGGGGTCGTTACAAGAAGAGCTTTGTCAGAGTGCGCGGCGGAAGCGTGTTCAGGTTCTCGAGGAAGTTGAGGTTTGCTGGAGGTGTCTCCTAAAGAGAGGGTGATTCGTTATGGGCAGAAAGGTAAATTAGCTCTAAGATACATTAGACCCTTTGAAATCCTGCAAAGGATTTGGGAATGCATCCCACGAGTTAGATTTACCCACTTCAATGGAAGAGATCCATTCGTTTTTCCATGTTTCCACGATGTATGAGTTCGTGTCGGGTCCGAGTGAGGTTCTTAAAGGAACCAGAGGTGGAGACCGTAGAGGATCTCACCTATGTTGAGTAGCTAGTACGGACTGCAGACACACAAGTCAAAAAGTGTGGAAACAAGGAAATTCCGATGGTGAAAGCCCCTTAGAATCACCTAAAGATGAAAAGTGCACCAGGGAGACCGAGAGTTTGTACTCCAGCAATGACCGTGTCTCTCTTTTAGGAGAGAGGTTTTTAGGTTTTGCTTGCTTGTTGCTTGCTTGCTTATGTATGTTAGATGCTGTGTTTTAAGTTACCTGTTTGTTTGTTTGAACATTCGAGGACGAATGTTCTTAAAGGGGGGAAGAATGTAATACCAGGCTAGATTCCGGCATCGGAATCCCTACCTTCCAGCGGAATCTCCGTTGGAATATGGAATTTTGATGATGCCAGAGTCTTCTAGAGGGGTAAAATGTGATTTTCTAAAATGATTTTTACTGATTTCATGGTTTTAAATGAAAAAGAAGTGAGTTTTGAAAAGAATAGACCAAGAAGACATTTGCCAGGTTCGGCCGCCGAAAGTGAAGTTCGGCCGCCGAACATGAATTGGTTTTGGGAGCGCTTTTGGCCCCCGAAAGCTATGTGTGAACAAACCAGGTTCGGCCGCCGAACATGGGGGTGTTTCGCATGCACGTTAGGTCGCCGAAGGAGGTTTGGCTGGCCACCTATAAAAGCCCCTCAGACCGAAAATGGGCGAGATTTCTCCCCATTCTCGAGCTCAGGTGTGTTCATGTCCTCCTTTGGTCATTTTCATGTTTTCTCTTCATCTCCTTCATATTTTTATGAGTTCCATGGTTGTTTTGAAGAGTTTTCAAGCTTAGATCAAGTTTTGGGAGCTTGGAGACCCAAGGAGTAGTTTCCTCCCATCTCCAAGTTAGAGCTCGCACAAATCCTCGATCTTCAAGAGGTAAGTGTGGATCTATGCTTTTCTTTACGTTTCATGAAGTTTTAAGAAGATTTTGATGGTTGAGTATGGGTAGATATGCATGTTAGGGTTTATGTGGATTTTATGCCCAATGTATGATAGTGTTTCTTCTTGTGATGTTTGTGTTGGGGTTTAAGTTAGTTTTCAAGCCCCTTGAGCATATGGGATAGAGTATACATGATTGGGAAAGAGTATGTGAGGTTGGGTTTGTTTTGATGGTTTTGGCCTATGTGGGTCATAAACTATCTATGTATGCTTTAGATGTTGTTTTTGGGAGTTTAAGCTTGTTTGAGCTCCATTGTGCATGGTTAAGGATGTATGCATGTGTTTGAGAAGTTGAGTGCTTGTTTTGGGGTTTATGGAAGGTTTGGGAGGCTAGAAATGCACAAAGGCTGAGTTCTGGATGAACTCAGGTTCGGCCGCCGAAGGTGGTTTCGGCCGCCGAACCTGCCTGAGGATGCGGGGATTGGCCGCCTAACCTTGCCCCCGAAAGTTGAGTTTTGGCTTGAAAGCAGACTTTCGGCCGCCGAAGGAAATGTTCGGCTGCCGAAAGTGCCTGACTTTCGTCTCTGGAGTGAGGGTTCGGCCACCGAAGGTGCCGCCGAACTTGCCTGACTTTCGTCTCTGGAAGGGACCTTCGGCCGCCGAAAGTGCCGCCGAAAGTGCCCTGTCCAGCCTTTTCTTGGGTGTTTTCTATGCATGCTTCTATGATGTTTTAGGGGGTTTTTGGGGAGTCTTTTATGAGTTGTTTAGAGTATGTTTGGCACCTCACTGGAGTCCACCTGTGTAGGATCGGACCCGAGGAACCGAGGTGTTTAGCAGTGTCAGCCGTTTCAGAGTCGGCCTTGAGCTAGTCACAGGTGAGTGGAACTAACTCTTATGTTTTAAAAGTTAAACGAATGTTATAGCATGATCCATGCATCATAAAATGCCATGAAATATATAATAGGTTGTACTGCACTAGTATTCACGAATATGATGCATTGCATATTATGTTGTTGATGTGGATGAATGTTGAATGATCCTCTAGCCCTCACCATGATAGTATATGATGATGATGATGATGATATGATATGAGATGGAAATACCAGGTCGCCCCTGACACTATGTTTATGCAAGCGAACACTAGGTGAGGCCTAATCGCCCCTGGTGTAGTCGGACATGTTATGATATGAGTTATGTAAGCGAACGCTAGGTGAGGCCTAATCGCCCCTGGTGTAGTTGGACATGTTATGATATGTTGAGGGCTAGTGGTGACAAATTCATCCTTGATGTGATATGTTTGTGCTGTGGCGCATTTCATGAAAGCATATATTAAAATGAATTGTTTTCTTTTATGGTTTCTGCTCACTGGGCTTTTTAGCTCACCCCTCTCCCCTAACCCCAGGTTTGCAGGGTCAGAGATAGTCAGGAGATCAGCAGGTTACGTCCATGGTCATGTTTATATAATAGAATAGATGTGGACATGATGTAATGTAAGGTTATGTATTGAAGTAAAAAGAGTTGTATTGCATAATGATATTATGATATATGTTCAGAGTTATAGTATTGTGCTTGGCCCGAGCTGGATAATCCCTTTGTACATGAGTTTTATTTTATGTTGTTACATGTGATGGACCGAGTTTGACATAGGGTATGCTGACCCTAGGGGTTCTATGAGTTCAGTCATAGTGCATACACAGGTCAAACTGGTTAAAGGTAAAGTTTTAAATGTTTTATGTAAATGTTGAATCATGTTTGGGATTATACCAGCTGGAGGGAAGTTCGGCCACCGAAGGTGCTGCCGAAGGTTAGAGACTTTCGTCTCTGGAGTGCCTTTTGGCCTCCGACACTTGCCCCCGAAAGGGTTCGGCAGCCGAAAGTGGAAGTTCGGCCGCCGAAGGTGCTTGAGTTTCGTCTCTGGAGAGGACTTTCGGCCCCGAACCTGCCGCCGAAAGTGTTCTGTCCAGTCTTCTCTTGCATACTTTGCATGGATAGTTGAGTGAGTTTAAGGGGATTCTTGGGGAATGTAATAGAGTTAGTCATAAGCTAGTTTGGTCTCTCATGTGAATTCATCTGTATAGGGACAGACCAGAGGAACCAGAGAGAGCAGCAGTGAGTACTGCTCCAGAGTTTACAGAGCCTGCAGAGTCCGTCAGTCCAGATAGACAGAGGTGAGTGGAACTAAACTAATGACTTTTAATTGACACATAAACTGCCTTTAGCATATCTCATGCATCATGATTATGCCATAGGTTGATTGCATTAGTATTCATGAATATGTTGCATTGCATCGTTATTTGAGGATGTGAGTGAATGCTGAATGGTCCAATAGTCTCAGACAGGAAGTCCAGGAGCCTTTGACTACGCCCTGGCAGGTATAGAGAAGTCCATGAGCCTTTGACTACGCCCTGGCAGGTATAGCAAAGTCCAGGAGCCTTTGACTACGCCCTGGCAATGGTAAGTACACAAAGGTGTTATATACACATATACATATATGACAGGAAGACCAGGTGCTCGATTCTACGCCCTGGCACAGAGTTACTGGGACTATGTGGTGACAGGTTTACTCTTGATGTGGCTTGTCTGTGTTATGATGCATTCCATAAGATCATGTTATGTTTTCAGTTACAGATGTGCTTGACTTAGTAGTTTGTGTTGTAAATCTATTGTTATGTACATGATCTGTATATGTATATGTTTTACTGAGTATGTGAAAAACCAGGCTTAACAGGTATGAGTTAACCCATCTAGAGCAAGCTCTAGTCAGGGGGACAAAGTACAGAGTACAGAGTACAGAGTACAGAGATAGTGCATGCACAGGTTAAGCCTTGGTTCAGAGAAAAGAGTTTTTATTTTCACAGAAAATGTATGATCATGTATGAGATTTACAGGTACACAGAGAGTATAGCAGGCTTGCTACGGGTTCTGGCGGCCTTAAGCCGACCTGAATCCTAGCGCCGGTGACGGTCCATTTTGGGGTCGTTACAAAAACTCGCCCGTTTCGGCCATGGAGCTCTTATATAGGGGCTGGCAGACCACCTTTCGGCAGCCTAAAGTGCCTCCAAAACTCATGCAAGTTTGGCGGCCGAACATGAGGTTCGGCGGCCGAACCTTTGAAACTTTCGGAAGCCTAACTTGCCCCCCTAAACCATCCTATGTTTGGCGGCCGAATTTGGGGTTCGGCGGCCGAACTTGGGGTTCGGCGGCCGAACCTGGAAATGTCTCCTTGGTCTTTTTTATTTAAAACTCAATTTTCTTTTTGCTTAAAACCATAAGATATATTAAAACATTTTATAAAAAACATGATTTTACCCTTCTAGAGGTTTCCGATATCCGAGATTCTATCGGACGGTAGGAATTTCGATACTGGAGTCTAGCCGGGTATTACAGCAGCCGAAAGTCCTTCCAGAGACGAAAGTCACAACCTTCGGCGGCATGTTCGGCGGCCGAAACTCCACTCCACAACCGAAAGTCTAAACTTTCGGGGGCGGGTTTAGGCGGGCAAAACAACCTCCTCAAGGGGTTCGGCGGCCGAACCTTGCTTTGGCGGCTGAACCTGAGTTCTCCAAGAAGGCAGAACTCGATTCAACCTTACGTCTCCAGCCTCCAAAACCTCTCCAAAACATGCACAACTTACAACCAAGCCCTCAAACACATGCATATACCTTTCTTCATGCATATAGGGGCTTAGAACTAGCTCAACCCCCAAAACCAACACATATACACACATATGGCTTATGATCAATATAAACCCTACCCATGCAAACTATGCAAAAACCATGCAAAAACCCTTCAAAACTCACTTAAAACATCAAGAAAGGTGAGGATCCATGCTTACCTCTTGAAGATCGAGAGGATTGATGGTCAAAACTCAGAGATGCAAGGAAAAACAAATCTGAACTCTCCAAGCCTCACAACTTTGCTTCTTTGCTCAAAAACTTCAAAACCAACATGAAAACTACTTAAAACTTGATCAACATGCAAGAAAACCAAGAAATCAACCAAAGGAGGTCAAGAACTCACCTATACCCGAAAAGAGAGAGAAAACTCACCTCTAATCCGAATAAGGGACCCTTTTTATAGGTGGCCGGTCAACCACCTTCGGCAGCCAAAGCTGCCTCCACAGCCTCTCCACTTTTGGAAGCCGAACTTGGGCTTCAGTGGCAACGAAAGCTAGCCACCTTCGGCGGCCGAACTTGACTTTCGGCGGCCGAACCTGTAATACCCGGCTAGAATCCGGCACCGGAATTCCTATTGTCTGGTGGAATTCGGGGTGTTGGGACTCTATCTAAGGGTAGGAGTTATGTTTTTACTCAAGTAGTGTGATTTGTATTGATGTGGTAGAATACTTGAAGTAAGTTTTGAGTTGAAATGACCTACGGCAGTTGAGCCAAGTTCGGCCGCCGAAGGTGAGTTCGGCCGCCGAAAGTGTTCGGCTTCCGAAGGTAAGTTCGGCCCCCGAATGTTGCATGGTTTCGCATGCGATTGGGCAGCCGAAGCTGAGTTGGCTAGTGAGCTGAGTCATGATTGTTTTGACAAGTGTTGGCCTCAGATTCTTGCCATGGAATGACCACGTCTCTTATGACTCATCTGTACATGTTTTTGGTTGTTCTCACAGCAGTTTGAGGTGCTTGCAACGGTATTGAGAGTTGAGAGAAACAAAAGTTACGCTTTTGAGATTTTGAGAATTTGAAGAGAGTTGATCCGTTTCCCTTGTTCAGTACGTGCATCTTCCTGTTTATAGAGGTAAGGGAAGATCTAAAAACCTGTGTATGTGTTTTGTGCAGGTTTTATGGAAGTTAAGGGAGAGAGATGCATGTTTAAGTGAGAAATAGTGTTTTTGATGAGTTATGCATGTATACATGTTTATATGTTATGTTTGTTTTGTTGTTTGGGGTTATTAGCTAGTCTTGGACCCCTGTGAACATATACTTGAGTATATGTGTGTTGAATACGTGAAAGATGCATGTTAGAAAGTGTTAAAGGGAAGGAGGAGATGGTTTGCCGTTGAAGCTGAGTTTTGGATGAACTCAGGTTCGGCAGCCGAAAGTTCATTCGGCCGCCGAACCTCCTGCATGGTGACTTGGTTGCCACAGCTTGCCCCCGAGTGTTTTTGCATGTTCGGCTCTGTTTGGGGGATTCGGCCGCCGAAGGTGCCGCCGAAGGTGCTTGAGTTTCGTCTCTGGAGAGGACATTCGGCCGCCGAACCTGCCGCCGAAAGTGTTCTGTCCAGCTTTTCTTTTGCATGCTTTGCTTGGCTAGTTAAGTGAGTTTCAGGGGATTCTTGGGGAATTTAATAGAGGTATTGATAAGCTTGTTTGGTCCCTCATTTGAGTCCATCTGTATAGGTACAGACCAGAGGAACCAGAGAGAGCAGCAGTGAGTACTGCTCCAGAGTTTCAGAGCCTGCAGAGTCAGTCAGTCCAGATAGCCAGAGGTGAGTGGAACTAAACTGATAATTTTTAATTGAACCATAAACTGCTTTTTGCATATCTCATGCATTATGTTTATGCCATAGGTTGATTGCATTAGTAGTCACGAATATGTTGCATTGCATTGTTATTTGGTGATGTGAGTGAATGCTGAATGATCCAATAGTCTCAGACAGGAAGTCCAGGAGCCTTTGACTACGCCCTGGCACGTATAGCAAAGTCCAGGAGCCTTTGACTACGCCCTGGCAGGTATAGTAAAGTCCAGGAGCCTTTGACTACGCCCTGGCACTGGTAAGTTCACAGGTGTTATATACACATATACATATATGACAGGAAGACCAGGTGCTCGATTCTACGCCCTGGCACAGAGTTACTGGGACTATGTGGTGACAGGTTTACTCTTGATGTGGCTTGTCTGTGATATGGTGCATTCCATGAGATCATATTTTACTGAGATGTTTTACTGTTCTACTCACTGGGCTATAGAGCTCATCCCACTCCCTTAACCCCAGTTTTGCAGGTTCAGTATACAGTGTACAGGGAGGGACAGTCCAGCAGAGTACAGGAAAAGTAAAGAGATCTGTAGTAGCTTAGAGTGGACATGTAATATTAAAGAGATGTAATAGTTGTTGCTTGACCTAGTGATGTATGTTTTGTACATGATCTGTATATGTATATATGTTTTCCTGTATGTGAAAACCAGGCTTAACAGATATGAGTTAACCCATCTAGAGCAAGCTCTAGTCAGGGATACAGAGTACAGAGTACATGAGTACAGAGTACAGAGATAGTGCATGCACAGGTTAAGCCTTGGTTCAGAAAAGAGTTTTATTTTCACAGAAAATGTATGATCATGTATGAGATTTACAGGTACACAGAGAGTATAGCAGGCTTGCTACGGGTTCTGGCGGCCTTAAGCCGACCTGAATCCTAGCGCCGGTGACGGTCCAATTTGGGGTCGTTACAGATTGGTATCAGAGCCCTAGGTTCACATGATCGGACCTATAGAGACAGTGTTGGGCTCAGACAGGTTAGAAGTGGTCAAGCACACTAGGAAATCATGTCCACTAGGATAGGGTCTTGAGTCCTATCTGCTATGATATGCCATGAGTGTTGTATGTGTATGATTGATATGTGATGTTTATGTGCTAAAGTGATATGTTATATGTTGTGTTTCCAGAGAGTAAAGATGCGAGGAACTCGTCGATCAGCTCGATTGACTGGAGTCCCATCAGAGAATGAGAGACCAGCTGCTCGTCCTCCTGCATTGCCTAGGGCAAGGTCTCAGAGATCTGGCAGGGAAGGTACGTCAATAGACCCTAGAAGGTCTGTCGACGAGAGCAGAAGAGGAACAGTGAGGGGAGGAAGATCAGAGGAAAGGAGGGAAGCTATGGAGATTGATCAGTCTAGAGATGACAGCATGGGTATAGGCAGTTTTGAGGAAGGTATGGGAGAGTCACAGGGAGGTGCTCAGACCTCAGGTTTTGGCTATCCAGAGTATCCGATGGGAGGTATGTCGGAGTACTCTCGATTTGACCCATATCCTACATACATGCCATATATGCCATATCCTCACTATTACCCATCATATCCACCATATCCTATGTATCCATCTTCCCCTACCCATCCAAGTGCAGTACACCTAGAGCCAAATGAACCAAATGAACCAGTACTACCACCAGAACCAGTAGCCCCTGTTGTTGATAGACATGAACCTAGCTCATCTGGAGGTAAAGTCCAAATGACGGAGTATTTGAAATTGGATGCTCCTAAATACAACACGGGAGATGATCCATTTGATTACCTCAGAGCAGTTAGGATGATAACCGGTGAATTGGGAGCAGATGATAGGAGAGCCATTGAGATGGCAGGTTTCACAATAAAATGCAAGAAAGCCAGAGAATGGTTTAAGAATTATGTGGAGCCTAGAATGGACAGCATGTCATGGGGAGAGTTCGCCAATGAGTTTGCAGGGTGGGCTTTTCCTGACAGTTCGAGGGAGATGAAAGTAATTGAATTTGAACAGTTGAGACAGACAGACGAGATGAGTGTTGATGAATTCACAGATAAGTTCCTGGATCTGCTTCAGTACGTGGGTCAAGCCTATGATACTGATCAGAAGAAAGCAAGGAGATATACTATGAGACTGCATCCCAGGTATGCTTCCTTGATTCTTCCAGCAGACAAGGAGAGTTTCCATACCATCGTAGACGCAGCCAGGAAAATGGAAGCTAGTGCCAATATTCAGAAACAGTCAAAGGCACAGGCTTCGGGTTCTAAAGCCCCCACACCAAGCAGTAAAAGATGGGATAGAGCAAAAGGAACAAAGAGTAAGTTCTGGAATAAAGTCAAGTCAGGTCTGGGAATAGGTAGTGGCTCAAGCTCTGGCACAGCTCCAGTCTGCAGACGATGCGGAAAACCACATGGAGGAGTTTGTCGGTTGGGATCTACAGCTTGTTTTCGATGTGGACAGGAAGGGCATATTGCTCGGGATTGTCCGCAGATGACTTTTGCACCATCCCAGCAGATGAGTTCAGGCAGTGTGGTACAGCCAGGTGTACGGCCAGTAGCTCCAGTCATGCCTCAGACTAGTGGCAGAGGTAGAGGGAGAGGGGTAGCCTCTACTTCAGCAGCAGGTTCCCGAGGTGGAAATCCGGTAGCCCCAGCACGGATTTTCACAGTGACACAGGAGGAGGCTAACACGTCGAACACAGTGGTGTCAGGTAATCTCATCATTGGGTGTTCAGATGTGTATGCTTTGATGGACCCCGGTGCTTCTCATTCCTTTATTGCTTCGAGAGCCATAGAGCGATTGGGTTTGATCAGTTCTGAGTTAGAGTATCCTCTCTGGGTCAGTGGACCTAGATGTGACCCATCAGTGGCAGTGTCAGTCTGTCGTTTCAGTCCAGTGTTTATTGAGGGTAGATACCTTCCAGCTGACCTTGTGGTTCTAGATTTGACGGATTTTGATGTCATTCTAGGGATGGATTGGTTATCTACATATAGTGCTACGTTGGACTGTCGAGAGAAGCTAGTGAGTCTCAGAGACCAGGATGGGTCAGAGTGTGTCTTCAGAGGAGACAGGAGAGGTACACCCAGAGGTATGATTTCAGCCCTTCAGGCTCGTCGTTTACTTAGGAGGGGTTGTCAGGGGTTTCTAGCTCATGTGAGAGAGCTAGACAGTCAGGTGAGGGAACCAGCCACAGTACCAGTAGTTCGAGAGTTTCTCGATGTGTTCCCAGACGATTTGCCAGGACTACCACCTGATAGGGAGATAGGGTTTGAAATTGAATTACTGCCAGGTACCAGACCTATCTCTATTCCTCCCTACAGGATGGCGCCAGCTGAGTTAATAGAGTTGAAAGAACAGTTGCAGGACTTGGTAGATAAGGGTTTCATCCGCCCTAGTACCTCACCTTGGGGTGCTCCAGTGCTCTTTGTCAGAAAGAAGGATGGATCCCTTAGACTTTGCATCGACTACAGACAGTTGAACAAGGTCACTATCAAGAATAGGTATCCCTTACCTCGGATTGATGATCTA
Source organism: Manihot esculenta (assembly GCF_001659605.2). Classification (NCBI taxonomy): domain Eukaryota; kingdom Viridiplantae; phylum Streptophyta; class Magnoliopsida; order Malpighiales; family Euphorbiaceae; genus Manihot; species Manihot esculenta. The sequence continues at coordinate 14,186,740 of NC_035161.2, forward strand.
TTTGACCAGCTAGCTGGAGCAGGTTGTTTCTCGAAAATAGATCTGAGATCTGGGTATCATCAGTTGAGAGTCAGAGAGGCAGATGTGCCTAAGACAGCTTTCCGGACCAGATATGGGCATTATGAGTTCTTAGTGATGCCGTTCGGGTTGACTAACGCCCCTGCAGCATTTATGGATCTCATGAACAGGGTATTTAGTGAGTTTCTGGATCACTTTGTCATTGTGTTTATCGATGATATCTTAGTGTATTCCAGAGATGCAGAGGAGCATGCCCAGCATCTGAGGATCATTCTGCAGACACTGAGAGAGCATGGTTTATATGCCAAGTTCTCGAAGTGTGAGTTTTGGTTACGGAGCATTGCCTTCTTGGGACATGTGGTATCAGCAGAGGGTATTGAGGTAGACCCCAAGAAGATAGAGGCTGTAGCTAACTGGCCCAGACCCACGACAGTGACTGAGATTAAAAGCTTTCTGGGACTGGCAGGTTACTACAGGAGGTTCGTTCAGAACTTCTCAAAGATAGCAGCTCCTATGACCAAATTGACTCAGAAGAACCAGAAGTTTATCTGGTCAGATCAGTGTGAAGAGAGCTTTGAGGAGCTCAAGAGGAGATTGACAACAGCACCAGTGTTAGCTCTGCCTGTCAGTAATGAAGAGTTCACAGTGTTCTGTGATGCATCTCGAGTGGGATTGGGTTGTGTTTTGATGCAGAGTGATAGAGTAATAGCTTATGCTTCTAGACAGTTGAAGAAGCACGAGTTGAATTACCCTACCCATGACCTAGAGATGGCAGCAGTTATCTTTGCACTTAAGATGTGGCGGCATTACCTCTACGGGGTTAAATGCGAGATCTTCACCGATCATAAGAGTTTACAGTACATCTTAAGTCAGAGAGAGCTGAATTTGCGGCAGAGAAGGTGGGTCGAATTGCTCAGTGATTATGATTGTAAAATCCAGTATCACCCGGGTAAGGCGAATGTTGTCGCAGACGCCCTAAGCCGGAAGTCACTAGGCAGTTTATCCCATATAGCAGCAGAGCGGAGACCAGTTGTGATGGAGCTTTATAAGCTCTTTGACGAGGGATTACAGCTAGAGTTGTCTGGTACAGGTGCGTTGATAGCACAGATGAGAGTGACACCTGTATTTCTGGAGCAGATAGCTCAAAGACAGCATGAGGACCCTGCATTGATGAAAATTGCCAGGATGGTTCAGTCAGGCAATAGTGTAGAGTTCAGATTTGAGAGTAAAGGGATCCTTCGCTATGGGAGTCGCCTTTGTGTACCAGATAGGGGCAGTGTGAAGGAAGACATTATGAGGGAAGCTCATAATGCAAGGTATAGTGTTCACCCAGGAGCTACCAAGATGTATCAGGATCTGAAAAGGGTCTATTGGTGGCCAGCCATGAAGAAAGAAGTGGCGCAGTTCGTGACAGCCTGTGAGGTTTGTCAGAGGGTGAAAGTAGAGCATCAGAAACCAGCAGGAATGCTTAACCCATTACCGATTCCAGAGTGGAAATGGGAGAACATAGCCATGGATTTTGTAGTGGGTTTACCAGTAGCGTCCAACAGGATAGACTCGATATGGGTGATTGTGGACAGACTCACGAAATCTGCTCATTTTCTTCCAGTACGGAGTAACTATTCTGTGGATAAGTTGGCACAGGTCTATCTGGATGAGATAGTGAGATTACATGGAGTTCCAGTGTCTATAGTTTCAGACAGAGGACCTCAGTTTACCTCACGCTTTTGGCGGAGTTTGCAAAGTGCGATGGGCACGAGATTGGATTTTAGTACTGCTTTCCACCCACAGACTGATGGACAGTCAGAAAGGACCATCCAGACCATAGAGGATATGCTTCGACTATGTGTGTTAGACTTTGGCGGTTCTTGGAGGCAGCATCTACCTTTGGTGGAGTTTGCCTACAATAACAGTCATCATGCTAGCATTGGGATGGCTCCTTATGAAGCATTATATGGGAGGAAATGCAGATCCCCTGTTTGCTGGGAAGAGGTAGGAGAGAAGGCTCTTGCAGGGCCAGAGTTAGTAGACATTACCAGTAGAATGGTGCCCATGATCAGAGAGAGAATCAGAACAGCTCAGAGTAGACAGAAAAGTTATGCAGATGTGCGCAGAAAGCAGTTAGAGTTTCAAGAGGGTAATTGGGTATTGCTGAAAGTGTCTCCAATGAAAGGAGTGGTTCGTTTCGGGAAGAAAGGTAAATTAGCTCCACGGTACATTGGACCCTTTGAGGTGTTGCAGAGGATCGAAAATGTGTCGTATAAGCTGGATTTACCTACTTCTATGGATAGGATTCACCCGGTATTTCATGTTTCTATGCTACGACAGTTTGTGTCAGATCCGAATCAGGTTCTGAGTGAGCCTGAGGTGGAGATTCATACGGATCTCACCTATATAGAGCAGCCAGTGCGGATTCTGGACACGCAGATCAGACAGCTAAGGAACAAGGAGATTCCGATGGTGAAAGTGTTATGGAACCACCATAACCTAGAAGAGTGCACGTGGGAGACGCGGGAGTCTATGCTCCAGCAGTATCCATATTTGTTTTGAGGTTCGTTTCCTCCTTTTGTTGTGATTGTTATTTGTTTTAGGAACATCCGAGGACGAATGTTCTTAAGGAGGGGAGAATGTAATACCCGGCTAGAATCCGGCACCGGAATTCCTATTGTCTGGTGGAATTCGGGGTGTTGGGACTCTATCTAAGGGTAGGAGTTATGTTTTTACTCAAGTAGTGTGATTTGTATTGATGTGGTAGAATACTTGAAGTAAGTTTTGAGTTGAAATGACCTACGGCAGTTGAGCCAAGTTCGGCCGCCGAAGGTAAGTTCGGCCGCCGAAAGTGTTCGGCTTCCGAAGGTAAGTTCGGCCCCCGAATGTTGCATGGTTTCGCATGCGATTGGGCAGCCGAAGCTGAGTTGGCTAGTGAGCTGAGTCATGATTGTTTTGACAAGTGTTGGCCTCAGATTCTTGCCATGGAATGACCATGTCTCTTATGACTCATCTGTACATGTTTTTGGTTGTTCTCACAGCAGTTTGAGGTGCTTGCAACGGTATTGAGAGTTGAGAGAAACAAAAGTTACGCTTTTGAGATTTTGAGAATTTGAAGAGAGTTGATCCGTTTCCCTTGTTCAGTACGTGCATCTTCCTGTTTATAGAGGTAAGGGAAGATCTAAAAACCTGTGTATGTGTTTTGTGCAGGTTTTATGGAAGTTAAGGGAGAGAGATGCATGTTTAAGTGAGAAATAGTGTTTTTGATGAGTTATGCATGTATACATGTTTATATGTTATGTTTGTTTTGTTGTTTGGGGTTATTAGCTAGTCTTGGACCCCTGTGAACATATACTTGAGTATATGTGTGTTGAATACGTGAAAGATGCATGTTAGAAAGTGTTAAAGGGAAGGAGGAGATGGTTTGCCGTTGAAGCTGAGTTTTGGATGAACTCAGGTTCGGCAGCCGAAAGTTCATTCGGCCGCCGAACCTCCTGCATGGTGACTTGGTTGCCACAGCTTGCCCCCGAGTGTTTTTGCATGTTCGGCTCTGTTTGGGGGATTCGGCCGCCGAAGGTGCCGCCGAAGGTGCTTGAGTTTCGTCTCTGGAGAGGACATTCGGCCGCCGAACCTGCCGCCGAAAGTGTTCTGTCCAGCTTTTCTTTTGCATGCTTTGCTTGGCTAGTTAAGTGAGTTTCAGGGGATTCTTGGGGAATTTAATAGAGGTATTGATAAGCTTGTTTGGTCCCTCATTTGAGTCCATCTGTATAGGTACAGACCAGAGGAACCAGAGAGAGCAGCAGTGAGTACTGCTCCAGAGTTTCAGAGCCTGCAGAGTCAGTCAGTCCAGATAGCCAGAGGTGAGTGGAACTAAACTGATAATTTTTAATTGAACCATAAACTGCTTTTTGCATCTCTCATGCATTATGTTTATGCCATAGGTTGATTGCATTAGTAGTCACGAATATGTTGCATTGCATTGTTATTTGGTGATGTGAGTGAATGCTGAATGATCCAATAGTCTCAGACAGGAAGTCCAGGAGCCTTTGACTACGCCCTGGCACGTATAGCAAAGTCCAGGAGCCTTTGACTACGCCCTGGCAGGTATAGTAAAGTCCAGGAGCCTTTGACTACGCCCTGGCACTGGTAAGTTCACAGGTGTTATATACACATATACATATATGACAGGAAGACCAGGTGCTCGATTCTACGCCCTGGCACAGAGTTACTGGGACTATGTGGTGACAGGTTTACTCTTGATGTGGCTTGTCTGTGATATGGTGCATTCCATGAGATCATATTTTACTGAGATGTTTTACTGTTCTACTCACTGGGCTATAGAGCTCATCCCACTCCCTTAACCCCAGTTTTGCAGGTTCAGTATACAGTGTACAGGGAGGGACAGTCCAGCAGAGTACAGGAAAAGTAAAGAGATCTGTAGTAGCTTAGAGTGGACATGTAATATTAAAGAGATGTAATAGTTGTTGCTTGACCTAGTGATGTATGTTTTGTACATGATCTGTATATGTATATATGTTTTCCTGTATGTGAAAACCAGGCTTAACAGATATGAGTTAACCCATCTAGAGCAAGCTCTAGTCAGGGATACAGAGTACAGAGTACATGAGTACAGAGTACAGAGATAGTGCATGCACAGGTTAAGCCTTGGTTCAGAAAAGAGTTTTATTTTCACAGAAAATGTATGATCATGTATGAGATTTACAGGTACACAGAGAGTATAGCAGGCTTGCTACGGGTTCTGGCGGCCTTAAGCCGACCTGAATCCTAGCGCCGGTGACGGTCCAATTTGGGGTCGTTACAGAACCTTGCATTTCCCTCCTTGGTCTTTTCTTTTCAAAACTTCAAGCTTTCTTAATCAAAACACTAAAAACATGCAAAAACATTTTAGAAAACCTTTCTTTTACCCTTCTAGGCAACTCCGACATCCTTGAAATTCTAAATTCCAATGGAGATTCCGCCGGAAAGTATGAATTCCGACGCCGCGGTCTAGCCGGATATTACATTAGGGCTTTTTTTCTATTATAAATAGCCTCCCTTGACTATTAGAAACTCGCTTTTCAATCTTTGAGGAGTTTCAATAAGACTTTTAGTTTTCTAGCCTATTTTAACAATATTGGTTAAAACTTCTGACAGAGTCTAAATAGTCCTTTATCACCTTTATAGGATGATTTTGATGGCGAGTGTTAAATGTTGTATGATAAAAATATTAGTCATCATTAAAAGGCTAGGAAGGCAAAATAGCATGAGGGGCAAGAAACCAATTTTGAGGGCCACATGCCCCAGACCTTGAGAAGACATATCCCCTTTAAATATGAAGAAACGAAGACTAGTATGAGACTTCTGATGCTACATAACAACCACCAAAAGTGAATTGTAAGTTGTCATCACGATATAAGTCTACGTGGCAAAGAGACAAAGGTACGCTATTCTTGAACACTGAAACTCTAAGCATTACATTATACTTTCTCTCATCCAATTATTGACTTGAGTATCGAAATGACTGTAATGGACATCCATCACCACCTCACATTATCTACCTTGTGAGTTTTAGTCAATTGCAGTTTAGTTCCATTCCGGCCACATAATCAGTTTAAATCTCAGGAACATCAATTAGGATCATCCTTATGAAGTTGAAACTCAATATTGATCGATTGTAATAAAATGCGATATATGTTCATAATTGTGAAGTCTAAGGACATGAAATTTAAAGTTTACGCATTATCTTTTTCAAGAAATCAAAATAAATTGATAGTATATATTTTCATAATGACCATCAACTTTCGTTTTGGGTATTCCTAAAAAGCGAGAAGAGGAAGGAAAAGGCCTAAGATAACATGGATGAATGACATCAAATAATTTACTGATTTTAAATATTAATGTGAACTTGTATCTAGTAAAGTTGAATGGGGAAAAAGAAAAACAACTTTAAATTATTTTTAGTATCTTTTAAATATTTCAGGAATAAAAGCAATGGGAAATATCAAAAGCCGACATCAGCTGAACTGCAACGGATTCTTGGGGCCCATATATTGTTTTTCTGATCATGTCCACCTGCAGCTTCCTTCCACCATCTGCACTTTTTGGTCTATCAATAATGCTATTATTTATTTTATATCATTTATTATTAGTATAAGAAAAAAAAATTACAAAAAATACTGCGATCGCGTGATACTGAGAACCAAAAAACGGATACCATATTTATCTCATTTACATATTTTTCACGAATTTTAACTCGTTACGAATTTGTCTGTACGATGCCTAGCCTAGCCTAGCCTAGCCTACAATGAAATGTATAAAATATTGTAAAACATACAAATATAAATATAAAACTAAAACGTTTTTATCAATTATATCTATAATAAATATACTTCTTGTGAAATTATATCTCGTAGTAGTATATAATTTCATCATAAAAATATATTATTCAAAAGTATCAGTAAGTTAATTTAAAATTTTTAAAATTAAACTGATATGAATAATCAAATAATAAAGAAAAAAAAACTTTAAAATTTTTATAAAAATTTGGATCACTAATTATCTATTTTTATAATAAAATTTTGATTTAGTGAGATAGAAAGAGAGAAAGCAAAATGTAGTAAGAAATAAAAATAAAATAAAATGAGAACGAGAGACAATAAAAATAAAATTAAGAAATTTCATCTAAATTTAGAGTGTAGTAAGAAATTATTAGATTAATTTATATTTAATTTTCAAATATAACAACTAATTAAAAATTTTAACGTACAAATATAATGTTTAAATTAAATTAATTATTATATATATTTTTTACGATAATCAAATAATTTTAATGTTTTAATTTTATTTATACTATATATATTATAAAAACGAATAAAAATTTTGAGGATTAAAATATAAAGTTTTTACTATTCTCATTTAATATTTTTTATAAATATATAAGACCAGCAAAATTTTAAAAAGTAATTAACAAAAACAAAATTTACTATGTCCATTTAAATATTATGAAAATATTACAAATATTATTTACTAATTTAGAAGATAAAAAATATTAAAAGTTACTTATTAATCAATGCACGTGAATTTTTTTTTTTTTTTTAAATATATCTTTGTTGGATCCAAACCCCTAGCTCACCATGCCCTCCGTCCCTATATATTTATATATACTTTTTAAAAAAAATCAGCGAAACATATTCGCCAAAATAGACCCTCATAAAAATTCGAATCATATATAATTCAAATTAAACGCCTAGCTCGTCTAGTTTAGTTAGTAAACAAACAGACGAGTCTCCATCAATTTTTCTTTCCTTTATTTGAAATTAAAAATTTCATAATAATTTAATTTAATGTAATTATTTTTTTATTAATTTTCTAAATTTTATATATATTCAATTAAATTTAATATTTTTATTTGAAATAAAAAAATTAATTTTTAACAAATTTTCAGTTCAATAAAATTAAAATATGGATAATTTTATTAGAATTAATTTAATTTTTTTATTAAATGAAGAAAAAATTATTATTTAATTTATTTGATATGTAAAAATTTATTAATTAATTTTTAAATTTTAAAATAAATTAAAATATTTTTAATATTTTAAAAAATTTAATAATTAATTTCTCCAATAAATATTTTACTATTTAATTTTTATGATTTGAAAAATTTATTAATAATTTTTATATTTTAAAAAAAATTATTAATTAATTTTTTTGCATTTTAAATTTTCTTTGCAATATTTACAATTAAAATTAATAAAATTAATTAATAAATTTTTTAATAATTAATAAATTTTTTTAAAATGTTAAAAATATTATAGTGTATTTATTAAAAGAAGAGAATAAGAATTTAAATAAAAGTGTTTATAAAATTTAAAATATTTAATTTTTTAATAAAATTTTAAAATTGAAGAAATTTTAATTTAAATAGAATAAAAATATAAAAATTGTAGTATTTAATTTTAAAAATAAAAAATTAATTTAATAATTATATAAAAATTTAAAAATTAAAATATAATTTATCCTAAAAGATATATATGTTAATTTTAAGGAATTAACAATTAACATTTTAGGAAAACCATAAGAATTACCAGTTTAAGCTCCAGAGCCATCAATTATCTTCGCAACTGCCGTCGATATGTTGGGTCCAGATTGCCTAAACTGCCTCGATTTCCAGTCGCAATCGACGGTGATTTACGGGCCCCATGAATCAGGGTAAGGTGGGGCACGTGTGGCATCAAGAGGACCATGGTCATGTGAGTGCACGTGGAGACTGACAATCATCCTGGGACCCACCACGTGATGCTTGATATCAAGTCTAAACATCTCATGCATGTGCCGAGTTCCAGGGATCCAATACATGGATGCCACGTTTGTTGTGTCGCTCACATACTCGATGCATTGGCTGTGTATGTGAAAATAGTGATAATAATTTGGAAGAGAAGGGAACAATGAATGTTGTATTTGTGCATAATCATAATTAATGATGAAGTTAAAACAATTTGTGATTTATTAAAAGATTCCATCACGGAATATATGCTCTACCTTGTATAAGTGACTCCCTAAATCCGACATTAAGTGATTTTTAATATTTAGAAATAGTTGTTTTTTGCATTTTCCTCAACAAAGGGATGTAATTTAATTTATAAGAAAAAGTTTAGAGTCTTTATGCTTTAAGTAAAAAGCGTATTTGTATAAAAATTTAAACGTTTGCCATCTTTTGTAATTTTGTAATTTTTTATTTAAAATTAAAATCAAAATATGTCCATATTCATGCAACACGACATATATTATTTTTTTATTTTGTAAGATTTATATATACAGTATAACTTTTTTTTATAAAAATAATATTTAATCTCTATAGACTTACTAGTTATATTTTGATTTTAAAAAATATATTAAAATATTTCTAATATTTTAATAAGTTTATTAATTATTATTTTTAAAATTTTTTATTAAATATTTTATTATTTAATCTCTATAATTTTAAAAAATTTATTAATTATTTCTCATAAATTTTTTTAAAAAAAATTAATTAATTTTAGTATTATGAATATTTAAAATTTTTTTATAATATTTAATTATTAAAATTAACAGAATGAAGTAAAATTTTTAAATGTTAGAAATATTATAATATTATAATATATTTTTATATAATAGGAACTGAATAATATTTTTTAAAAAAATTTGTTTATTCGCATAAAATTAAAAAATTTATGATTTTTTTTTATTTAATTTAAAACTTGAATTATTGTTTTGACCGACTAAATTTTGAAATGTTTTAATAATTTTATTTTAATTTAAAAGGTATTGTTGTGATTTTTTGCATTAAAAATCCTACAATTTTTTTGTATATTTATTATTTTCTTAATTTAAAAGAACAAAAAAAAAAAAGGAAATATTATAGGTCAGGATATTTGCATATGAGATCATAAAAAATTTACTTATATACGGATTCAAAATAATAGATATTTTACTCTTTGAATAGTGGTTTAGTGATTTCAATATTGAGTTCTTATTTCACAAAAATACACATTAAAGGGTTACCTTTTGGGTAGAAAGTGAGCTTCCATAGTATAATTGAATTTCATACTTTAATATAGAATGTGATGACTGCTGGATTCCTTCACCCCGGACCAGGGGCTTGACCACAGCCCAAGGCCCATGACGTAGAGGCCCACACACCTGATATACAACAAGCCTGGCTCATCCAACCTTCAAGGCCGGGCTCGACCCATCTTCCTCACTCAAGCCGGCCCGGTCCGCATGGAGCAGGCCCTCTCCACTCAGGCTTAGCATCCGGCCCAACTCTCGGTTCAGCCCAGGATCCAGAAAAATATTCACCAGACAACCTGGCAGATCCGCTCGAACGTACGCACGGGGAGAATCAGAGGCCGTTACGCATGGAGCAGGCGGCTGATACCCCAGTACTTCCGAATCCGCATGGCAGAGACGCGTGGCCCAATCCTGGAGAGACCTTTACACGTCACCAGCAAGCAAGACAATGTATAAAAGAGGAGTCCCCTCCTCAGAAAGTTTAAGCCTTATTCTGTAATAGAAAAACCCTGGTAAAACCCTATTCTATTGGATCTCAGATCATCAATTGGCGCCGTCTGTGGAAAACGAAGGAGATCTTTTCATCACCGGAGTTTTCACTTTCACAACCCACTGAGATCCACGATGGCAAACCACCAAGACAGTAACCTTAATATTCCAAATGACCTGAGCTCTGCCCAAGATGGGCAGCAGTTCTCCTTTTCTAGCCCTACAACGTTGAATAACCAAACACCTATCTCTCTTAATCCCTCGCCAAGCCTGGCAGGGAATACTCCCACCATGACCCTGTCTAACCAAGACATTCAAACCATGGCTGTCCAGCTACAAACCACTGCCCACTGGTTGGGGCAGATAATGCAACAAAGGGGACTTAGCACCCCAGTAAACGCACTCCCAGTAGTGGAGGCACCCAGAACCGATGAACCCCAACCTACCTCTGCCCGCCTCCAAACTAACAACCACAATGCCAGAGAAGAGGAAGAACCGGAGGCCCGAATCCATGGGAGAAGGGCAAGAGAGTGGATAGAAAATGAAGAGGTGAATGACTATTCTGCTGAAACAACCAGGGAAACGGGAACTGAAACAGAGGAGGAAGAATGTAGTTTGGGCAAAAGATCCAGCCCGGAAGACGAGAAAATGAACCAAAAGCTGAAAAGGTTGAAGGAGCAGCTCCTAGCCGAGCTAGGTAAGAAAGATCAGAGTCAAACCTCCTTGCCTACTTCTTCTCCCTTCTCAAAGTTAATGCAGCAGGAGACCGTTCCCAAAAAGTTTATGATGCCACCGATGGCGGCCTATAATGGGGCTGGTAACCCGAGAGAGCATGTCATGAACTATAAGACCTTCATGGAGTTGCAAACTCTGTCAGATGCTCTGATGTGCAAGGTGTTCCCAACAACGCTCTCGGGACCAGCGAGGGCATGGTTCAACAGCCTGGAGGCCGGAAGCATTCAAAGTTTCGGAGATCTGGCCACTCGCTTCATTAGCCGGTTTGTAGCCGGGGTGCCAGCAGATAGGAAGACGAGCTATCTGGAAACAGTGAGACAAAAAGCTGGTGAATCCCTCAGAGAGTATGTCGCCCGTTTCAATACGGAGGCCCTGCAGATTCCCGAGCTTGACGAAGGAAGGGCGGTAGAGGCCATGCAAAAGGGAACAACCTCTGCCGAGTTCTTTGGCTCTCTGAGCAGGAAACCTCCGACCTCACTGGCCGAGTTGATGATGAGGGCGGAAAAGTATATAAGGCAGGATGACGCCTTAGTAACGAGTAGATTTGCCAAAGGGGTGGAAGGAAAAGAGAAAGCCCCAGAGGAAGGGAGGTCGGAGAAACACGAGAAGAAGCGTGGAAAGAGGCCTGAGCCGTACAAGCAGGCCTGGGAAAGAAGGGATCAAAGGCCTCCTCCTCCTCGGGTTCTCGAACCAAGAGTGCTCCTCCCTCCTTGGGTCCCGGAGAAACCGGCTCCATTAAATGCGTCCAGAGCCGAAGTGCTCATGGCTGTCCAGGATAAGGAGTTTCTCCAGTGGCCCACACCTTTGAAGTCGGAAGCAGATCAGAGAAATCCTGACAAGTATTGTCAATACCACCGGACGCATGGCCACGATACAAATAACTGTTTTCAGTTAATCGCGGAGATTGAAAGATTGATAAAAAGGGGGCATCTCAAAAATTTTGTGAAGAAACCAGAGGGGCAGAGGCCTCAACCCGGTCCAGCAGCCCAGATGCCCAGGAGAACTGGAGCTGGACCAGTGAATGATGGGTCCAGTGGGACTATTAATATGATTGTTGGAGGAACTGGAGGACGGATGAACCGTCGAGGAAAGAAGAGAAACCGGGAAGGGGAGACCAGCAATGGCGAGGTTATGCAAATCGTTGAACACTCTCCCATGACCATCGCTTTCTCTTCGGAGGATGCACAGGGCATTCAGATGCCCCATGATGACGCGCTTGTCGTTGAAGCAGTCATTCATAATTTTCGGGTGAAGAAGGTTCTGGTGGATGATGGGAGTAAGGTCAATTTATTGCCATATCGGGTTTTCCAGCAGATGGGAATCCCAGAGGAACAGCTGGTTCGGGACCAGTCACCCATCAAAGGGATAGGAGGAGCACCGGTACTTGTGGAAGGGAAGGTGAAGTTGGCCCTTACCTTGGGAGAAGCACCCAGGGCTCGCACCCATCATGAGGTGTTTTTGGTGGTCAAACTCCCACTAAGCTACAATGCGATTTTGGGGAGGCCGGCGTTGTTCAACTTCGAAGCTGTCACTAGCATTAGGTATCTGGCACTCAAGTTCCCAATGGAAGGAGGAGTGGGAATGGTCCGGGGCAGCCAGGAAGAAGCAAGGGCAGTATACTTGGCCACAGTGACGGAACCGAACTCAACCGGAGAAGCGCTTGATTCGAAAGTTTTGGAGGTCAGGGATGAGACAAAGGAAGCCCGGACAGAACCCGTAGGAGAGCTGGAGACCTTCTCTCTATCAGAAGAAGAAGCGAGTAAGGTCTTCAGTCTCAATGCCGGCCTCACCAAAGAACAAAAAGGTGAAGCCATGGCCCTGATCCGAAGTCACTCGCCGACCTTCGCATGGAAGCCCTCAGACATGCCGGGAATTGACCCCAAAGTGATGACACACCGATTGAATGTCCTCCCCGAGGCCAAGCCTGTAAAGCAGAAGAAGAGAGTAGTGGGAAGAGAAAAGCAGCAAGCCACCCGGGAGGAAGTGCAGAAGCTAGAAGAGGCAGGTTTTATTAGGGAAGTTATGTACCCACAGTGGTTGGCCAATCCTGTATTAGTCAAAAAAGCCAATGGCAAATACAGGATGTGTATAGATTTTACCAACCTGAATAAGGCCTGCCCTAAAGATTGTTACCCCCTCCCCGATATTAATAAGATGGTCGACTCGACGGCCGGTTTTGATTATATGTCTTCTTTGGATGCTATGTCCGGTTACCACTAAATCCTAATGGAAAAGACGGATGAGGAAAAGACCTCATTTATAACTGAAGACGGGACTTACTGCTACAGAGCTATGCCCTTCGGATTAAGAAACGCCGGGGCAACTTACCAACGATTAATGAATAAAATCTTTAAGAACCAGATCGGTAGGAATGTAGAAGTGTATGTGGATGACATGGTGGTTAAAAGTTCAACTTTTCAACAACACATAACGGATTTAAAGGAGATATTTGGGGTATTAGATCAATATAGGATGAAGTTGAATCTAGCAAAGTGTGCTTTCTTCATCCGGGGAGGAAAGTTCTTGGGATACATGGTGAGTGGAAAAGGCATTGAGCCCAATCCGGAGAAGGTGGAAGCCATATTAAATATGCCAGAGCCGACCTGTGTAAGGGACGTCCAGAGATTAACCGGGAGAGTGGTGGCGCTTCACCGATTTATGTCAAGGTCGGCAGAAAAGTGTTTGCCATTCTTCAAAAAATTGAGGAAGGTCCCGAATTTTGAATGGACAGAAGACTGCCAAAAAGCCTTCACAGAGCTTAAGGAATACCTCAGCTCGCCTCACGTGCTCAGCAGCCCCATAAAAGGGGAAGAACTCCTGATATACTTGGCAGCCTCAGAGCAAGCAGTCAGCGCAGTACTAGTAAGAGTGGAAGAAGGGGAGCAGAAACCTGTTTTCTACGTCAGCAAGGTACTCAGAGACACTGAGGTCAGATACTCAAACATCGAAAAATTGGCGTATGCCTTGTTGTTAGCAGTCCGGAAATTCAAAGTTTATCTGGAAGGCCACCAAGGAGTTGTGATGACGGACCAACCTTTAAAGAAGATCATACGTAGGCTGGAAACTTCAGGACGGATGTTAGCATGGTCCGTGGAAATCAGCCCTTACTGTCTGGAGTACCGACCTCGGACAGCTATAAAATCTCAAGCGCTGGCTGACTTCATAGCAGAATGCTCATTCAACGAGGAGAAGGAAGGATCATCCTCGGAGATACCAAGAAAAGAAGGAGAGGGAGAGCTTTCCCAAGAGTCCAGCTGGAAGCTATATGTAGACGGAGCATCAGGCTCTGAGGGCAGTGGCGCTGGGATAATACTTAAGGGGCCGGAGGGCTTTAAAGTATGTTATGCCTTACGGCTAGAATTCAAAGCTTCTAATAATGTGGCCGAATATGAAGCCTTGGTGAACGGAATGTTGGTAGCTTTGGAAATAGGGGTAACCGACCTCGAAGTAAATAGTGACTCTCAGCTGGTAATCAACCAGGTGACGGGAGTATATCAGGCCAGAGATCCCATCATGCAGAGTTATCTTGATAAAGTAAAAACTGTGGAAGCCGACCTCACAAGCCGAGGAGTTACTACGAGATTTCAGAAGATACCTCGAGATTAAAATGAGGAGGCAGACCTGCTTAGTCGACTGACCAAAGAAGAGTTAGAGCAGCTCCCTGATGAAGTATACATACAGCATATCAGCACACCTGCTTTCAAGAAGACAAACACAGTACTGCAGGTGGAGCAGGGCCCAACTTGGATGACTCCATACCTGAGATACTTGGAAAAGGGCGAACTCCCCGAAGATACAGTTGAAGCCAAAAAGATAGCAGCTCGAGCTGCCAATTACCAAGTAATAAGGGGAACTTTATACAGAAAAGGGAAGTCCAGCCCATGGCTCCGGTGTGTGAATCCGGAAGAAGCTGCAAAAGTAATGGAGGAAATACATAGAGGCCTATGTGGGGCTCACGAGGGAGCAGGGACATTAGCTAACAAAATATTCAGGCAAGGATACTACTGGCCCACTGTTAAAAAAGAAGCAGAGGAGTTTGTCCGGAGGTGTGACGTATGTCAAAGATTTGCTAATGCCATCAGGACCCCTGCCACTCCTCAAGCAAGCATATCCAGTCCATGGCCTTTCTCACAATGGGGAATTGACATCCTGGGACCTTTCCCCAAGACTACGGGGTAAAGGAAATTCGTAGTGGTGGCTGTGGAATATTTCTCGAAATGGCCAGAGGCAGAAGCAATAGCCACAATCACAGCTCGCAAGATGATAGATTTCGTATGGGGACATATCATCTGCAGATTTGGCATACCAAGAGTACTTATCTCAGACAATGGCAGACAATTTGACTGCAGCACTTTCAGAGCCTTTACGACGAACATGGGCATATGGCATAAGTTCTCCTCCGTGGCTCACCCTCAGACTAATGGCCAAACGGAAGTCACTAATAGAGCTATCCTTCAAGGATTAAAGAAACGGCTGGATGGCGCAAAGGAGAATTGGGCAGAAGAACTCAATAGCACTCTATGGGCACTCCGAACCACTCCCAGAGCGCCCACTCAAGAAATCCCGTTTGCACTTGCTTATGGCACAGAGGCTGTAGTCCCAGTTGAGTTGCAGATCCCCACTCATCGAGTTCAATTCGTTAGTGAGAACGCTAATGGGGACAAATTAAGAAGCAACCTAGATGCTCTTGAGAAAGTTAGGGAAGAAGCCCAAGTCCGAACTGCTGCTTATCAACAACGAGCGGCAAGATATTATAATCAAAAGGTCAGAGAAAGAAGCTTGAAGGTGGGAGACCTAACTTTAAGAAACATGGAAGCTACAGGAAAAAGAGCAGCCGCAGGCAAGCTAGCACCGACTTGGGAAGGTCCATTCAAGGTGACAAAAGTAGTTAAGCCCGGGGTATACCGAATCGAAGATATGCAAGGAAACCCCGAGCCCCACGCTTGGAACATCCAGCACCTAAAAAGGTATTTTCCTTGAAATATTCGTAAAGAAAAACGTTGTATTTTGACAGACATGAGAAAATAAAGATCGTTTATACAATGTGATTATCTTTATGAATAACGTTCTACATGAAACAAGGCCTCAGCCAGGCACAAAACCAGCTGAGATGACGAAGCGACAGTAAGGCCAATAAGCCTGAATTTTGTACAAACAACCGGCGAGGCCCCGAGGTCGTCCCGAAAATTCAAAGAAAAACAGAATCCCGTAAGATCTCCTGAAATCAAAAACAACCGGCGAGGCCCCGAGGTCGTCCCGGAAATTCAAAGAAAAACAGGATCCCGTAAGATCTCCTGAAGTCAAAAACAACCGGCGAGGCCCCGAGGTCGTCCCGGAAATTCAAAGAAAAACAGGATCCCGTAAGATCTCCTGAAGTCAAAAACAACCGGCGAGGCCCCGAGGTCGTCCCGGAAATTCAAAAGAAAAACAGGATCCCGTAAGATCTCCTGAAGTCAAAAACAACCGGCGAGGCCCCGAGGTCGTCCCGAAAATTCAAAGAAAAATAGGATCCCGTAAGATCTCCTGAAGTCAAAAACAACCGGCGAGGCCCCGAGGTCGTCCCGGAAATTCAAAAGAAAACCAGGATCCCGTAAGATCTCCTGAAGTCAAAAACAACCGGCGAGGCCCCGAGGTCGTCCCGGAAATTCAAAGAAAAACAGGATCCCGTAAGATCTCCTGAAGTCAAAAACAACCGGCGAGGCCCCGAGGTCGTCCCGGAAATTCAAAAGAAAAACAGGATCCCGTAAGATCTCCTGAAGTCAAAAACAACCGGCGAGGCCCCGAGGTCGTCCCGGAAATTCAAAGAAAAACAGGATTCCGTAAGATCTCCTGAAGTCAAAAACAACCGGCGAGGCCCCGAGGTCGTCCCGGAAATCCAAAGAAAAACAGGATCCCGTAAGATCTCCTAGGTCGGTGAAGGACTTAAGAGCCTCCCGAAAGGAAAAATTTCTCCACAGGAACAACTTATAAAATCCAATTCCGACCTCGGAAAGAGAAGAGCCCAGAGCTGAAAAAAAAAAAAAAAAAAAAAGGGGGGGGGGGCCGAGCTCCCAGCTCGGATAGACTTATATTCTTACAAAACTCAAGGTTGAGCTCTCAGCCCAGACCAATATTCACAAAGGCCCAAGACCGAGCTCTCAGCTCGGATAGACTCATATCCTTAAAGGATCAAGATACGAAGGCCAAAGAGAAAGGCCGAGCTCCCTCCATAGAAAGACTCGTAAAATCCTTAGGAGGATAAAAAGGCTATAATCAAAGCCTAAATCAGTTTATCCGGAACAAATATACGAAGTCACAACCAAGAACGAAGAACTAAAAACCAAAAACTGACATGATAGTTGCTTTGATTATAACGGTATAAGATTTGATCTCTCAGACTATCAGCTGAGAGCTAAGCTCACAACTTAAGATTAATTCAGAGCTTATGAATGAAAATATGTAGTTTACATCACGAATACGAAAAGTAGAGATAAATGTCAAGAAATATGAAAAACAAGAAGGAAACTAATATTTCATTAATAGCTATTATAATTTATCCCTCCGGTGAGGCAGGCGGATAAATAGTCCTTAAAGGACTTACATCAGTAAGAACACCCTCGCCTGCATTATCTCTATTTACAGCCACCTCCGAAGGAAGCTCGGTGTCCCTTGGGCCAGAGCTCTCAACATTAATAGTAGGGGCAACTTCTGACCCAAGGTGGAGGCCGTCTTTTTCAGAATCAGGATCATCCTCCTCCGACCCTATCTCGGATTCCCCTGATGAAGACTCAGCTGGCCGGTCTATGTTCCTCCGAGAATCTCCTCGGAGCAAAGGGAAATCATCCTCCCCGTATAGCACTGACTCGCCATCTGAATCCACTTCGCGCCTACGAAGCTTGGCTAAAGGAATATCAGGAGCCTGTCTAGCTTCTCTTAAACCGCGATTGTAGCCAGTTACATACATGCGGTAGGCCTTATCAATGATAGCCTGTTTCATTTCACTAGAAGCTTTATACTCATCAAGATGTTCTTCACAAGCCTCGGCTACAAATTCCTCAAACTCAGAAGAGTCTTTGTAGTCCTGAAGATGAGCTTCACAGGCCTGATCAATTTTAACCTTCAGCTCATCAGACTCCTGATACTCCGCTATATACTGTTCACGCTTCAGCTGAGCCTTCCCTTCGACATACTTCACCACCTCAAGCAGGGCTAAACATTTACGTTCCAAAGCCCTGACTTCATTTTTCAGCTGTTGTTGGCGAAGGTTGAACTCTTCAGCCGATAAAGACAGATCTTTGATACGTTCAGAACTTGTGCCCAATTCCTGCTCAAGGACCTCCACCCGGGCTAGGGCACTTTCCCTCTGAGCCTTCACCTCATTCAGGTGAGCTTGAAGCCCCTCAAAATCAGCCTTTAAGGCCTCATGTTGGCGCTGGACCTCGGCTTTTTGGCCAACAGCCTCATCCCTCTCCTGAAGGGCCGTTGTCATAGAGGACAACTGTTTTACAACCTCTACACAACGAGCTTCCACTTCAGCTGCCCTCTCATCAGACTCCTGGAGAACCCTGCGAGTACGAGACAACTCTGATTCCAGGGATTTGCTATGCTCTGCCGCCTCAACCGCTCTGTCTTCAGCTTTTTTAGAGGCCTCCATCGCAGAATGTAACTCCACCTGGAGAGACTGGATCTGCTCCCGGGCGGCTGCCAAGTGGCCCCTCGCGTCGCTGGTGGCAGTCAGGTTTTCATCACGGCGCGCTTCTTCAATCCGGCGGTCCACGGACTCCCGGAGAGAGAGGTCACGGGCATCCACCTCCATAACCAGGCCTAACATCTAGTACGGAAGAACAATTGTCAAGAAAAGAAACAAAGCAAACTCAAAGAGAAGTGAAAAGAAAAAGAAATAATAACTTACCATCAGAAGCATTTCTCCAATCGTAGATCCGAGCTCCTCACGAGAGCGAGATTGGAAGGACATCTGCTCCTTGGTAGAACTGGCCAAGTAACCAGTCAGGGCCAGAAGACGAGGATCCGAAGCCTCTGTTATCCCGCCGAACATCCGCTCCCGGAGAAGTGCGGCAACAGCAGAGGCCGGAGACTCAGAGGAAATGCTTGACAGGTCCAGAATGCTGTCAGTAGGGGACGACGAAGGAACAGAAGAAACACCCTTCCCCTTCCCAATGGTAGAAAGAGGTGGGGAAGGACCCGCAGCAGTCTTGGATTTCTTACGAGCAGGAGATGGGACAGGCGTTCCAGAAGGGGTCGGACGCTTGCCCCCGGTCTTTGAGGGGACACCCTCAGATCCCTCAGGCTCAGTCCTCACAGGGGCAGGGGCACCTTCACCAGAAACCTCTGGGCTTTGATCCTCTAGGAGGATGATCTCCATCCCTGTTCCAGAGCTCTCCTTGTCTTCAACAGGGGACTTAAATTCCCCCCCTAACACCCCCTCAGTAGAATGGACGGCACCCTGCCCCACTTGTTCAGTAGCTTGGGTCTGCTCCACAATAGCTAGGGAAGTTTCCCCCGCGACCTCTGAGGAGGCTGGAACGGATCTAGATCCTTCAGCAGGCCCCGAGGTTGAGCTCGACCCACCATGGCTAGACGGCCGAGCTGATTTGATGCTGCGAGAGCTCGGCTTGGAAGTTCGAGAAGAAGCTTTGACAGGAGGTCGGCTGACCTTCTTCAAGGAAGCGGCCTAAGCCAGCTCTGCAGCAATCTCAGTTACAGAACGCTCATCCCCAAAGGCATCAAAAATTGCATGCATGTTCTCCCGAGACAGGTCAAAATTCTTGGGGAATTTGATGCCATCCATTTTAACCTCAGAAGCTACAAGAAACACGAAGTTATAAAGAGTTAGCACACTTCATGATGTTATGAGCAAAGAAAAAACAAAATAGTCGGACAAAGCACTATACCCGTGTCCCGGATATCCCTAAGGTTGGACGCAAACATACACTTCTCGACATCATACTTCCTCTCAACGGAAGTCAGCCGAAGCAGCCCGACCTGCTCAATAAGACTCAATTCGGGCAGATCGTTGCAGCCCGGATAGATCTCCCCCCACCTTAGGTCCACATCCCACGATCGGCAGGACCCTAGTTTTAACTCGGCCACAAGGAAATTCTCTACCCATCCCTTTATAGAATCCTTGTAGCCCGTAAGAAGAGACAGCCCATTACGAGGGGAAAAGTAATAGAAGTTTTGCTTCGCCCTAACCAGACGGAAAAAAGTGACAAACAGACAGGCCGTAGGTGCGAAACCCCAACCTAGACAGATAGACTCGAAACAGGACATGAATAAAATGGAATTTGGGGATAACATTCGAGGAGTTACCCCAAAGTATTCAAAGACCTCAACAAAGAAAGGGGTAAAAGGTAACGGTAGACCAAATTCTCTCTGCTTCAGGAAAAACACTATGCTACGAACCTCTTGGGGATCCACCAAACCAGGAGGGCGAGGGTAAGGAAGAACTATCCTCTCATTCGGAAGAGGTGCTCGAATAAGATACAACGGAGTATCTAAAAGCCTCCGGGAAATGTGATTAGTTATGTTGGAAGGTGTAATATGCGACTCAAGGTCAAAAACATCAGGAAGCTTTAAACTTGCCATGGAAGAACAAGGAAGCGTACCTGAAAATGCAATAAGGTGAGAAAAGCAGAAGGAGTTGCAGGGAGACAGAGAGCAGAAGAGAGCTAATTTCTTCGGAAGACAGAAAGAATTCGAAATGAAAGGCAATGATGAGACGGAACGTTGATCTGAACAGTTTTGTTTTGGAGCGACGCGATCATTAATTGCTCTCAAAGTTTACCCTCTCAACGGTTAAGTAATAACCGGAGAGAAGGTAAAGGGGCAAAAGGATGATCGCTGGGCTTGTCTACATCTATCAAGGGCCAGGTCCACAATGATAGCCCATCACTTAAAAGCCCAGGCAAGCCCAACTTGTTCGGACCTGATTTCCAGCCAAGACAACTTAACCCACAAGATTCACCACTTCACCACATCCGTGGTAAGTATCAAGGAAATAGAAGGAAAAACTCAAAGATGCAAGCAGATGAAAGCATGATAAAGGTTAGACCTACTCATCACGTAGAATACATATAAGATTTGACTTGTTGATTAAAACAAGGGTTACGAGATCGGAAAGAGACGACAAGGATACCTCGGATCCATACTGAGCTGAGAGCTTAGAGTTTAGAGTTTAACTCATCAGAAGCCGAGCTCAGAGGTCGGATTAGTCCAGCTCGGACAGCATGACTTGGGAGCTCGGCCAGCTAAAGGAAACTCAGAGCTCATTTCACTAAGCAAAGACAGAACTCTCGGGTCGGTCAGTCCAGCTCGGACAACATGACCTGAGAGCCCGGCCGGACGAAGGAGACTCAAAGCTCAATTCATCGGAGTAAAGACCGATCTCACAGGTCGGTCAGACAGTCCAGTTCGGAAACTTGAAAGCCCAGTTGGCTAAGTGGATCCAGAGTTCAACTCATCAGAGCTCGCAGATAGGTTAGATCAGCCCGGGAAAAAGCAGGATAGAGCTCAATTGGTTAAAATTATAAGGCGAGCAATCTAAAGTATTTCACACATGATAAAAGAAGAACAGCTTAAGCATGAGAGCAGAACAAGAACTTCATTAAAAGAAAAGTACATTACAGCACGTTACAAAGGCTTACACTACGGGATGAAAGACTATCCTTAAAGGATTTACATAACCACATACATCATCATCTACGATTACATCGTTATCACCTATCCTACTACTCTGGTCTTCAGCCCGGAAGAATTCTCACAGCTCGGAATGTGAGTTTGGCAGAAAAGGCCAAGATCTGTCCCGCTATTATAGGGGAACTGAACAAGTTGATTCCCATAAGCATTTCTCACTGTTCCCCTGGGAAAACGTTCGGTTACCCGAGTGTGATGCACGGTACATTCGAACAAGCTCAGATATTGTATGCCGACCGTCCACCACACATGAAAAACATAAGTCTTCGAGGCTACGGCCCCGAAGAGGTCGCGAAGTACACATTCGAAGAAATCGCTGGAGACCTGACTGAGTGCAGCAGATCCCAGTCTCACGTAATACTGGTACTTCACACCAAAGGGAATAATAATACTGGTACTTCACATCAAAAAGAACAACAAGCTGAGCGCCGGCGCCACTCCCATTTATATCAAAAGAGGACAACATGGGCATCGAGGAAATTCCCTGTTTCTCTACGGAAAAAGGCGAAGTTAGAGCGAACCCCTCAACAGCCCAGAACTTCTCTGGAGCCCGGACAACAAGCAGAGGAGGAGGCCGGCCAGACGACCTGGGTAAAACAGTTTCAGCAGCTTGCCGAATGGTCCCACCCTTCGACTGCCATACCCGAAGGATCTTCAATGCACCATCCAAACGCCTTAGAGGTAACATCAAATTTTCAAGAATTGTGAACTGACCCATTTTTATTTCAGGAACTGCAAAAAGTTTCAAAACAGGGACAAGTCAGAAACAGTTCTCCCTTAAGATGATAAGAGCACAATCACGGCAAACCTCTGGGGCACAAGGCAATCTGTTTGAAGAAGGCGTCGGATAGACCTGTCACAGATAAAACAAGAATTTCTCGCTTCAACAGAAGGCTCACGAATGAAGAAAAGCTGGCACCGATATATACTCGGAGCCTGAGGACTTAGCACGGGGCAGAGCTACACTAGACTCTAAGCTAATGGTGTCAGATTTCTAAAAGATATTCACAGAAAAGGAAAGAAAGGAGATGTCCAGATAATGATGACAAGAAAGTAAAGGCGGCAGAGGACAAGAAGAATAGAGAAAAGACAGAAAGAGGAAAGAGCAGATAGAATTCAGAAACTGCGCAACGACTGAAAGATGAAAGGATGTTATTAAGGCACCTGAACCCGAACAGACGCGATCATAATAGTTCTTGGTATTCACCCCCTCGGCAGTTGGAGCAATAACTGCTGAGAAGGTGAAGGGGCAATTGATGACTGCTGGATTCCTTCACCCCGGACCAGGGGCTTGACCACAGCCCAAGGCCCATGACGTAGAGGCCCACACACCTGATATACAACAAGCCTGGCTCATCCAACCTTCAAGGCCGGGCTCGACCCATCTTCCTCACTCAAGCCGGCCCGGTCCGCATGGAGCAGGCCCTCTCCACTCAGGCTTAGCATCCGGCCCAACTCTCGGTCCAGCCTAGGATCCAGAAAAATATTCACCAGACAACCTGGCAGATCCGCTCGAACGTACGCACGGGGAGAATCAGAGGCCGTTACGCATGGAGCAGGCGGCTGATACCCCAGTACTTCCGAATCCGCATGGCAGAGATGTGTGGCCCAATCCTGGAGAGACCTTTACACGTCACCAGCAAGCAAGACAATGTATAAAAGAGGAGTTCTCTCCTCAGAAAGTTTAAACCTTATTCTGTAATAGAAAAACCCTGGTAAAACCCTATTCTATTGGATCTCAGATCATCAGAATGGATGTATAAAAGCTTTACGCTTAATTGACTTACTTAGAGCACTTCATAATCCAAAAAAAAAAAAAAAAAATCAGAGAAAAGAAAACCCAACTGGTAGGATAATTTCCTGTAAAAAACAAGCTCTTAGTATCTAAAGCTCGTAAATTTAACGGTAAATCTTCTTAGGTAGACTAAAAGCACTGAATCTAAAAAGGATAAAGGAATACTTTGGCCCATATTTCCTAAAAAAAATTAATTTGGGATTTTTTGTTTAAAGATTTTTAATTTAAAAAACATAAAATTATTGAGAATTTAACCTATTTTAATAAGAATTAAGGATATGTTTAGTAACACCGTAGAATTTTTATTTTTTATTTTTTTAAAAGTAAAAATAATTTTTTTAATTTTATTATTTACTTTTTAAAAATTATTTTCTAAAATTGTTTTCATAAAAGTAAATTTATAAATTTTATATAAAAATAAGTAATAAAATATTTTTTAAAATATGATATTAATAATAAAATAAGAATACATATAATTTTATAAATGGTTGCACATAAAAAATAATAAATTATATTTATAAAATATATAATAATATAATAAAAAAATTACTATTTAATCTTTATAATATAAAAAAATTTATAATTAATTTATCAGTTTTAAAAATTAATTTTAATGTTTTTTAGATTGTAAAAAGTTTACTAATAAATCACTCCGTTAATTTTAGTCGCCAAGCGTTAGTAAAAATTAAAAAATTATAATTTAATCCTATAATATAAAAAAATATTGAATAGTTAATTGATTTTTTAAAAAATATTAAAATATTTCTAAATTTTTGAGAAATGTACTAATTTATCCATCCATCAATTTTAGCCATTAAATATTGTAACTAATTTTAAAATATTCTCAATATGAAAGGGCTAGTTAGCAAGTATTTCTACAAAATTAAGGGATTAATTAATAATTTTTCTTCTATTATAGGGACTAAATAATAAAATATTTAACTACTTAACTAATAGAAAGACTAATTATTAGCATATTTTTAATATTTCAGGGATATTTTAATATATTTTTAAAAATTAAGACATTAACAAATGAGTTTTTCCATATCACATGAACTTAATAATAAATTACTTTTATAAAAAGTCTATAGTACCCTAAATACAGATGGAATATGATACAGATACAGTAGGAAAATTTTCTAACAATGGTGTGGAGCAAACTTATATCATTCAAATGGATCTAAAATGAGTTCAAAATTATATTTATATAATCCATATACATTTGGGGCGTGCTTCAACTTATATGGGGCAGATTTATTGCAACACTTGCAATCATAGACTTAGGGAGTCTAATTAAATCCATGGGCCAAAACTATACAAAGGAAAGGTTAAAGTGAAGATCAAGAAAGACTTTTATAAAGATTCAATTTTGTCATGGGCTTGCAATGTTTTATTATTTAAACACTTGTTTTATTTTGGTTTTGTTTAGACTTGTATTCTGACTATATTTTATCTTGTAAATTTTATAGTGTTGGGCCATATCTTGGGCTTATGTTATAATACTTATGAGTTTGATGTGTTATTTTAGTATGTGTTTGGGCTTGAATCTTATGTGTGGTTCGGCCAGACTTAAGAAAAGTGTCTTAGGGTTTTGTTTCTTTTCTCATTACTATATAAAGATAAGAAACACTTGTAAGAGGCAGTTTTGAATCAAAATTTTGAGAATTTTTTTCATGCCTTTGGCGTGTATTGCTTTGAGTGAGAGTGAGGATTTGCTTTCATTAATTGTACCAAGAATCTTGGCTAACTTATCAACTATTCATTGTGGCGTTTATCGGATTCTCATCTAAATCCTTCGATCATTGGTGTTTCAGCTTCTCTAAGTGTGGGGTGCCATAGGAGGTGGGTTTATCAAATCTTTGGATTCCATATCTACTTGTGCGTGTGGGTTTGAGGCTTGTGTCATATAATTCCACGTTAGTTGGTATCAGAGCCAAGGTGAGGTAAATTCTGATTTATCTTAGGTTTTAGGGTTTTTGAGTTTTTCTTTTCTTCCTTGTTGATTTCAGTGAAGTTTGTGTGTCCATGGCTGCACCTTCTTGATTATGAATTATCAAATAATATCTTTTAGAAGAAAAATTTGAAATCCATAAAAAAAAAAAGGAAATTCCAAGGATTACTCTTGTTTGACAAAAAAAAGAAAAAAAAATGCCTTTGCCTTATTTATCTTGATGTGGTCGAAATTGTGATATACTTCCTATTTCATCTATATTGTCTAACTTGTCTCAATTAATGGCTGTAATTTATGGGAATCAATTTTGAATTTTGAATTGGGTTGAATTCAGATTAGGAGACAAAAAAATTCTGCATATTTCCTAAAGTGTACATTTAAGGCAATTACATCTAAATTGATTTGATATTAAATCCTTCTTTTAAGACTAAAAAATTCGTCTATGATGCTGAATTGGGTAAATTAAAATTTTTTTTATTCTTTTTGTGAGATTTGATACTTGCCTTTTTGGGTAGATTTAAATAGATTTATATTTAATTTGCTTTGAAGTAAATTAAATTCAAACTTTTGTCCAGGTTTATTTTTATTTGAATTTTAAGTTTCTGTTTTTGGTTTAAGCTTGCTTTTACTTCCTTGACATTGCTATAATATTGTTTGCTTGTGTCTATACTCTAGGTGATAATTTTCAAGTAGCACAATACCTAGTTCGTGTGTTACCTTCCAAATTGTCAGTGTCCTCTTTCTAGTTTTTGCGTGCTTCTTTCTTTATTTAGGTTTTCTTCTTTATTTCTTTAAACGCAGCTTGTGGTTGGTTGATTGACCTTAGTTTTTAAAGTGTAATTGAAGAATCAGCAAAAGAGTGGCAAGAGTGCAAACACTTGAGTGCTTTCTTTTCTAACACAATATTTGCTAGTTCTCTTTGTTCTTTGTTTGATTTAAGGTAGGATGAGTAAAGACCAGTATGTGGTGGATAGTGATGATGAAAGTGAATGAGACATGGCTAGTGATTATATGCTCTTCAAAAAGTCAGTTCGTGGTGAGTTTAGAAGGTTTTATAAGACTTTTGAAAGGTTGACTGAAACTATGGAGAGTTTGAATGTCTCACAAGCTCTCACTTCTACAAGAATGCCTCAAAGAACTCTTAATTCCAATAGGCCTTAAGTCCGAGGTGAAGAATTGATGTGCCAGAGATTCATCCCTTCATGCTATTATAAGGATTTGAACAACAGGTTGGCAAAACTAGTTCAAGGAGGGAAGATGGAGAAAGAAGAGGCTAAAGTTTCAATCTCAACTTCAATAAAGATTGAAATTGAAGAGGAAGTTGTAATGCATGAAGTTAATGTAGTTGTTACTGAGAATTCCATCAATGAGCATATAGAAGAGGTTGTGAATGATGGTGGACATGGGGAGCGCATGATTAATGAGGTAGAGGAGGCGAATGAGACTGTTTTGGAAGTTGTAGAGGAAAATGGGTCACCTCCACAGGATCTTTCTATGACTAATATTTTTATGTCTAGTTCATTTGTTCTTGATGTGCAGGTTGTTGATGAAAACATTCATGACGAAAGTTTTATGCTATTTCCACCTATTCAAGAGAAAGTTTTTGAAGATGCAATGGTTCCTAAAGCTTCCCTTCCTGACATAAATATCAGCAAGATTTGAGAATGAATCTTTTCTAAAGAAGGAGGGAATGATACGGATCCAATAGAGAAAATTTCTAACAATGGTGTGGAGCAAACTTATATCATTCAAATAGATCTAAAACGAGTTCAAAATCATATTCATATGATCCATATACATTTCGGGTGTGTTTCAACTCATATGGGGCAGATTTGGTGCAATACTTGCAATCATAGGCTTAGAAGCCTAATCAAACTTATGGGCCAAAACTACACAAAGGGAAGCCTAAAGTGAAGATTAAGAAAGATTTTTTGTAAAGATTCAGCTTTGTCATGGGTTTGCTATGTTTTATTATTTAAACACTTGCTTTATTTTGGCTTTATTTGGACTTGTATTCTGGCCATATTTTATCTTGTAAGTTTTAAAGTGTTGAGCCATATCTTGAGCTTATATTTTAATACTTATGAGTTTGATGTGTTATCTTAGTGTATGATTGGACTTGAACCTTATGTGTGGTTTGGCCAAGCCTAAGAAGAATGTCTTAGGGTTTTGTTTGTTTTCTCCTTATTATATAGAGATAAGAAACACTTGTAAGAGCCATCTTTAAATCAAAATTTTCAGAATTTTTTTCATGTCTTTGGCCTGTATTGCTTTGAGTGAGAGTGAGGATTTGCTTTCATCAATTGCACAAAAAATATTGGCTAACTTATCAACTACTCATTACGGCATTTATCAAATTCTCATCTAAATTTTTTTATTATTGATGTTTCAACTTCTCTAAGTGTGAGGTTCGGAAGTAGATTTATCAAATTTTTGTATTCCATATCTATCTATTTATACGTGTGGGTTTGAGATTTATACTATAGGATTCCACGTCAGAATAATTAATTAATATTTTTACAAAAGTAATGATAAATTAATGAGTTTTTTCATATTATAAATCAAATATTTTAATTAAATAGACTATAATTTAATTCTTAAAGTTTAGGAAACTTAATACGTCAATTATATTGATGTGAAGCACTCCAAGGCTTAGCCTGGTGGAAAGTGCATCATGTAGCCTTGAAAGGTCTAAGGTTCAACTCCCTCATCCCCTATTTCAAAAAAAAAATTATATTGATGTGAAATTTAATGTTTAATTAAAAATAAACTATAATTTAATATTTAAAGTGTAGTACAATAACCTATTATTTAATTATTGCATTTCAAAATGTAATCTTCGATCTTGTTTTTATTAATAAAATGACCGCCACCATTAGAGTGACAATTCATCCAATACTTTTATTGATGTAAGCACGACCAACAACACCAAAAATGATGAGCTAGCATTGCCTCTAGGACCAATTACAAGACTGAGATCCAAGAGGTTAAAGGAAGCACTTCAAGGATTCATGAAGGTGTAACGACCCGAAAATCGGACCGCTACCGGCGCTAGGATCCAGGTCTACTTAAGGTCGCCGGGACCCGTAGCAAGCCTGCTATACTCTCTGCATACCTGTAAAATCCCATACATGATCAAACATTTTCTGTAAAAACATAAAACTGATGCTCTGAACCAAGGCTCAACTTGTGCATGCACTATCTCTATACTATACAACCCCTTACTAGAGCTTGCTCTAGATGGGTTTAACTCATACTCTGTTAAGCTTGGTTTTTTACATACTGATAAAAACATTCACAGCACATAAATAGACCATGTATACAAAAAGGATTTACAACATGGGTCAAGCACAATACTCTACACTATACAATACTAAACCATTTCTTTACAATATTACATGTCCACACTATGCTATTACAAAAGTCTTTACTCTTTCTGTACCCTACTGACTTCCCTCTGACTCTAATCCTGCAAGACTGGGGTTAAAGGAGAGGGATGAGCTATACTAGTCCAGTGAGTAGAACAGATAAAACATGTTAATAAACATGATCACATGGAATGCATCACATCACAAGTAAATCACCCATTTCAGATGGACAGATTCAAAATTCCCTCTGTTCTGTGCCCGGCCCGCGAAGGAGCTACTCAGGACTTCTCTACGCACCCTATGGTGCTCTGTGCCCGGCCCTCTCAGGGCTCCTTAGGACTTTACTCGGAGGGCTAGTGAATCCAAAACTATGTCCGATCCGTACAAGCATAGAATAATGCAATGCGTCACATTTGTGTAGTCTAGTGCACTCAACCTATTACATATCATGATGCATGGAACATGCTAAAAGCATTTAATTTCTCAATTTAAAATATGAAATTTAGTTCCACTCACCTCTGGCTGACTCTGAGCTAACTCTGAATACTCTGAAGCAGTGCTCACTGCTGCTCTCTTCGGTTCCTCTGGTCCGTTCCTACACAGGTGGACTCAAATGAGGGACCAAACTAACTCAAGAACAACTCTAGAATACTCCCCAAAATTCCCCTAAAACATCCTAAAAGAATCACATAAAACATGCAAAAGAAGGCTGGACAGGGCACTTTCGGCGGCAGGTTCGGCGGCCGAAAGTCGCTTCCAAAGCCGAACCTCAAGCACTTTCGGCGGCACTTCGGCTGCCGAAAGTCCTCTCCAGAGACGAAAGTCCCTAACCTTCGGTGGCACCTTCGGCGGCCGAAACCATCCTCCAGAGCCGAAAGTCCAAACTTTCGGGGGCAAGCTTGGGCAAGTTTAGGCAGCCGAAACCACCTCCTTAGCATGTTCGGCGGCCGAAACTGGATTCTCCAGTAAGGCAGAAACTTGTTCTGCTTCATGCAAATGTACCCAAACTCCACTCAAACATGCAACCAACAACTTCACAACCTGCATATACTCAAGTATAGGCACAAAGGAGTCCAAAACTAACTTAAAACCCCAACAAACAACACAACTCAACACATAAGCATGCTTTGACCACAAATCAACCAAAACCTCAACTAAACCTAAACATGCATCTCTACCCATAAAACTCCATAAAACTTGCATAAATCATGAAAAGAAGTTCAGGATCTTCACTTACTGTAATGACCCGAAACTCGGACCGCTACCGGCGCTAGGATCCAGATCGGCTTAAGGCCGCCGGGACCCGTAGCAAGCCTGACATGTAACCTGTAAACCTGTTCAATCCCATACATGATCCACAATCATACATAAAAATTAAAACTTTTTCTTTCATTCATTCCTCATACACCAAACTCAACCTGTGCATGCACTAAACATAATCTTAATCATAAACTTGACCCCTCTGTGGGATCCCATCAATGCCCCAATGGGCGATATACATGTGTTGAGTTGGCTAACATCTATATCATAAAATATCTAAGATCATGTATTCAGAAGGGATAACAACATCCATAGGGTCAAGCACAACCTCTAATCATTATACATAACTTAACTATTTAACTTTACATCATTATACAATTTACCATGTCCACTATCTATCTATTACAAACATAAGACTTTACTCTTCTTGACTTCTCTGTCTAGCCCGTACCTGCAATCCTGGGGGATTTAGGGAAAAGGGGTGAGCTACTAGAGCCCAGTGAGCAGAATAATAGAAAACATTTAAATCTCATGCCATCATGTAATGCAACACATCACAACAAATCACATCTCGGATGGTATTGTCACCAATAGTCCTCTACATTCCAAAGTGCCGGGACGTAGAATGGGTACAACCGGTCTTTCTCTTAACATAACATATCATAACATTCCAATGTGCCAGGAACATAGAATGGGTACAACCTGGACTTTCTCTTACTTAGTGCCAGGGACGTAGAATGGGTACAACCTGGACTTCCATACCATACCATGCCGTAGCATCATCATATCATATGAGGACTAAAGGGTCATCCAATAACCAATCCACATCAACATCATAAATGCAATGCAACATATTCGTGGATTCTAATGCAAACAACCTATTTCATCACATGGCATTCATGATGCATGAACATGCTCAACTGTATAATTCATTTGCTTTAAAAACATAAGGTTTATTCTACTCACCTCTGGCTGAAGCTTTACTAACTTAGAAGCAGCTGAACTCACTGCTGGGGTCCTCGGTTCCTCGGGTCTGAACCTACACAGGTGGACTCAAATGAGGGACCAAACAACTAGAACATAACTCTAAAAACATCCCCCCAAAACCCCCTAAAACACCTCAAAACAATCATGCAAAAACATGCAAAGGAAGGCAGAACAGGGCAGGTTCGGCGGCACCTTCGGTGGCCGAAAGTCCCTCCAGAGCCGAAACCCAGGCAGGTTCGGCGGCACCTTCGGTGGCCGAAAGTCCCAAACAGAGACGAAAGTCTCTTTTCAGGGGCAACTTCGGCAGCCGAAAGGCCTGCCTCCCCAGCCATGTTCGGCGGCCGAAAGTTCCTTCGGCTGCCGAACCTGGTTTCTGCCAAAGGGCAGAAACTTGGCTCCTTTAAGCACATTTGCCTCCAAAACTTCCAATCATGCATTTAGCTCAACCAAAACATGCAAATATACATACATTGGCTCCTAGGGGCCTCAAACTAACTTAAACCCCAACTACAACACACAACAACAACACAAATCCAACATACATTGTTCAAAACATAACATTAACTCAAAAACCTAACTATGAGCTAAACATGCATTCTACCCCATAGATCTTGCATAAAACTTACTTTAAACATGAAATGAGCTTAAGATCGGCTCTTACCTCTTGAAGATCGAGAGAGAGACGTCCTAAACTCGGAGGTGGGAGATTTTGAGTTCTTGAACCTCAAAGCTCCAAAACTTGCTTTAAACTCGAAAATCTTCAAAACAACGTAAAAACTTGTGAAAATCTTGAAAGATTTGAAGGAAAGAACTCAAGGATGGTGAGGAACGGCGGAAGGGCTCACCTTGGCCGAAAATGGGGAGAAAGCTCGCCCATTTCGGCTAAGGGGCTCTTTTATAGTGGCTGGCCAGGCCACATTCGGGAGCCGAACGTGCCTCCGCATGCATGCCATGTTCGGCGGCCGAACTTGAGGTTCGGCGGCCGAACCTGGGCTTCCCTCACTTATGCCTTCGGGGGCCTAAGGCTCACCCGAAAAGCATGCATGTTCGGCGGCCGAACTTTGAGTTTCGGCGGCCGAACCTGAGTTTCCTCCAAGGGTGTTTTTATTCCAAAAACTCATTTCCTCTTTACTTAAAATCATCAAAAACATTAAAACATTTCATGAAAACATGGTTTTTCCCTTCTAGAGGTCTCCGACATCCGAGATTCCACCGGACGATAGGAATTCCGATACCGGAGTCTAGCCGGGTATTACATTCTCCCCCCCTTAAGAACATTCGTCCCCGAATGTTCCTCAACTAGTACCTAGCATGGCATACACATAGCATACACATAAAACTCATAAGGAACTAACCTTAGAAAAGATAAGGGTATTGCTGGAGCATGGACTCCCGTGTCTCCCAGGTGCACTCTTCCATATTGTGGTGGTTCCATAGGACTTTCACCATCGAGATTTCCTTGTTTCTCAGCTTTCTGATCTGGGTGTCTATGATCCACACTGGCTGCTCAACATAGGTGAGATACTCTTGGACCTCCACATCAGGCTCACTAAGAACCTTGCCCGGATCTGACACAAATTTCCTCAACATTGAAACGTGGAAAACCGGATGTGTAATACCCGGCTCGAGTCCGGCATCGGAATTCCTGTAGTCCGGTGGAATCTCGGGTGTCGGAACCCTCGAGAAGGGTAATGCATATGTTTTCCAAGGTATTGTCACTTGTTTTCATGTTTTGGCGTGTTAAAAGCATTGAGTTTTGAAAGAAAAGCAACAAGGGAGAAATGCAAAGGTTTGGCCACCGAAGGTCACTTTCGGCCGCCGAACATTGCATGGTTGCGGCTTCACGTTCGGCTGCCGAAGGTGGTCTGGCCAGCCACCTATAAAAGGGCCAAGGGTCGGTGGAAGGAGGTTATTTCTCCTCCACTTGCAGCCAGAGGTGAGTTTCAGCCTCTCCCACGTTGACTTTCATGTTTTCCATGATGTTCATCAACTCTTTCAAGAGTTTTAAGAGTTTTGGTGACTTATGAAGGTTTTGAGCAAAAGAACCAAGTTTTGAAGCTTGGAGCTTTGGAAGAGCTTTTCTTCATATCTCCACATTAGGATCCTTCATCCTCAAGTTGTGTAAGAGGTAAGTGAAGATCCTGAGCTTCTTTGATGATTTTGAAAGGTTTTAGGAAGTTTGTATGGGTAGTAGGCATGTTTAGGTTTAGGTGAGGTTTTTGGTGATTTGTGGTGTTCAAACATGTTTAAGTGTTATGTGCTATATTTGTTTGGGGTTTTAGGGTAGTTTTAGACCCCTTTGTGCATATATATGTGTATATGCTAGTTGGGAGTAGTTGATATGCATGTTTGTAGGTTTTTGGGCAAAGTTTGCATGAAACAGAGCAGGGTTCTGCCCTTCGGGCAAAACCAGGTTCGGCCGCCGAAGGAAGGTTCGGCCGCCGAACCCCTTGTGGAGGCAGTTTCGGCTGCCAAAGGTTGCCCCCGAAAGCTAGGCTTTCGGTTTAGACAGAGACTTTCGGCCGCCGAAAGAGGGAGTTCGGCCGCCGAAAGTGTGTGAGTTTCGTCTCTGGATGAGACCTTCGGCCGTCGAAGGTGCCGCCGAACATGCATGAGTTTCGTCTCTGGAGAGGGGTTTCGGCCGCCGAACCTGCCGCCGAACCTGCCGCCGAAAGTGC
The DNA here is from genome assembly GCF_001659605.2 of Manihot esculenta. Classification (NCBI taxonomy): domain Eukaryota; kingdom Viridiplantae; phylum Streptophyta; class Magnoliopsida; order Malpighiales; family Euphorbiaceae; genus Manihot; species Manihot esculenta. The sequence goes on from NC_035161.2 coordinate 14,220,250, forward strand.
CCTGTCCAGCTTTCTTTTGCATGTTTTATGTGATGGTTTTCGGTTTGTTTAGAGGGGTTTTGGGGAGTTTCTTAGAGATGTTTTTGAGTGAGTTTGGTCCCTCTCATTTGAGTCCACCTGTGTAGGTACGGACCAGAGGAATCAGGGAAGTCAGCAGTGAGTCCAGTGTCAGAACCTGCAGAGGCCGTTCAGCGATAGCCAGAAGTGAGTGGAACTTAACTTAATGTTTTAATATGAGAACTGAATCTTTTATCATGCTTCATGCATCATGACTATGCTATAGGGTGAGTGCATTAGTGTACACGAATATGACGCATTGCATCTATCCTTGTACTTGGCATGGCTCCTTGTACATTGCTTATGTGAGACGGCACGGACTTCGTGAGGATTCATTAGCCCTCAGAGGAAAGACCTGGAACAGCCCTACGGGGACCAGGCACAAAGACCTGGAACAGCCCTACGGGGACCAGGCACATGGTACTTCGGTACCCCAGATGAGATAGAGGGAGTTTTGATCCGTCCGGCCGAGGTGATGTGATTATGTGATGCATTCCATGAGAGCATGTTTTATCACCTGTTATTTTATTACTATTCTACTCACTGGGCTATAGTAGCTCATCCCTCTCCCCTAACTTCAGTTGTGCAGGTTCAGAGGTCAGAGAGAACTCAGCAGGGTACAGGAAGAGTACAGAGTGGTGTAATAGCTAGTGTGGACATGTAACTGTATAGAGATAGTGTATATGGACAGTGTATAGAATAGTGCTTGACTATAAGAGTTGTAATCCCTTGTTCTTTTCACATGATCAGTTTATGTTTATATCTATTGTTGTATGTTTATAAGCAAAACCAGGCTTAACATTATGAGTGTGATCCGCCTAGAGCCATGAGGAGCTCTAGTAGGGATGAGTAGAGAACAGAGAGAGTGCATGCACAGGTTAAGCCTTGGAATGAAGAAAAGTTTTATGTTTTTACAGAAAATGTATGATCATGTATGGGATTTCACAGGTATACAGACAGGAGAGCAGGCTTACTACGGGTCCCGGCGACCTTAAGTCGATCTGGATCCTAGTGCCGGTGGCAGTTCGGTTTCCGGGCTGTTACAGGATGGATTCTTGCCATTGAAGCAGGCAAATCTAGCTTGTACGACACATTCCCAATCTTCTGCAAGATTTCAAAGGGTCCGATGTATCGTGGGGCTAGTTTACCTTTCTTCCCAAAGCGAACCACTCCTTTCATTGGAGACACCTTGAGCAATACCAGATCCCCCTCCTGAAACTCTACCTGTCTTCTGCGGATGTCTGCATAACTTTTCTGTCTGCTTGCAGCAGTCTTGATTCTCTCTCTGATTATGGGTATCACCCTGCTGGTGATCTCTACTAGCTCAGGTCCTGCCAAGGCCCTTTCTCCAACTTCCTCCCAGCAAACAGGTGACCTGCACTTCCTCCCATATAAAGCTTCATATGGAGCCATCCCGATGCTAGCATGATGGCTGTTATTGTAGGCAAACTCCACCAAAGGTAGATGTTGCCTCCAAGAACCGCCAAAGTCCAGCACACACATTCTAAGTATATCCTCGATAGTCTGGATGGTCCTTTCGGACTGTCCGTCCGTCTGGGGGTGGAAGGCAGTGCTGAAATCCAACCTAGTACCCATGGCATTCTGCAGACTCCGCCAAAACCTGGAGGTGAACTAGGGCCCTCTATCAGACACTATTGAAACAGGAACCCCATGCAGCCTGACGACCTCATCCACATACACCTGCGCCAACTTGTCCACAGAATAGCAACTCCTGACAGGGATGAAGTGAGCAGATTTGGTGAGTCTGTCCACAATCACCTATATGGAGTCCAATCTGTTGGACGCTACCAGTAACCCCACTACGAAGTCCATAGCTATATTCTCCCATTTCCACTCTGGAATAGGTAGCGGGTTTAGCATTCCAGCCGGCTTCTGATGTTCCAGCTTCACCCTCTGACATACTTCGCAAGCGGACACAAACTGTGCCACTTCTTTCTTCATCGCTGGCCACCAATAAACCTTCTTCAAATCTTGATACATCTTGGTGGCTCCGGGGTGAACGCTGTATCTTGCATTATGAGCCTCCCTCATAATGTCTCCTTTTAGCCCTATGTCATCTGGTACACAAAGTCTGCTCCCATAGTGGAGGATCCCCTTACTGTCAAATCTGAACTCGCTGTTCTTGCCTGACTGAACAGTCCTGGCAATCTTCACTAACTCTGGGTCCTCATGCTGTTTCTGAGCCACCTGCTCCAGAAACACAGGTGTCACTCTCATCTGGGCCACTAAAGCACCGGTACCAGACAACTCCAACTGTAGACCTTCATCAATGAGCTTGTAAAACTCCTTCACCACTGGTCTCCTCTCTGCCGTGATGTGGGATAGACTGCCTAGTGACTTCCGGCTTAGGGCGTCTGCCACAACATTCGCCTTACTCGGATGATACTGAATCTTGCAATCGTAGTCACTCAACAGCTCTACCCATCTCCTCTGTCTCAAGTTCAAATCTCTTTGACTCAGGATGTACTGCAGGCTCTTATGATCTGTAAAGATCTCACATTTTACCCCGTAGAGGTAGTGCCTCCACATCTTGAGTGCAAAGATTACTGCTGCCATCTCAAGGTCATGTGTGGGGTAATTCAACTCATGCTTCTTCAGTTGCCTAGAAGCATAAGCAATCACCCTCTCATTCTGCATCAGCACACAACCCAGTCCCACACGGGACGCATCACAAAAGACTGTAAAGTCCTCATCACTAGATGGCAGAGCTAAAACTGGTGCTGAAGTCAACCTCTTCTTAAGCTCTTCAAAACTCTCTTCGCACTGGTCGGTCCACAGAAATTTCTGATTCTTCCTGGTTAGTCTGGTCAGAGGAGCTGCTATTTTCGAGAAGTCCTGAACGAACCTCCTGTAGTAACCTGCCAAACCCAAGAAACTCCTGATCTCCGTCACTGAAGTGGGTCTAGGCCAGTTAGCCACAGTTTCTGTCTTCTTGGGGTCCACCTCAATCCCATTCTCTGACACTACATGCCCCAAGAACGAAATGCTCCTCAGCCAGAACTCACACTTAGAGAACTTGGCATACAAGCCATGTTCCCTCAAGGTCTGTAAGACCAACCGCAGATGATGGGCATGCTCCTCTGCATTCCTGGAATACACTAAGATATCATCTATGAAGACAATAACGAAGTGATCCAGGTACTGGCTAAACACTCTGTTCATGAGATCCATGAATGCTGCAGGGGCGTTGGTTAACCCGAACGGCATTACAAGGAACTCAAAATGCCCATATCTGGTCCTGAAGGCTGTCTTCGGCACATCCTCATCCCTTATCCTTAGCTGATGGTACCCCGATCTCAGATCTATTTTGGAGAAACAACCTGCTCCAGCTAGCTGGTCGAATAGATCGTCGATCCTTGGCAATGGGTACTTGTTCTTGGTAGTGACTTTGTTCAACTGCCTGTAGTCGATACAAAGTCTAAGGGATCCATTCTTCTTTTTCACGAACAAAACTGGTGCACCCCAAGGTGAAGTGCTCGGTCGGATGAAGCCCTTTTCTACCAACTCTTGCAACTGTTCCTTCAATTCTTTCAACTCGGCTGGAGCCATCCTGTAGGGAGGGATAGAGATCGGTCGGGTTCCAGGCATCAGTTCTATCTCGAACTCTATCTCCCTAGCAGGTGGTAAACCTGGCAGCTCGTCTGGAAAGACGTCTAGAAACTCTCTAACCACTGGCACCGAGGCGGGCTCTCTAACCTGACTGCTAAGCTCTCTCACATGAGCCAAATACCCCTGACATCCCTTCCTAAGTAACCTACGAGCCTGAAGAGCTGATATCAGACCTCTAGGTGTACCCCTCCTGTCTCCCCTGAAGACAACCTCTGACCCATCCTGCAAACTCGTTTGCAAACTCCTCCCAAGACATGTTGTCTACTCTGGGGTTCACATAATTCTTGAACCACTCTCGTGCCTTCTTACACTTAAGAGTGAACCCAGCCATCTGAATGGCTCTACTGTCATCAGCCCCAATCTCATCCGTGACCACCTTAACCCTTTTCAGATACACAAATGGGTCATCCCCTTTTTCATACTGGGGAGTATCCAACTTCATGTAGTCTGTCATCTTGACCTTGCTCCCACTGGCTGAGCTAGGTCTAGGAGGTTGAGTAGCTGGGGCTGCTGGTTCTGTAGGTGGTGGAGGTGGGGCAACATTTTTTGTGGTAGGGTTTGGATAGTAAGGTGGGGGTGGATACATTGGGTATTGTGAATATGGTGGATAGTAGGGTGGGTATGGCATCTGTGTGGGATAAGGGGTGAAGCTAGGGTAATCCGATGTACCTCCCATCGAATACCCGGGATTTTGTGATAAGTGTGGGTAGTGGGGTGGCTGAACAAATCCCGAGGCCTGAGTGCCTCCTTGGGACTCTCCCATTCCCTCTTCTGACATGCTAACTCCCAAACTGCCATCCCTCCTCTGCTCTACATCCATATCATCTCCCAAGTCTTCTGACATTCCTCCCTGAACTGTTCCTCTGACTGATCTGCTTCTACCCAGATCCAAAGACCTTCTAGGGTCCCTTACTGCTCTTTCTCTATTAGACCTACTAGACATTGCCCTAGGCAATGTAGGAGGACGGGCGCTCATGCCCTCATTCTCAGGTGGCACTCCAGTCAATCTTGCTGATCGACGAGTTCCCCTCATCCTGCTTTCTGAAAGGCAGCACATAACAAGCAAACATTAGCATCATATGGTTCATGTGGGCACACATGAACCCTCATCACATACATCACATATCATTAATGCACATGCATATAATCATGGCATTTCACATCATCATACAAGACAGGACTCCACATCCTATCCTAGTGGACATGATCTTCCTACTGTGCTTGACCTTCTATAACATCTATGAGCCCGACACTCTAGGTTCGACCATATGAACCTAGGGCTCTGATACCATTCTGTAACGACCCGAAATTCGGACCGCTACCGGCGCTAGGATCCAGATCGGCTTAAGGCCGCCGGGACCCGTAGCAAGCCTGACATGTAACCTGTAAACCTGTTCAATCCCATACATGATCCACAATCATACATAAAAATTAAAACTTTTTCTTTCATTCATTCCTCATACACCAAACTCAACCTGTGCATGCACTAAACATAATCTTAATCATAAACTTGACCCCTCTGTGGGATCCCATCAATGCCCCAATGGGCGATATACATGTGTTGAGTTGGCTAACATCTATATCATAAAATATCTAAGATCATGTATTCAGAAGGAATAACAACATCCATAGGGTCAAGCACAACCTCTAATCATTATACATGACATAACTATTTAACTTTACATCATTATACAATTTACCATGTCCACTATCTATCTATTACAAACATAAGACTTTACTCTTCTTGACTTCTCTGTCTAGCCCGTACCTGCAATCTTGGGGGATTTAGGAAAAAGGGGTGAGCTACTAGAGCCCAGTGAGCAGAATAATAGAAAACATTTAAATCTCATGCCATCATGTAATGCAACACATCACAACAAATCACATCTCGGATGGTATTGTCACCAATAGTCCTCTACATTCCAAAGTGCCGGGACGTAGAATGGGTACAACCGGTCTTTCTCTTAACATAACATATCATAACATTCCAATGTGCCAGGGACGTAGAATGGGTACAACCTGGACTTTCTCTTACTTAGTGCCAGGGTCGTAGAATGGGTACAACCTGGACTTCCATACCATACCATGCCGTAGCATCATCATATCATATGAGGACTAAAGGGTCATCCAATAACCAATCCACATCAACATCATAAATGCAATGCAACATATTCGTGGATTCTAATGCAAACAACCTATTTCATCACATGGCATTCATGATGCATGAACATGCTCAACTGTATAATTCATTTGCTTTAAAAACATAAGGTTTAATATACTCACCTCTGGCTAAAGCTTTACTGACTTAGAAGCAGCTGAACTCACTGCTGGGGTCCTCGGTTCCTCGGGTCCGAACCTACACAGGTGGACTCAAATGAGGGACCAAACAACTAGAACATAACTCTAAAAACATCCCCCAAAAACCCCCTAAAACACCTCAAAACAATCATGCAAAAACATGCAAAAGGAAGGCAGAACAGGGCAGGTTCGGCGGCACCTTCGGCTGCCGAAAGTCCCTCTAGAGCCGAAACCCAGGCAGGTTCGGCGGCACCTTCGGCGGCCGAAAGTCCCAGACAGAGACGAAAGTCCCAGACAGAGACGAAAGTCTCTTTTCAGGAGCAACTTCGGCCGCCGAAAGGCTTGCCTCCCCAGCCATGTTCGGCGGCCGAAAGTTCCTTCGGCTGCCGAACCTGGTTTCTGCCAAAGGGTAGAAATTTGGCTCCTTTAAGCACATTTGCCTCCAAAACTTCCAATCATGCATTTAGCTCAACCAAAACATGCAAATATACATACATTGGCTCCTAGGGGCCTCAAACTAACTTAAACCCCAACTACAACACACAACAACAACACAAATCCAACATACATTGCTCAAAACATAACATTAACTCAAAAACCTAACTATGAGCTAAACATGCATTCTACCCCATAGATCTTGCATAAAACTTACTTTAAACATGAAATGAGCTTAAGATCGGCTCTTACCTCTTGAAGATCGAGAGAGAGACGTCCTAAACTCCGAGGTGGGAGATTTTGAGTTCTTGAACCTCAAAGCTCCAAAACTTGCTTTAAACTCGAAAATCTTCAAAACAACGTAAAAACTTGTGAAAATCATGAAAGATTTGAAGGAAAGAACTCAAGGATGGTGAGGAACGGCGGAAGGGCTCACCTTGGCCGAAAATGGGGAGAAAGCTCGCCCATTTTGGCTAAGGGGTTCTTTTATAGTGGCTGGCCAGGCCACATTCGGGAGCCGAACGTGCCTCCGCATGCATGCCATGTGCGGCGGCCGAACTTGAGGTTCGGTGGCCGAACCTAGGCTTCCCTCACTTATGCCTTCGGGGGCCTAAGGCTCACTCGAAAAGCATGCATGTTCGGCGGCCGAACTTTGAGTTTCGGCGGCCGAACCTGAGTTTCCTCCAAGGGTGTTTTTATTCCAAAAACTCATTTCCTCTTTACTTAAAATCATCAAAAACATTAAAACATTTCATGAAAACATGGTTTTTCCCTTCTAGAGGTCTCCGACATCCGAGATTCCACCAGACGGTAGGAATTCCGATACCGGAGTCTAGCCGGGTATTACACTTACCTCTTAGAAACAAGAAGATAAACGATCCCAACGTGGAGATATGGAGAAACTCTCCCTCAAAGTCTCCAACTTCAAAACTTTGGTTAATTTGCAAAGCTTCAAAACAATATAAAACTCATCAAAACTTTGCAAGATTTAAAGAAAACATGAAAATCACCCAAGGAAGAGCATGATCTCACCTCTGTCTGTGAATGGAAAGAAAATCTTATCTATTCACCGACCTAGGGCCTTTTATAGATGGTTGGCCAAACCACCTTCGGCGGCCTAATGTGAAACCAAAACTCATGCATGTTCGGCGGCCGAACTTCACCTTCGGCGGCCGAACCTTGCATTTTTTCCTTGGCTCTTTTCCTTCACAAACTCATTTCCTTTTGGACTTAAAACATTAAAACATACTAAAATCCTTTACAAAAACATAAATCTTACCCTTACCCTTCTAGAGGAATCCGACATCCGAGATTCCACCGGGAAGTAGAATTCCGATGCCGGACTCTAGCCGGGTATTACATTCTCCCCCCCTTAAGAACATTCGTCCCCGAATGTTCCACAAACAATGAAACACATAAAAAAGGAGGAAACTAACCTTAAAACAGATATGGATATTGCTGGAGCATAGACTCCCGTGTCTCCCAGGTGCACTCTTCTAGGTTGTGGTGGTTCCAAAGGACTTTCACCATTGGAATTTCCTTGTTCCTTAGCTGTCTGATTTGTGTGTCAAGGATCCGCACTGGCTGCTCTATATAGGTGAGATCTCCAAGGATCTCTACTTCAGGCTCACTAAGAACCTTACTCGGATCTGACACGAACTTTCGGAGCATAGAAACATGAAAAACCGGGTGAATTCTCTCCATAGAAGCAGGTAAATCCAGCTTGTACGACACACTCCCGATCTTCTGTAAGATCTCAAAGGGTCCAATGTATCGTGGGGCTAGCTTACCCTTTTTCCCAAAGCGAACCACTCCCTTCATTGGACACACCTTTAGCAATACCATATCACCTTCCTGAAACTCTATCTGCTTTCTGCAGATATCTGCATAGCTTTTCTGTCTGCTCTGAGCACTCTTGATCATCTCTCTGATCATGGGCACCACTCTGCTGGTGATCTCAACTAACTCCGGCTCTGCCAGAGCCGTCTCTCCTACTTCTTCCCAGCAAACAGGTGATCTGCACTTCCTTCCATACAAAGCTTCATAAGGGGCCATTCCTATGCTAGCATAATGACTGTTATTGTAGGCAAACTCCACCAAAGGTAGATGCTGCCTCCAAGAACCGCCAAAGTTTAACACACACATTCTGAGCATATCCTCTATGGTGTGGATGGTCCTCTCTGACTGTCCATCAGTCTGTGGATGGAAAGCAGTGCTGAAATCCAACCTTGTGCCCATCGCACTCTGCAGACTCCGCCAAAATCTGGAGGTGAACTGAGGTCCTCTGTCTGACACTATAGACACTGGGACTCCATGTAACCTTACGATCTCCTCCAAATAAACCTGTGCTAACTTATTCACAGAGTAAGTACTCCTAACAGGGATGAAATGAGCAGATTTCGTGAGTCTGTCCACAATCACCCATATGGAGTCTAGTCTGTTGGACGCTGCCGGTAAGCCCACTACAAAATCCATAGCTATGTTCTCCCATTTCCATTCTGGAATCGGCAGTGGGTTAAGTATTCCAGCCGGCTTCTGATGTTCCAGTTTCACCCTCTGGCAAACCTCACAGGCGGACACAAACTGTGCCACTTCTCTCTTCATAGTTGGCCATCAATACACTCTTTTCAGATCCTGATACATCTTGGTGGCTCTAGGGTGAACACTGTACCTTGCATTATGAGCTTCCCTCATAATGTCTCCTTTCAGATTAATGTCATCTGGTACACATAGTCGATTCCCATAGCGGAGGATCCCTTTGCTGTCAAATCTGAACTCTGCACTGTTGCCTGACTGAACAGTCCTGGCAATTTTCACTAACTCAGGGTCCTCATGCTGTTTCTGAGCCACCTGCTCTAGAAACACTGGTGTCACTCTCATCTGTGCTATCAACGCACCCGTACCATACAACTCTAGCTGTAGCCCTTCGTCGATGAGCTTATAAAACTCCATCACCACTGGTCTTCTCTCTGCTGCTATGTGGAACAAACTGCCAAGTGATTTCCGGCTTAGGGCGTCTGCCACAACATTCGCCTAACCCGAATGATACTGGATCCTACAATCATAGTCACTGAGCAGTTCCACCCATCTTCTCTGCCTCAAATTCAGCTCTTTCTGACTCAAGATGTACTGTAAACTCTTGTGATCTGTGAAGATCTCGCATTTAACCCCATAAAGGTAATGCCTCCACATCTTGAGTGCAAAGATAACTGCTGCCATTTCTAGGTCATGGGTGGGGTAATTCAACTCGTGCTTCTTTAGCTGTCTAGAAGCATAAGCAATCACCCTGTCATTCTGCATCAGAACACAACCCAGTCCCACTCTGAATGCGTCACAGAACACTGTGAAGTCCTCATTACTGACAGGCAGAGCTAACACCGGTGCTGATGTTAATCTTCTCTTTAACTCATTAAAACTCTCTTCACATTGGTCTGACCACACGAACCTCTGGTTTTTCTGTGTCAATTTGGTCATAGGAGCAGCTATCTTTGAGAAGTCCTGTACGAACCTCCTGTAGTAACCTGCCAAACCCAGAAAGCTTTTAATCTCAGTCACTGTGGTGGGTCTAGGCCAGTTAGCTACAACTTCTATCTTCTTGGGGTCTACCTCAATACCTTCTGCTGATACAACATGCCCTAAGAAGGAAATGCTCCTCAACCAAAACTCACTCTTAGAGAACTTGGCATATAAACCATGCTCTCTCAGTGTCTGCAGAACTGTCCTCAGATGCTGGGCATGCTCCTCTGCATCTCTAGAATACACTAAGATATCATCGATGAAGACAATAACAAAGTGATCCAGATATTCACTGAAAACTCTGTTCATGAGATCCATGAATGTTGCAGGGGCATTAGTCAATCCGAACGGCATTACGAAGAACTCGTAATGCCCATATCTGGTCCTGAAAGCTGTCTTTGGCACATCTGCTTCTCTGACTCTCAACTGATGATACCCGGACCTCAGATCTATTTTAGAGAAACAACCTGCTCCAGCTAGCTGGTCAAATAGATCATCGATCCGAGGTAGGGGATACTTATTCTTGGTAGTGACCTTGTTCAACTGCCTGTAGTCGATACAAAGTCTGAGGGATCCATCCTTCTTTCTGACAAAGAGTACTGGAGCACCCCAAGGTGAGGTACTAGGGCGGATGAAACCCTTATCTACCAAGTCCTGCAACTGCTCTTTCAGCTCTTTTAACTCTGCTGGCACCATCCTGTAGGGAGGAATAGAGATAGGTCTGGTACCAGGCAGCAATTCTATTGCAAACTCTATCTCCCTATCAGGTGGTAGTCCTGGAAGCTCATCTAGGAAGACGTCTGGAAACTCTCGGACTATTGGAACTGAGGCTGGTTCCCTAACCTGTCTATCTAGCTCTCTCACATGAGCTAGAAACCCCTGACAAGCCCTCCTAAGCAAACGACGAGCCTGAAGGGCTGAGATCAAACCTCTAGGAGTACCCCTCCTGTCTCCGCTGAAGACACACTCAGACCCATCCTCGTCTCTGAGACTAACTACCTTGTCTCTGCAGTCCAAGGTAGCTCCATATGTAGATAGCCAATCCATCCCTAGAATGACATCAAAATCCGTCAAATCTAGAACCACTAGGTCAGCTGGAAGGCATCTACCCTCTATGAACACTGGACTGAAGCGACAGACGGACACTGCCACTGATGGGTCACATTTGGGTCCACTGACCCAGAGAGGACACTCTAACTCTGAGATCATCAGACCCAATCTCTCTACGGCTCTCGAAGCAATAAAAGAGTGAGAAGCACCGGGGTCCATCAAAGCATACACATCAGAACACCCAATTATGAGATTACCTGACACCACTGTGTTCGACGTGTTTGCCTCCTCTTGAGTCACAGTGAAGATCCGTGCTGGGGCTACCGGACCTTCACCTCAGGAACCTGCTGCTGAAGAAGAGGCTGACCCTCTCCCTTTGCCTCTGCCACTGTTCTGAGGTATGGCTGGAGCTGCTGGCTGAGCTACACTGCCTAAGCTCATCTGCTGGGATGGTACCACAAAGGTCGCCTGAGGACATTCCCGTGAAAAATGTCCCTCCTGCCCACACTTATAACAGGCTGAAGATCCCAACCGACAAACGCCTCTGTGCGGTCTCCCACATCTCATGCAGACTGTACTACCTGTGCCAGAGCTTGAGCCACTACCCATTCCCAGACTCGACTTGATCTTATTCCAGAACTTGCCCTTCCTCGCTTTAAACTTTTCTCCTTTCTTGCTGCTAGAAGCTGCTGCATTAGGGGTCTTAGAACCCGAAGACTGTGCCACTTGCTGTTTTACTGTTCCCTGAATAATGGCACTCGCCTCCATCTTCTTGGCGGCATCCACTATAGAGTGGAAACTCTCTTTCTCTGCTGGAAGAATCAAGGAGGAATACTTGGGATGCAGTCTCATGGTATATCTCCTTGCCTTCTTCTGGTCAGTGTCATAAGCCTGACCCACATACTGAAGCAGATCTAGGAACTTATCTGTGTATTCATCTACACTCATCTCCTCGGTCTGCCTCAACTGCTCAAATTCTATAACTTTCATCTCCCTGGAACTGTCAGGAAAAGCCCACCCTGCAAACTCATTGGCGAACTCTCCCCATGACATGCTGTCCAACCTGGGGTCCACATAATTCTTGAACCACTCTTGAGCCTTCTTACATTTCAATGTGAACCCTGCCATCTCAATGGCTCTGCTATCATCAGCTCCTAACTCATCGGTTATCATCTTAACCGTTCTGAGGTACTCAAATGGATCATCTCCCGGATTGAATTTGGGAGCATCCAACTTCAGGTACTCTGTCATTTTCACTTTGCTTCCCTCAGCTGAGCTAGGTTGCGGTGCTTGGACAATAGGAACTACTGGTTTTGGTTCTGGTGGTGCAGAAGGTGCTGAACTTGATTCTGGGTATGCTGTACTGGGATGGAAAGGTGTGGGTGGATACATGGGATATGGTGGGTAAAAAGGAGGATAAGGCATGTAAGGCATGTAGGTAGGATATGGGGTAAAGCGAGAGTAATCCGACGTACCCCCCATCGGATACCCTAGGCCCTATGGAAAGGGTGGATAATGGGGTGGATAACCAAACTCCGAGGCCTGAGCGCCTCCCTGAGATTCTCCCATACCCTCTTCAGACCTGCCCATACCCATACTTTCCTCTCTTGGCTGCTGATCCACATCCATAGCCTCCCTCACTTCCTCTGAGCTCCCTCCTCTATCTGCTCCTCTTCTACTCTCGTCAAAAGACCTTCTAGGGTCCCTTGACATACCCTCCCTGCTTGATCTCTGAGACCTTGCCCTTGGCAATGCAGGAGGACGAGCATCTGAGCCCTCATTCACTAGTGGGACTCCAGTCAATCGTGTAGATCGACGAGTTCCTCTCATCTTAACTTTCTGGAAAACAACATAACAACACACATCAGCATATAAACAGCACATAACAACAATGCACATGCATAACTCATGGCATTACACCTCAGCAAATAGACAGGACTCAACATCCTATCCTAGTGTACATGTTTTCCTATTGTGCTTGACCTACTATAACCTCTATGAGCCCGACACTCTCTATCTAGGTCCGACCATATGAACCTAGGGCTCTGATACCAATCTGTAACGACTAGAAAATCGAACCGCTACCGGCGCTAGGATCCAGGTTGACTTAAGGTCGCCGGGACCCGTAGCAAGCCTGCTATACTCTCTGCATACCAGTAAAATACCATACATGATCAAACATTTTCTGTAAAAACATAAAATTGATGCTCTGAACAAAGGCTCAACCTGTGCATGCACTATCTCTCTACTATACAACCCCTTACTAGAGCTTGCTCTAGATGGGTACTCATACTCTGTTAAACCTGGTTTTTTACATACTGATAAAAACATTCACAGCACATAAATAGACCATGTATACAAAAAGGATTTACAACATGGGTCAAGCACAATACTCTATACTATACAATACTAAACCATTTCTTTACAATATTACATGTCCACACTATGCTATTACAAAAGTCTTTACTCTTCCTATATCCTGCTGACTTCCCTCTGACTCTGATCCCGCAAGACTGGGGTTAAAGGAGAGGGATGAGCTATACTAGCCCAGTGAGTAGAACAGATAAAACATGTTAATAAACATGCTCACATGGAATGCATCACATCACAAGTAAATCACCCATCTCAGACGGACAGATTCAAAATTCCCTCTATTCTGTGCCCGGCCCGCGAAGGAGCTACTCAGGACTTCTCTACGCACCCTATGGTGCTCTGTGCCCGGCCCTCTCAAGGCTCCTCAGGACTTTACTCGGAGGGCTAGTGAATCCAAAACTATGTCCGATTCGTACAAGCATAGAATAATGCAATGCGTCACATTCGTGTAGTCTAGTGCACTCAACCTATTACATATCATGATGCATGGAACATGCTAAAAGCATTTAATTTCTCAATTTAAAACATGAAGTTTAGTTCCACTCACCTCTGGCTGACTCTGAGCTAACTCTGAATACTCTGAAGTAGTGCTCATTGCTGCTCTCTTCGATTCCTCTGGTCCGTTCCTACACAGGTGGATTCAAATGAGGGACCAAACTAACTCAAGAACAACTCTAGAATACTCCCCAAAACCCCCCAAAAACATCCTAAAAGAATCACATAAAACATGCAAAAGAAGGCTGGACAGGGCACTTTCGGCGGCAGGTTCGGCGGCCGAAAGTCGCTTCCAGAGCCGAACCTCAAGCACTTTCGGCGGCACTTCAGCTACCGAAAGTCCTCTCTAGAGACGAAAGTCCCTAACCTTCGGTGGCACCTTCGGCGACCGAAACCCTCCTCCAGAGCCGAAAGTCCAAACTTTCGGGGGCAAGCTTAGGCAAGTTTAGGCAGCCGAAACCACCTCCTTAGCATGTTCGGCGGCCGAACCTTCTTTCGACGGCCGAACCTTCTTTCGACGGCCGAAACTGGATTCTACAATAAGGTAGAAACTTGTTCTGCTTCATGCAAATGTACCCAAACTCCACTCAAACATGCAACCAACAACTTCACAACCTGCATATACTCAAGTATAGGCACAAAGGGGTCCAAAACTAACTTAAAACCCCAACAAACAACACAACTCAACACATAAGCATGCTTTGACCACAAATCAACCAAAACCTCAACTAAACCTAAACATGCATCTCTACCCATAAAACTCCATAAAACTTGCATAAATCATGAAAAGAAGTTCAGGATCTTCACTTACCTCTTAGAAACAAGAAGATAAACGATCCCAATGTGGAGATATGGAGAAACTCTCCCTCAAAGTCTCCAACTTCAAAACTTTGGTTAATTTGCTCAAAAGCTTCAAAACAACATAAAACTCATCAAAACTTTGCATGATTTAAAGAAAACATGAAAATCACCCAAGGAAGAGCATGATCGCACCTCTGTCTGTGAATGGAAAGAAAATCTTATCCATTCACCGACCTAGAGCCTTTTATAGGTGGCTGGCCAGACCACCTTCGGCGGCCTAACGTGAAACCAAAACTCATGTATGTTCGGCGGCCGAAATTCACCTTCGGCGGCCGAACCTTGCATTTCTTCCTTGGCTCTTTTCTTTCACAAACTCATTTCCTTTTGGACTTAAAACATTAAAACATACTAAAATCCTTTACAAAAACATAAATCTTACCCTTACCCTTCTAGAGGAATCCGACATCCGAGATTCCACCGGAAAGTAGAATTCCGATGCCGGACTCTAGCCGGGTATTACATAAGAAATATGTTGAAGCTTTGCAAGTTCATTTTGAAGTTGAAGAACAATTTGGCCATTCCAAGTCAATTAGGCCAAATGTGTCCTTATTGACAATTCAAATTTTGTATTTATAGTGGGTAGTTATTTAGTGGTTGGTAGTTAACCAGTAGTGGGTAGTTATTTGGTAGTGGGTAGTTAAACAGTAGTGGGTAGTTATCTAGTAGTGGATAGTGGCATAGATCATGGGTCCATGCATAGTTGTGGGAAGTGGCAAAGATCATGGGTCCATGTATAGTAGTGGGAAGTGGCAAAGATCATGGGTCTTAATTTAGGCTATATAAAGCGTCTCTTTTTCTATATTGTACACACAGATTATCAATTATTCAATACAATTGCTTTATGCGATTCTTCTTTGAGAGCTTAAGAGAGATCTTGGTTCTTGACATTGCATCACGAATAAGGTTTGATACTAACTTGTATATTTCTTATTCTTGCTGCTCTTAAAATCAATCCATTATAAGTGTTCTTAATTGCATGTTAATTAAGGGTGCTTTAGATTGGGGAATTATTTTCTAAATTAAGTTCTTTTTACTAGGGTATGTGTCATTTCAGTCTCTAATAGGCTAGGGTTCCGCATCAATTGGTATCAGAGCTAGGCTTAGTAATAATTTCTTAACTATCCTTCGTGTCTTTTCTTCAATTTTTCATGATCTTTCCATTTGGGATACCTATTAGAGTCGAATTTATTATTTAATTTCTGTTCAAATTGAATTTTACCCTAAATTCTTGTTTAGGCGGAATTACTATTTTAAATGATTTGGTTTGTGCTTTCTGCCTTAGTTCATATACTCCTATTCTAATACTCTTAGAATAATATTTCTAGTGTTTTACTCCTGTGCGTATAAAAAAATACAAAAAAGAAGAAAAAAAAAAGAAAAAAAAGAATTTCTGCAACTTTGGGTCAATTGTTCAAACTTCATTCTGATATTGATACCTACTGGTATAAATCATATTTCATATACCTTGAACATATTTTTGGGCTTGGGATTCGAAATACATGTTTGGGGTAGGTTTAGGGCAAATTTGGATAGTATTTTCACAAAAAACCAGTTGTACTCAATACTTGCTATTTTAAGTGTATATTTTGTTTGCTTGCTTTGAATTGTTTTTGTTGAGTCCATATTAAGATCAGTTAACCTAGGATTGCATGCTTAGAGATAACTTCGTGTTAAGCACATCCGTCTTGTTAATTTTTGATTCTTAGTTTGTCAATTTGGTGTCTTTCTGTCTGTTGGTTCCATACACTTAGTTTGACAAATTGCACATTGTTGAACATCTAATTACACTTAGTACATGAAATTTGACTTTTGTGTGCTAAATCAATCCGTTTGTTCAATTTGGTCAGTTTGCATCTAGTGTTGTTTCATATCTTTTCTTGTTAGGTCTTTCCTTGCTTTCCTTATTATTTGAATCATACAAGCTTGGCTTATTGAGCCTTTATTCTGAAGTGAACTTTTGAGATACCAAGTGAGTGCTTGAAAGTTAAACACGTGAGTTGAGAGATTTATGAATTTTTCTATAATGTTTGGGCATAATACTGGTGACACTTCTGATCCTACATTTGATCTTAAAGATATGTATAAAGCTTTCATGGATAGCTTTCAGAAGCTAAATTTGAGAATGGATAACCTTCAGGACAACCTTAGATCTTCAAAGGGCAAGTCCAATCAGAGGGATGATGATACACACGATTCATACTATGAAGAGGAAAATGAGGCACAATCAGCCCCTTTTCGAGCCAGAAGGTTCAATGATCATGTACCCTATGTAGATAATAATATGAACTCTATAAAGATGAAGATTCCAAGCTTCAATGGTAAGGCTGATGTTGATGCCTATTTAGAGTGGGAGCGTAAAGTGGAGATGGTTTTTAACTGTCAAAGCTATTCTGATGATAAAAAGGTAAAACTTGCTGCCCTTGAGTTTTCAGATTATGCACTAATATGGTGGGATGAGCTTGTGGAATCTAGGAGAAGGAATGGAGAGTTACCCATTGCTAGTTGGGACGAGATGAAACGAATAATGAGGAAGAAATATGTGCCTACTTATTACCATAGAGATCTCCATCATCAGTTGCAAAGACTAACCCAAGGATCAAAATCTGTTGATGAGTATTATAAGGAGATGGAGTTGCTCCTGATCAAAGCAAACATAGTGGAGGAGGAAGACCAGACTATGGCTCGTTTCTTTGGTGGTCTAAACAAGGAGATTGCTGATGTGGTTGATTTGCAACCATATGTTGATTTGGAAGACTTGGTGAACATTGCAATTAAGGTAGAAAGACAAAGAGGCCGAAATAGATGGGGGAGCAACAGGGCTGCTCAAAACTCCAACAGCAGATGGGGTTCCAAATGGAACACCAAGGCTAATCCTAAAAGATTTGATAAGTCTTCAACTCAAAAAGGCATGTTACCTTCCAAGGAAGCATCCAACTCTCATGGTAAAAATGAATTAGCCCCTAAATCTAGTAGGACTAGAGATATTCAGTGCTTTAAATGTAAAGGACGTGGGCATTGTGCCAATGAGTGTGTTAATAAACGTGCCATGATAGTGAGGGGAGATGAGATAGTCTCCGAAACTGATTCTAATTCTGATGAAATACCACCTTTAGAAGATTGTTCTGATGCAGGGATAGAAGAGTATCCTATTCAAGGAGAGTCCTTAGTGATACTGCGTACTTTAAATATTTCTATTAAGGAAGAGGGACTTGAACAGCGTGAAAACATCTTTCACACTCATTGTTTAATAGGTAGTAAAGTCTGTTGCATGATAATAGATTCGGGTAGTCAAGTTAATTGTGCTAGTACTGTTTTAGTTGATAAATTAGGACTAGAAACTATTAAACACCCCAATCCTTACAGACTTCAATGGTTGAATGATAGTGGCAAGGCAAAGGTAACCAAGCGATGTAAAGTGCCATTTTCTATTGGCAAGTATGTAGATGAGGTTACTTGTGATATTGTACCCATGCAGGCTGGACATATTTTGTTAGGTAGACCATGGCAATTTGATAGGCGTGTCATTCATGATGGGTATAGTAATAGGTTTTCTTTTACGTTCCTTGGTGTAAAACATATACTTGTACCATTATCTCTTAATGATGTATATGCAGATCAAGTGAAATTACAACATTCTGCTAAATTGGGTAAGGGAGGTGAGACAAGTAAAAAGAATGAGGGAAAAGAGGCCAGTAGTAAAAAGAAAGTTTCGAATGGCCCAAAGGAGAGTGACTGCACAGGAAAGGATAAAAATGAGAGATGTGCATGAGAGAAAACGTTAGTGAGTGTGGAGGTAAAAGGAGAGCTGAGTGAGAAGAGTGAAGAATTCAGCAAGTCTTCCTTTTATTATAAAGAGAGAGAGTTGAAGAAAGCATACTTAGGGAAGAGAGTTTTAATTATATTGCGTTTTAGTTCTAATTTTATGATTGAGACTAACCCTACTAATGAATTGCCTAGTTCTTTTTCTAAGTTATTGCAGGACTTTGCGGATGTATTTCCTGAGGAGGTGCCATATGGGTTGCCACCCATTAGGGGAATAGAACATCAAATCGATTTTATTCCTGGAGCTTAGATTCCAAACCGTCCCGCTTACTGGAGTAATCCTGAGGAGACGAAGGAATTGCAAAAGCAAGTTGATGAGTTGCTAGCTAAGGGACATATTAGGGAGAGCCTTAGTCCATGTGCAGTACCTGTTTTGTTGGTTCCAAAGAAAGGTGGAATAATGCGCATGTGTGTTGATTGTCATGCGATCAACAAAATCACTGTAAAGTATCGCCATCCTATTCCTAGATTAGATGATATGCTTGAAGAATTATGTGGTGTTGTTTTCTTTACAAAAATTTATTTGAAAAGCGGTTATCATCAAATTAGGATGAAGTTAGGTGATGAGTGGAAAACTGCCTTTAAGACAAAATATGATTTATATGAATGGTTAGTGATGCCTTTTGGCTTAACTAATGCACCTAGCACATTTATGAGATTGATGAACCATGTTTTGCGTGATTACCTAGGTAAGTTTGTGGTTGTGTATTTTGATGATATATTGATTTATAGCCGAAGCATGGATGACCACATTAGGCATGTTGAACAGAAGTTGCGTAAACATGAATTGTATGCTAATCTTAAGAAATGCACAATTTGTACTGATAGTGTCATATTTCTAGGATTTATTATTAGTTCACGTGGAGTTGAGGTAGATACTGAAAAGGTTAAGGCTATCCAAGAATGGCCTACACCTAAGAATGCTAATGAGGTGAGATCCTTTCATAGATTAGCAAGCTTCTATAGGAGGTTTGTTAGAGATTTCAGCACTATTGCTGCACCTCTAAATGAGATCATTAAAAAGGCTGTAGGATTTAAATGGGGTAAAGAACAGGAACTTGCATTTAACACATTAAAGGAAAAACTTACTACTCCTCTTGTTTTAAGGTTACCTGATTTTTCTAAAACTTTTGAAATTGAATGTGATGCTTCTGGGATTGGTATTGGTGCTGTTCTTATGCAGGAAGGCCGATCCATAGCATATTTCAGTGAGAAGCTAGGTGGCGCACATTTGAACAATTCCACCTATGACAAAGAGTTCTACGCACTGATTAGGGCTCTTGAAGTTTGGAAACACTACTTGCTGCCTAATGAGTTTGTAATTCATATCGACCATCAGTCTCTCAAACACTTGAAGGGACAAGGGAAGTTGAACAAGTGGCATGGTAAGTGGGTTGAATATCTCGAAATCTTTCCTTATGTGATTAAATACAAGCAAGGTAAAGAGAACATGGTTGCTGATGCATTATCTAGACGTTATGCATTGACTTCCATGCTTAGTTCTAAGTTGTTAGGGTTTGAGCATTTGAAAGATATGTATGAGAATGATACTGATTTTTCTGATGTATTTAAGGCATGTGAACATGGGGCGTTTAATAAGTTTTATTTGCATGATGGGTTTCTTTTTAGGGGGAAACAAATATGCATACCCAAGTGTTCAGTGCGTGAGTTGCTTGTTAGAGAATCGCATTCAAGAGGGTTAATGGGACATTTTGGTGTGCAAAAGACTTTAGACATGTTGAATGAATACTTTTATTGGCCTAATATGAGAAAATATATAGAGAAAGTTTGTGCTCAATGCTTTGCATGTAAACAGGCTAAATCTAAGTCCTTGCCACATGGGTTGTATACCCCTTTGCCTGTACCTACTAAACCTTGGACTGATATATCTATGGATTTTGTGATAGGTTTACCTAGGACAAAAAGAGGTAGAGATTCAGTGTTTGTTGTTGTAGATCGCTTTAGTAAGATGGCACATTTTATTCCATGTCATAAAACTGATGATGCAACAAACATAGCTGATTTGTTTTTCAAGGAAGTAGTCTGTTTGCATGGTATACCTAGGACTATTGTTTCTGATAGAGATTCTAAGTTCCTTAGTCATTTCTGGCGTGTTTTGTGGGGGAAATTGGGTACTAAACTTTTATTTTCTACTACTTGTCATCCACAAACAGATGGCCAAACTGAAGTTGTTAATAGGACTTTAGGAACTATGCTTCGTGTTATTGTGGGTAGGAACTTGAAAACTTGGGAAGAATGTTTGCCATATGTTGAATTTGCTTATAATCGCGCTGTCCATTCTTCTACTGGTTATTCACCTTTTGAGATTGTGTATGGTTTTAATCCATTAACTGTATTAGATTTAATGCCTATACCTTTGAACGAGCTGTCTAATTTAGATGGAAAAGCGAAGGCTGAAATGGTTAAATCAATACACATGAAAGCGCGTGAGCATATTGAGAAGCACAACAAAATGTATGAGAAACAGGCCAATAAGGGTCGCAAAAAAGTTGTATTCAGCCCAGGTGATTGGGTTTGGATCCATATGCGAAAGGAGAGGTTTCCGAATCAAAAGAAATCAAAACTTGATGCACGAAGGGATGGACCATATCAAGTGCTGAAACGGATCAATGATAACGCATACATAATTGATCTGCCGGGTGAGTTTGGTGTAAGTGCTACCTTTAATGTTTCTAATTTGTCTCCTTTTGATTTTGGTACAGATTCGAGGACGAATCCTTTTCAAGAGGAAGGGGATGATGTAAGCACTACCAACAACACCAAAAATGATGAGCTAGCATTGCCTCAAGGACCAATTACAAGGCTGAGATCCAAGAGGTTGAAGGAAGCACTTCAAGGATTCATGAAGGAATATGTTGAAGTTTTGCAAGTTCATTTTGAAGTTGAAGAACAATCTGGCCATTCCAAGTCAATTAGGCCAAATGTGTCCTTATTGACAATTCAAGTTTTGTATTTATAGTGGTTAGTTATTTAGTAGTTGGTAGTTAACCAGTAGTGGGTAGTTATTTGGAAGTGGGTAGTTAAACAGTAGTGGGTAGTTATCTAGTAGTGGATAGTGGCATAGATCATGGGTCCATGCATAGTTGTGGGAAGTGGCAAAGATCATGGGTCCATGCATAGTTGTGGGAAGTGGCAAAGATCATGGGTCCATGTATAGTAGTGGGAAGTGGCAAAAATCATGGGTCTTAATTTAGGCTATATAAAACATCTCTTTTTCTATATTGTACACACAGATTATCAATTATTCAATATAATTGCTTTATGCGATTCTTCTTTGAGAGCTTAAGAGAGATCTTGGTTCTTGACATTGCATCACGAATAAGGTTTGATACTAACTTGTATGTTTCTTATTCTTGCTGCTCTTAAAATCAATCCATTATAAGTGTTCTTAATTACATGTTAATTAAGTGTGCTTTAAATTGGGGAATTATTTTCTTAATTAAGTTCTTTTTACTAGGGTATGTGTCGTTTCAGTCTCTAATAGGCTGGGTTCCGCATCATTTATAAATTGATTTATAAATATTATATTTATGTACAAATGAACTCTTATTATTTTGTAAACTAATCTTTGTATTTATTTAATATAACATCTTATATTTAAAAAAGAAAATAATTAAATAAAATTACATCAAGAGTTTGGATGCAATATATGTCTATATTCAAGTTCAAAAAACCAAAAATTCCCTTCTCATATTCATCCTACCCATAGATTTAATTTTCTAATCTAATTAAGTAAAAAGAAATTGTCAGATTCTTTATTTAATGTTTATTTTTTTTTTGAAATATAAGATATTGAAATTTAATAATGATATATTAATTTGTAAAAATTTATGAAATTATTTTTTAAATAAATATAATATTAAAGGAGTAATTTAAAAAAATATAAGGATTTTTTATAACTTCAAAACATAAAATTTAAGTCAAGGACCGTTTTGTTTAAATACATGAGAACTAAACTGCAAGTTTTATTGTATCTCGGATTACATTATAATTTAAATGGTATTAAAAGAAAAGACTTACTTTCCAACAAAGTGAATACAAGTAATCTTAATGATATAAATGAAATCACATTACTCTAATTAAAAAATGTTTAATCACATCATCATTTTCATAATAAATAACACTAAGGAATATTTAAAAATAACAAAAATGAATTTCATACCTAAGGGAAGTCTTTAGTGTTTTAAATGAAATTATGACATAGCTTCAAGGCTCAAAACAACAACACTATCTACCTTGGAATGACCACATGAGCCCATTATGCTATCCCAATTTGAAATTGCACTGTATTAATAATGAAGGAATTTTGTTACATGAAATAACAGATGCTACTGTCATTTTACCCTTTAGTTATAGGGGAGTATGGAAATCTAAGATTGGAAGCCGTCTGTGTGTTCCCACTGTCAGGGGCTTAGGCATGATGCCACTAACTGTAGGACTAAAAATAGTAGCCAATAATTAGAAATGAAGTCTAGGGGTAGTGATCAGAAGAAGAAGGAGATTCAAGCTTAACATGATGATATTAGAGAGGGGATTTTAATTCAGGAAAATAGAGTAAAGGCCGAACCCTTTTTGCTCAGAAACAGGATTGGATAGTGATGGCTAAGAGTAAGGGTAAGAATGAGGTTGGCAGTGGCCAGTTCGCCTGAGAAAACAGTGAATAAAGAAGTGAATGCTAATTTGAATTCCTAAAGCTGTAGAATTGTAGGAGATGGGAGAGGTATGAGTAGGCTTGACATTCCCTCTGATAAGGGACCATGATAGTGTCATGGAACATATCAGGGGTCTAAATGATTGTTAGGAATAAGATGAAAGATATGGGAATCATAGTGACTAGGATGAGAGAAAATAATAAGAATAAGATATTGAAAGCCTTGAGATTGTAGGTTTGGGAAGTTTGGCGATATTACAAGTAAGCTGAAATGGGCAGAATTTAGATTTGTTTCAATCCCCAATAAATTCAAATTGAAGTGATTAATGCTTCATACCAAGTCACGAATTGTAAAGTGGCTCTAGATGACCAGAATTTTATTTGGTTTATTGTTTATGCTAGTAATGATTGTGGACATAAAGGAAGGTTATGGGAAATGATTAGTCAAATTGCTAGTATTGTGGAGGGCCCTTGTTTAATACATGGATATTTTTGTTTCATTTTATCTAATCAAGAAAGAATGGATGGTCTAGAAATAGATAGCTTTAATGAGGGGTTCAAGGAATGCATTGAGGAGGCTGTTTTGATGGAGCTCAAAAACTAGGGGATGCTTTTATACTTTGGACAACTAACTAAGAAGGTCTTGCAAGAATTTAGAGAAAGTTGAATAGGTGTTTGATTAAATATACTCGGTTAGATGTCTGATTAATTTTAAAATTTTCATATAAAGAGAGGGTACTCCTATTTTTAAGCTTTGGAGTAAGTTGAGGATTTTGAAAGTTGAGTTAAAGAGATTGAACAAGTAGGACTTTTATGATATATCTGGAAGGATATCTGATTGCAGACTAATACTTTTAACACATTTATGCATAATCACAACATCTCTTTCAACGTCTTTAGTTTCACAAGCACAGACTTCCCAAGATCTTATCTCATGATAATTCCAACTATTAAATTGTCAACTAAAGATTACAAATTTTTTCCATAATTCAATATATAATTCATTTCATAACCAGAAGTTTAGTTATAATATAAATCAATAGTTCCTAGTTATTCATAATCATACAAAATCATCTTCCCAAAACATGTTTACAATCTCAAAAAAAAATTTATGTATACATGGTAATATGGAGAATTACAAATTAGTATGATGACCCTAAATCAATAGTTCATTTATACGCCCAAAGAAATTTGAAGAAAATTTATAGGCAGATCACTATACTCACACTGCAAAAATGGGTCTTTCTACACTACTACTTGCAAATTAAATAAAATATAAATCAAGATAATATTATTGAAAATGTAACACAAGACTTAAATGAAACAATAAAGTGAAAATAAAACAATGAGATAATATCAAACGCCCATAAAAGGAATTTTTCCAATTAATTTCATGGAAATCTATATAAAAAATTTATAGAAACAGTATATTATCTCTCCTCTTGTAATCATATATTTGTATGATTTAAGGATGATAAAATTTAGTAACTAATGCAAAATTTGTACCATAACATTTATTTATTTAAGTGGAACCTTTTTTACAAACTTTTAAATCATTAAAAAGCATGTTAGGTATAACCCAAACATTATTAAGAGCAAATATTCTATAGGAGTGCTAAATGGTAGGACAAGATTATTAAGTTTATAGTGCTTGTAGCCTATACGGCAGGGTCCGAATACCTAAGTTATATAACATTTAAGCTAATACTGTAGGAGTAATTAATTCCAAATTTCAATAACGTTGGTAGGACTCAATAACCAAGCCATTAGGTGTCATAATTATTTTTACCATATCTCGTTTCAACATGTATTTAATTAACATATGGTTATTACCTAACCTATAAATTCAGAATCATTTTCAACCTTTAATATTTATGAAGACCCTTCAAGCCAACTAGAGTAAATTACTAAATTAATTTATCCAAACCAAACTTTAACTCTCTTTTTTTCTCTTAACAAATCAAGTCGCTCTAGGAGTTTTAGATATGTATGTATACACTCCACTCATTCTATTTGGAGGTCCCAAATATTTTAATTTCAACATATTACAATAGTTATCCATTTCCAAGTCATTACTCCTTCTTTCAACTCACTCTAGGTAGACTTTAATTCACAAATCTTTTTAAGTAATCTATGTAAGTCATTCTCATTTTTATGGCATCCATCATAAACTCTCTCAAATGTGAGAATCCATAAAGATAAAGGATATCAACCCTCTCTACCATGTTCTCTCAACAAATAATTATTTGGCTAAAATAAAATAAACGCTATATTCCTATTCGTATCATTTTAATTCATTTACATTAATAAGCATAAAAGATTTCCTCCATTTCTAAGAATTTAAGAATTTACACCCATGACAATTAATATCTCACAAGGATTAGGGCCTAGGTTAATTATTTTTCATTATTAATTTAATTCTACCTAAGTTTTAAAAATTTAAAGACATGCAACCCAAGTAAAAAAATATTTGACAAAAAAAAAAAAAGAAATCAAAGCTGTAATACCCGGTTAAACTCCAGTTTCAGAATTTCAACTTTTCGACAAAATTTATGTTAAAATCCAGAATTTTGAAATCGAAAACTTTAAAAGGGTAAAATGGATTCCTATAAAAAGAATTTTTAAGTATTCAAAAAAAAATTTTAGTGTTCGATCGCTGAACCTCCCAGGTTTGGTCGTCTAATGTTGACTGGCAGACCCACCTATAAAAGGATCTCAGCTCGAAAGAGAGAAATGTTTTTCTCTATTTCAAGTTGAGCTGAGTCTCCTACCCCTTTTATTCACAAATTCTTCATTTAAGTTGTTTTTTCATGAATTTTTACCTTCGTTTTGAAGAATCAATTTTGAGTTTTAGCTTTTGGAACCCTTTGGAGCTCGTCCCTTTCTCTTCTTTGAATTCCCTCTTGCTATGGTTGTGTTTTCTTCGGAGAGGTAAGTTGAAACTCTTACTTTAATTTCTCTTCGTTTTGGAATCCTAAAGAGATTTGAAAGTAGTTTTAAAATGTTTTAGTTGCATGAAATATTGGTTTAAGATTTTAGATTTGAGATAGTGGATGATTTCCTGTTTTGATGATGCATGTTGAAGCTTAAGTTAGTTTTAAGTGATTGTTTGTGTTTTGAGTTGTAAATATATGGTTTTGAGTTGTTGCATGTAAGTTTGGATGCATTTTGAAGGTTGTTGGCTAAGGCAGAGTCAAGTTCTGCATTGCAGAAGAACCTAGGTTCGGCTGCTGAAGCCAAGTTTGGCCGCCGAACCTGCCTATGAAGGCTACCTTTTGGCTGCCTTGTTGAATCCTACATCGGTTTGGAAAAGAGGTGATATGCCCCTTATATGGGCCATAGGCAATCCTCCCCCTTGAGCTAGCTTTTGGGATGAGTTAGGTCTGACCCAAATTTAATATGGTATCAGAGCTCTCCATCTGATGTTGGACCTCCCATAAATATATCACGCACCAGTAAAGTTCTGGGCGTGAGGGGAGTGTGTTGAATCCCACATCGGTTTGAAAAATGGGTGATGTGCTCCTTAGATGGGTCATAGGCAATCCTACCCCTAGAGCTACCTTTTGGGGTGAGTTAGGTCTGACTCAAATTTAACATGCCTAACCTGCCTCTGAAGGTTTGAGCTTCAGATTTATAAAAAGACTTTAGGCCATCAAACCTATCGCTAAAAGCCCTATGTCTAGCCATTTTCAAATTGTTTTCTACATTTTTTCTTATATATTTTTAGGAATTTTTTTGGGGTAGTTTCAAGAGTTGTAAAAGTTATGTTTGTTCCCTCACTTAAGTCCATCTATATAGGATCGGACTTGGAAGACCGTAGAGACCGGCAGTGAGATAGCTGCTTCAAAGTTAGATTTGCATAAGCTAAAGGCGTGTAGAACTAAACTAAACTATTATTTTAAAGAAATCACACGTTTTAAGCATGCTCATACATCACGAATGCCATGTGTATATGATTAGATTATTTTGCATTAGAGTTCACGAATATAATGAACTACATAATTAATTGTTATTGTAGATGGATGTTGGATGACTCACTAGCCCTCGAGTATGTTATAATATGTTATGATGGATACTCAAAGAGTAGGGTTGCCCATTCTATATCCCTGATATTATGTAAGAGAAATACCAGGGTTGCCCATTCTATGTCCCTGGTGCTATGGATATACTATGTTATATTTAAGAGGAAGTCCTAAGGAGCACCCGTTGTAGTCTGGGCACTATTGAAATTATGGAGGGTTATTGGTGACAAGTTCATCTTGATATGAATAGTTTATGTTGTGACGCATTCATACGATCACATATTTTATTTAAACTGTTTTATGATTATATTTATGCTCACTATGCTCTAGTAGCTTATCCTTTTCCCTTAACCCCAAGTTTCAGGACCAAAGTTAGCTTGGGAGGTCAATAGTGTTTGATGGTATAGTTCTGATGTAATAGTTATAGTTGTGGACATGAAATAAACTGTGTAGAATTGTGATTTGACTGAATTTTCTTTTATAATCCCTTTATTTATGTAACGATCCGAAAATCAGACCACTACCGGCGCTAGGATCCAGGTCGACTTAAGGTCGTCGGGACCCGTAGCAAGCCTACTATACTCTCTGTGTACCTGCCAAATCCCATACATGTTCATACATTTTCTGTAAAACCATAAAACTTTTCTCTGAACCAAGGCTCCACTTGTGCATGCACTATCTCTGTACTTTACTATAGAACCCCTTACTAGAGCTTGCTCTAGACGGGTCAAACTCATACATGTTAAGCCTGGTTTTCACATACTCATAAAAACATTTACATAAATAAACTATGCATAGAAAAGGGATTTACAATACATATGGGTCAAGCACACTACTAAACTCTATACAAAGCTAATACTCTCTTTACAAGATTACATGTCCACACTATGCTATTACAAAACTCTTTACTCTTTCTGTACTCTGCTGAACTTCCCCTGATCTCTGATCCTGCAAGACTGGGAGTAAGGAGAGGGATGAGCTACTATAGCCCAGTGAGTAGAACAGAACAAACATGTCAATAAAACATGCTCACATGGAATGCATCACGTCACAAGTAAATCACCCATCTCAGACGGACTGATTCAAAATTCCCTCAATCTGTGCCCGGCCCGCGAAGGAGCTCCTCAGGACTTTATTATACACCCTAGGGTGCTCTGTGCTCGGCCCTCTCAGGGCTCCTCAGGACTTTACTACGAGGGCTAATGAAATCAAACTATGTCCGATCCGTACAAGCATAGAATAATGCAATGCGTCACATTAGTGTAGTCTAGTGCACTCAACCTATTACATATCATGATGCATGGAACATGCTAAAAGCATTTAATTTCTCAATTTAAAATATTAAGTTTAGTTCCACTCACCTCTGGCTTACTCTGAACTGACTCTGAAGCAGTGCTCACTGCTGCTCTCTTCGGTTCCTCTGGTCCGTTCCTACACAGGTGGACTCAAATGAGGGACCAAACTAGCTCAAGAACAACTCTATAAAACTCCCCAAAAACCCCCAAAAACATCCTAAAACAATCACATAAAACATGCAAAAGAAGGCTGGACAGGGCACTTTCGGCGGCCGAAAGTCCCTTCCAGAGACGAAACTCAAGCACTTTCGGTGGCACTTCGGCTGCCGAAAGTCCTCTCCAGAGATGAAAGTCCCTAACCTTCGGCGGCACCTTCGGCGGCCAAAACCCCCTTCAGAGCCGAAAGTCCAAACTTTTGGGGGCAAGCTTAGGCAGCCGAAACCACCTCCTTAGCACGTTCGGTGACCGAACCTTCCTTCGGCGGCCGAAACTGGGTTTGACAGTAAAGCAGAACCCTGCTCTGCTTCAAGCAAAACTCACCCAACGTCACACAAACATGCAACCCAAAATTCCACAACCTGCATATACTCAAGTATAGGCACAAAGGGGTCCAAAACTAACTTAAAACCCTAACAAACATCACAACTCAACGTATATACATGCTTTGACCACAAATCAACCAAAAACTCAACTTAACCTAATCATGCATCTCTACCCATAAAACACCATAAAACTTGCATAAAGCATGAAAAGAAGTTCAGGATCTACACTTACCTCTTACAAATAAGAAGATAAACGATCCCAACGTGGAGTTATGGAGCAACTCACCCTCAAAGTCTCCACACTTCAAAACTTTGGGTTTTTCACTCAAAACCTTCAAACAATAAAGAAAACTCATCAAAACTTTGAAAGATTTAAAGAAAACATGAAAATCACCCAAGGAAGATCATGGTCTCACCTCTGTCTGTGAAAATGGAAGAAAACTTATCCATTCACCGACCTAGGGCCTTTTATAGGTGGCTGGCCAGACCACCTTCGGCGGCCTAACGTGATTCCAAACTCATACATGTTCGGCGGCCGAACTTCATCTTCGGCGGCCGAACCTGGCATTTCCTCCTTGGTGCTTTTCTTTCAAAAACTCATTTCCTTTTACACTTAACATATAAAATACTTTCGAAAAACATAAATCTTACCCTTCTAGAGGGTTCCGACATCCTAGGTTCCACCGGACGTCAGAAATTCTGATGTCGGACTCTAGCTGGGTATTACAATCTCCCCCCTTAAGAACATTTGTCCCCGAATGTTCCTCAAACAATCAAACACATAAAAACAAGAGGAAAAACTAACCTTAAAACAAATATGGATATTGCTGGAGCATAGACTCCCGTGTCTCTCAGGTGCACTCTTCTATATTGTGGTGGTTCCAAAGGACTTTCACCATTGGAATTTCCTTGTTCCTTAGCTTTCTGATCTGCGTGTCTAGGATCCGCACTGGCTGCTCTACATAGGTGAGATCTCCAAGGATCTCCACGTCAGGCTCACTAAGAACCTTACTTGGATCAGACACGAACTTTCGTAGCATAGAAACATGGAAAACCGGGTGAATTCTCGCCATAGAAGCAGGTAAATCCAGCTTATACGACACATTCCCGATCTTCTGCAAGATCTCAAAGGGTCCAATATACCGTGGAGCTAGCTTACCCTTCTTCCCAAACCGAACCACTCCTTTCATTGGAGACACCTTCAACAATACCATATCACCCTCCTGAAACTCTATCAGCTTTCTGCGGATATCTGCATAGCTTTTCTGCCTGCTCACAGCAGTTCTGATTCTCTCTCTGATAATGGGCACCACTCTGCTGGTGATCTCTACAAGCTCCGGCCCTGCAAGAGCCTTCTTTCCCACTTCTTCCCAGCAAACAGGTGATCTGCACTTCCTCCCATACAAGGCTTCATAAGGGGCCATCCTTATGCTAGCATGATGGCTGTTATTGTAGGCAAACTCCACCAAAGGTAGATGCTGCCTCCAAGAACCGCCAAAGTCTAACACACACATTTTGAGCATATCCTCTATGGTCTGGATGGTCCTCTAAGACTGTCCGTCAGTCTGTGGATGGAAAGCAGTGCTAAAATCCAATCTTGTGCCCATAGCACTCTGCAAACTCTGCCAAAATCTGGAGGTGAATCGAGGTCCTCTGTCTGATACCATAGACACTGGAACTCCATGCAACCTTATTATCTCTTCCACATAAACCTGTGCTAACTTGTCCACAGAGTAATTACTCCTAACAGGGATGAAATGAGCAGAATTCGTCAGTCTATCTACAATCACCCATATGGAGTCTAACCTGTTGGACGCTGCCGGTAAGCCCACTACAAAATCCATAGCTATGTTTTTCCATTTCCACTTTGGAATTGGCAGTGGGTTAAGCATTCCAGCCGGCTTCTGATGTTCCAGTTTCACCCTTTGGCAAACCTCACAGGCGGACACAAACTGTGCCACTTCTTTCTTCATAGCTGGCCACCAATACACCCTTTTCAGATCCTGATACATCTTGGTGGCTCCAGGGTGAACACTGTACCTTGCATTATGAGCTTCCCTCATAATGTCTCCCTTCAGACTGATATCATCTGGTACACATAGTCGATTCCCATAGCAGAGGATCCCTTTGCTGTCAAATCTGAACTCTGCACTATTGCCTGACTAAACAGTCCTGGCAATTTTAACTAACTCAGGGTCCTCATACTGTTTCTGAGCCATCTGCTCCAGAAACACTGGTATCACTCGCATCTGTGCTATCAACGCACCTGTAACAGACAACTCTAACTGTAGCCCTTCGTCGATGAGCTTATAAAACTCCATCACCACTGGTCTTCTCTCTGCCGCTATATGGGACAAACTGCCAAGTGATTTCTGGCTTAGGGCGTCTACCACAACATTCGCCTTACCCGGATGATACTGGATTCTGCAATCATAGTCACTGAGCAGTTCCACCCATCTTCTCTGCCTCAAATTCAGCTCTTTCTGACTCAAGATGTACTGTAAACTCGTGTGATCGATGAAGATCTCGCATTTAACCCCATAAAGGTAATGCCTCCACATCTTGAGTGCAAAGATAACTGCCGCCATCTCTAGGTCATGTGTGGGGTAAGTCACCTTATGCTTCTTCAGCTGCCTAGAAGCATAAGCAATCACCCTGTCATTCTGCATCAAAACACAACCCAGTCCCACTTTGGACGCATCACAGAACACTGTGAAGTCCTCATTACTGACTGGCAGAGCTAACACCGATGCTGATGTTAATCTTCTCTTTAGCTCTTCAAAGCTCTCTTCACATTGATCTGTCCACACGAACCTCTGATTCTTCTGAGTCAGTTTGGTCATAGGAGCAGCTATCTTGGAGAAGTCCTGAACGAACCTCCTGTAGTAACCTGCCAAACCCAAAAAACTTTTAATCTCAGTCACTGTAGTGGGTCTGGGCCAGTTAGCTACAACCTCTATCTTCTTGGGGTCTACCTCAATGCCTTCTGCTGATACCACATGCCCTAAGAATGAAATGCTCCTCAACCAAAACTCACACTTCGAGAACTTGGCATATAATCCATGCTCTCTCAGTGTCTGCAGAACTATCCTCAGATGCTGGGCATGCTCCTCTGCATCTCTGGAATACACTAAGATATCATCTAGGAAGACAATAACAAAGTGATCCAGATACTCGCTGAAAACTCTGTTCATAAGATCCATGAATGCTGCAAGGGCGTTAGTCAACCCGAACGGCATTACTAAGAACTCATAATGCCCATATCTGGTCCTGAAAGCTGTCTTTGGCACATCTGCTTCTCTGACTCTCAACTGATGGTACCCGGACCTCAGATCTATTTTTGAAAAACAACCTGCTCCAGCTAGCTGGTCAAATAGATCATCGATCCTAGGCAGGGGATACTTATTCTTGGTAGTGACCTTGTTCAACTGCCTGTAGTCGATACAAAGTCTGAGGGATCCATCCTTCTTTCTGAAAAACAGTACTAGAGCACCCCAAGGTGAGGTACTAGGGCGGATGAAACCCTTATCTACCAACTCTTGCAGCTGCTCTTTCAGCTCTTTTAACTCTGCTGGCGCCATCCTGTAGGGAGGAATAGAGATAGGTCTGGTACCAGGCAACAATTCTATTTCAAACTCTATCTCCCTCTCAGGTGGTAGTCCTGGAAGCTCATCTGGGAAGACGTTTAGAAATTCTCTGACTACTGGCACTGAGGCTGGTTCCCTAACCTGTCTATCTAGCTCTCTCACATGAGCTAGAAACCCCTGACAACCCCTCCTAAGCAAACGACGAGCCTGAAGGGCTAAGATCAAACCTCTAGGTGTCCCCCTCCTGTCTCCTCTGAAGACACACTCTGACCCATCCTGATCTCTGAGACTAACTACCTTGTCTCTACAGTCCAAGGTAGCACCATATGTAGATAGCCAATCCATCCCTAGAATGACATCAAAATCTATCAAATCTAGAACCACCAGGTCAGCTGGAAGGCCTCTACCCTCTATGAACACTGGACTGAAATGACAGACTGACTTTGTCACTGATGGGTCACATTTGGGTCCACTGACCCAGAGAGGATACTCTAACTCAGAAATGAGCAGACCCAATCTCTCCACGGCTCTTGAAGTAATAAAAGAGTGAGAAGCACCGGGGTCCATCAAAGCATACACCTCGGAACACCTAATGATGAGGTTACCTGACACCACTGTGTTTGACGTGTTTGCCTCCTCCTGTATCACAGTGAAGATCCGTGCTGGGGCTACCGGACCTTCACCTCGGGAACTTGCTGCTGAAGAAGAGGCTGACCCTCTCCCTCTACCTCTGCCACTACTCTGAGGCATGGCTAGAGTTGTTGGCTGCGCCACACTGTCGGAGCTCATCTGCTGGGATGGTGCCATAAAGGTCATCTGAGGACATTCCCGGGCAAAATGTTCCTCCTGCCCACACTTAAAGCAGGCTGTAGATCCCAAACGACAAACTCCTTTGTGCGGCCTTCCACATCTCATGCACACTGTACTGCCTGTGCCAGAGCTTGAGCCACTACCCATTCCCAGACTCGACTTAATCTTATTCCAGAACTTGCCTTTCTTCGCTTTAAACTTTTCTCCTTTCCTGCTGCCAGAAACTGCTGCACTGGGGGTCTTAGAACCCGAAGACTGTGCCACATGTTGTTTTACTGTTCCCTGAATAATGGCACTCGCCTCCATCTTCCTGACGGCATCCACTATAGAGTGGAAACTCTCTTTCTCTGCTGGAAGAATCAAGGAGGAATACCTGGGATGCAGTCTCATCGTATATCTCCTTGCCTTCTTCTGGTCAGTGTCATAAGCCTGACCCACATACTGAAGTAGATCCACAAACTTATCTGTGTATTCATCTACACTCATCTCTTCAGTCTGCCTCAGTTGCTCAAATTCTATCACTTTCATCTCCCTGGAACTGTCAGGAAAAGCCCACCCAGCAAATTTATTGGCGAACTCTTCCCATGACATACTGTCCATCCGGGGGTCCACATAACTCTTGAACCACTCTCGAGCTTTCTTGCATTTCAGTGTGAACCCCGCCATCTCAATGGCTCTGCTATCATCAGCTTCTAACTAATCAGTTATCATCTTAACCGTTCTGAGGTACTCAAATGGATCATCTCCCGTATTGAATTTGGGAGCATCCAGCTTCAGATACTCTGTCATTTTCACTTTACTTCCCCCAGCTGAGCTAGGTTGAGGTGCTTGGACAACAGGTGCTACTGGTTCTGGTGGTGGAGGAGGAGGTACTGTTTCTCTAGGATCAGGGTGTGTTGAACTTGGATGGAATGGTGAGTGTGAATACATGGGATATGGTGGGTAAAAAGAAGGATAAGGCATATAAGGCATGTAGGTAGGATATGGGGCAAAGCTAGAGTAATCTGACGTACTCCCCATCGGATACCCCGGGCCCTGTGGAAAGGGTGGATAATGGGGTGGATAACCAAACCCCGAGGCCTGAGTGCGTCCCTGAGACTCTCCCTTACCCTCTTCCGACCTGTCCATACCCATGCTTTCCTCTCTTGGCTGATCCACATCCATAGCCTCCCTCACTTCATCTGACCTCCCTCCTCTATCTGTTCCTCTTCTCCTCTCGTCAAAAGACCTTCTAGGGTCCCTTGACGTACCCTCCCTGCTAGATCTCTGAGACCTTGCCCTTGGCAATGCAGGAGGATGAGCATCTGAACCCTCATTCACTAGTGGGACTCCAGTCAATCGTGTAGATCGACGAGTTCCTCGCATCTTAAATTTTTGGAAAACAACACATAATATAACACATTAGCATGTAAAACATCACATAACAATAATGCACATGCATAAATCATGGCATTTCACATCATCATAGAGACAGGCCTCTACATCCTATCCTAGTGGACATGATTTCTTATTGTGCTTGACCTACTATAACCTCTATGAGCCCGACACTCTCTCTATAGGTCCGACCATATGAACCTAGGGCTTTGATACCAATCTGTAACGACCCGAAAATCGAATCGCTACAGGCGCTAGGATCCAGGTCGACTTAAGGTCGCCGAAACCTGTAGCAAGCCTACTATACTCTCTGTGTACCTGCCAAATCCCATACATGTTCATACATTTTATGTAAAACCATAAAACTTTTCTCTGAACCAAGGCTCCACCTGTGCATGCACTATCTCTGTACTGTACTACAGAACCCCTTACTAGAGCTTGCTCTAGACGGGTCAAACTCATACATGTTAAGCCTAGTTTTCACATACTCATAAAAACATTTACATAAATAAACCATGCATAGAAAAGGGATTTACAATACATATGGGTCAAGCACACTACTAAACTCTATACAAAGCTAATACTCTCTTTACAAGATTACATGTCCACACTATGCTTGTAATACCCGACTCGATCAGGCATCGGAATTCTTACCGTTTGGTGGAATTCGTGCATGTCAGTGGTGTTGAGAAGGGTAAAAGAATGTTTTCTATGTTTTGAATAAGTTTTGGATTCAATTTTGAAGAGAAAAGACTTTGGGGACTTTTGCCATGTTCGGCCGCCGAAAGTGTTTAGATTCGGCTTCCGAAGGTCATGTTCGGCCCCCGAACGTTGCATGATTTTGCATGCAGGTTTGGCAGCCGAAGGTGAGTCGGCCAGCCCTCTATTTCAGCGCCTCCAGTCGGTGAAATGGATGGATTTCTGTTCCTTTCACTTCCTGAGGTGAGGCCACGTCCTCCCTGAGTCACTTGCTTTCGTTTTATCACCTTGTAACATTTTAATGGGTTGATGGTGAAGGGTTTGAGTGAAAAAGAGAGGTTTGGTAGTGTGGAGAAGGTGAAGGGAAGGTGGTGCATGTCCTTAGGTTCAGGTTGATCAGCTTCTGTTTTCAAGAGGTAAGGGCAGCTTTTTAACTTGTTTTAATGATTTATACCAGTTGTTAAAGAGGTTAAGGGTAGAATTGCATGTATAGGGTGTAAGTTGAGTGTTTGATGAGTTATGTATAAAAGCTTGTATATGTGTTATGTTTGTTGTTTTGTTGGGGTTGTAGGTTAGTTTTGGACCCCTTTGTTCATATACTTGAGTATATGTGTGTTAAGGAGTTGTGTTATGCATGTTTAGAGGTGGAAAGGATGGAGGAGCTAGGTTGCGGGTGAAGCTGAGTTCTTGAAGAACTCAGGTTCGGCAGCCGAAGGAGCATTCGGCCGCCGAACCTCTTGCATGGTGGCTTAGGCTGCCACAGCTTGCCCCCGAAGTGTTTTAAGGTTCGGCTCTGTTTAGGGGTTTCGGCCGCCGAAGGTGCCGCCGAAGGTTAGAGACTTTCATCTCTGGAGTATGTTGTGGCCCCCGAACCTTGCCCCCCGAAAGGGTTCGGCAGCCGAAAGTGGACATTCGGCCGCTGAAAGTATGTGAGTTTCGGCTCTGGACAGGGCCTTCGGCTGCCGAACCTGCCGCCGAATGTGTTCTGTCTAGCCTTTCTTTTGCATGCCTTATGTGATTATTTTAGGAGCTTTTTAAGGGGTTTTGGGATGTTGTTTAAGAAGTGTTTAGAATGTGTTTGACACCTCATTCGAGTCCTTTTGTGTAGGATTGGACCCGAGAGAGCGAGGAGGTCATCAGTGGTAGGTGTTGCTGAGTCAGTTCTGTTTTCTGCTAGAGGAGCAGAGGTGAGTGGAACTAAACTTAATGCTTTTCATTAAGAAATAAACTACTTCCAGCATAGTTCATGCATCATGAGTATATAGTAGGTTGTGTGCATTAGAGTTCACGAATATGCCGCATTGCATTACGTACTTGTTGTTGTGGGTAAATGCTGAATGATCCAATAGTCTCAGACAGGAAGTCCAGGAGCCTTTTACTACGCCCTGGCAGGTATATGTGAAGTCCAGGAGCCTTTTACTACGCCCTGGCAGGTATATGTGAAGTCCAGGAGCCTTTGACTACGCCCTGGCAAATGGTAAGTACCGATGACAGGAAGACCAGGTGCTCGATTCTACGCCCTGGCACAGAGTTACTGGGACTATGTGGTGACAGGTTTACCCTTGATGTGGATTGTCTGTGATATGATGCATTCCATAAGAGCATGTGTTAATGACTTGTTTTATTTACTGTTCTACTCACTAGGCTTTAGTGCTCATCCCACTCCCTTAATCCCAGTTTTGCAGGTTCAGAGTAGCTGGGGAGAGTCAGCAATAGCAGAGTGTTGATTACAGGACTGTATGTGTAATAGCTTAGTGTGGACATGATGTAAATGAAAAGAGTTATATGTAAAAGCATGTAATAGCGTGTAAGTTAGTATGAGATGGTTTAGAATGTGCTTTGCCTCGTGTTTGTTTATCCCTTGTGTATGCATGTATCCTGTTTTCAGTTTCTTGATGAGAAATGAGTCAAACCAGGCTTAATAACTATTGTGTTGCGACAACTCCAGTAAAATGTAACTGTGAAGGAAGACAGGGTGTGATTCCTTTGACCCAAGACCAGACCGTGAGAGAAGATCGGGTTTGAGTCCCGTGACTTTATGGACAGAATTACTGGTGTGAGCCCAGGGGGCTATGTCAAATTGGTGTATCTGATTGTTATTATGGTTAAGTCTGGTAGTTATACAGAAAAAGTTTAAAAGATTAGTAGTCGAGTCGGATCATGTATGGGATGTTTGGAGTTCAGGTTAGGCTTGCTACGGGTTCTGGCGGCCTTAAGCCGATCTGGATCCTAGCGCCGAGCAGTTTGGGCCGTTACAGAGAGGTACCGATTTTCGGGCTGTTACAGATGATATCAGAGTATAGGGCCTCAAGAGTACAGTGTGTGAGCATTGTTGTTCAAGGATTAGAGATCCCACATCGGAAAGAGGTTGCTTCAGTCATAGAAAGGCAAGCACAATAAGTAAAAGCATGTCCACTAGGTGGTTACGTTTTGTTTTGCATGCTGATGTGAAATGCCATGATGTATGCTATGCATGTATATGTTGAACGTTCATGTGTTTTTTTTTATATGAACTATATGTGTGCTAATGTTTGCTTATTTGTGTTTTGTGTTTTCAGAAGAGCTAAAATGAGTGGACTTAGTCCTCAGGTTGATTTAGATCCGTCTGAAGGGTCTTTTGATGAAAGTAGGGAAGGAATGGATTTGGAGAGAGTAACTGGAGATAGGAAAGAGATGGAAGTGGATGTGCAAAGAAGGGATATAGGTTTGCAGGTGAATATGGACAAAGAAGCTTTAGAGGATATGCAGGCCAAGGATTCCAGACTTTCAGGTATAGGAGAGAATGATCCCTCCACTTGGAGTACAACTACTTGGAAAGGAGTGAAGTGGGGGAGAGATAAAAAGAAAACAGTTAGAGGCCTTACAGGGTCAAAGAAAAAGGAGTTTTGGAATAGGATAAACCCTAGGGTGTATAGTGATGCTGGTCCGAGTTCTGGTATAGGTAGATCAAAATGTCTGAGGTGTGGAAGGTTGCATAAGGGAGTCTGTCGTGTAGGGATAACAGGATGTTATAGGTGTGGTCAGGAAGGGCATATGATACGTGAGTGTCCTGTTGCGCCTTGGATAGTTCAGTCCCAGCGGACTTTTTCTGGTAGAGCTGTTCAGCAGGAGGCAGCCACATTTGACACAGAGGTGCCAGGTATGCTTATGGTGTAGAGTAGTTTGCTGTCTATCTGTTTTGAGAGTCGTAAAAGAAAATAGAATAGCTAAGAGCTTAGTGAACTAAAGAAAAGTTAAAGAGAGAGAATTGCTATGAGATGTGGTAACCTTGAGTTGATACTTGCAGTTATAGTAAGAGTGATCTTTTCATCTCATAGAGAGACAGTACAATAGAAGATAGTGTAGAGTAAAAAAAAAAAAAAGAAAGACTAAGGTAATAGAGTTAGTCTGGGAATAGGTGGTAGTTGAGGCAGAGAAAAGTACCAGTCTTTTCTTTCGTAGATTTCCCGTGGGAAGTTCCGATAGCTTTGGCTTGGATCTTCACCCTGATTCCATAAGAGGCTACCACATCAAACACGGTGACGTCGGGTACGTTCACTTGGAAGTGTTTGGATGTGTATGCTCTTTGATTTGGACCCTAGTGTGTCGCTTACCTTTCTGTTTGTGAGCCTTTGCTAGGGTGGGTTTGATGACTTCTGGGCATTAGCGAGTTTTCTTTGGGTGCGTAGACCCGAGTGTGATCCATCTGTGGCAGAGTCAGTCTGTCGGTTCAGTTCAGAGCATGTGAGAGTCGTGGATGCAATCCAGCTGACCTTATGGTTCTAGAGTTGACTAGTGATGTCAATCTAGGGCGGATTGGCTAGCTACTCGAGGTACTACCTGTGTCTGCAGACACGAGGTAGGAAAGTTCAGAGTATAGAGTCTAGGATGGATCAGAGTGAGTCCTTAGAGAGGACAGAGTATAGGGATGCCTAGAAGTTGGTGTCAGCCCCGTAAGCTCATAGTGTTTCAAGAAAGGTTGCTAGGGGGTTCTTGCTCTTGTGAGCAAGGTTTGCAATCAGGTCAGGGAATCAGCCTCAGTGCCGTTGCTCGTATGTACTAGATGTGTCCAGTATGGAAGCTAGGTAGCTAAGGAGTTTTATCTAACTTAGTACCTCACCCTGGAATGTTCCAGAGTTGTGATGGGAAACGAAGGATGAATCCTTGAGCTTTATAGTACCGGTCAATGG
Source organism: Manihot esculenta (assembly GCF_001659605.2). Lineage (NCBI taxonomy): Eukaryota > Viridiplantae > Streptophyta > Magnoliopsida > Malpighiales > Euphorbiaceae > Manihot > Manihot esculenta. The sequence continues at coordinate 14,259,957 of NC_035161.2, forward strand.
TGACTAAGTATAGATTGATCTAAGAAGAACAACAAATAAGGATCGATTGTGGTTTTCCTAGGTAAAACCTAGATTTGAGTATGATCTGTTGAGAGTTAGAAGGTGAAAGTTAGAAAAGAGATTAGTATAGAGAGGATAAAGAGAAAAAGGAGTAAGGATCAGAGTAGCACAGCGGAAGCTGTATAGTTCAGGAATAGCTTTCGTTCTTGAGTGTTTACTTGTTTATTTTTAACATTCGAGGACGAATGTTTTTAAAGGGGGGAAGATTGTAATACCCGGCTCGATCAGGCATCGGAATTCTTACCGTCTGGTGGAATTTGTGCATGTCAGTGGTGTTGAGAAGGGTAAAAGAATGTTTTCTATGTTTTGAATAAGTTTTGGATTCAGTTTTGAAGAGAAAAGACTTTGGGGACTTTTGCCATGTTCGGCCGCCGAAGGTAATGTTCGGCCGCCGAAAGTGTTTAGATTCGGCTTCCGAAGGTCATGTTCGGCCCCCGAACGTTGCATGGTTTTGCATGCAGGTTTGGCAGCCGAAGGTGAGTCGGCCAGCCCTCTATTTCAGCGCCTCCAGTCGGTGAAATGGATGGATTTCTGTTCCTTTCACTTCCTGAGGTGAGGCCACGTCCTCCCTGAGTCACTTGCTTTGGTTTTATCACCTTGTAACGTTTTAATGGGTTGATGGTGAAGGGTTTGAGTGAAAAAGAGAGGTTTGGTAGTGTGGAGAAGGTGAAGGGAAGGTGGTGCATGTCCTTAGGTTCAGGTTGATCAGCTTCTGTTTTCAGGAGGTAAGGGCAGCTTTTTAACTTGTTTTAATGATTTATACCAGCTGTTAAAGAGGTTAAGGGTAGAATTGCATGTATAGGGTGTAAGTTGAGTGTTTGATGAGTTATGTATAAAAGCTTGTATATGTGTTATGTTTGTTGTTTTGTTGGGGTTGTAAGTTAGTTTTGGACCCCTTTGTTCATATACTTGAGTATATGTGTGTTAAGGAGTTGTGTTATGCATGTTTAGAGGTGGAAAGGATGGAGGAGCTAGGTTGCGGGTGAAGCTAAGTTCTTGAAGAACTCAGGTTCGGCAGCCGAAGGAGCATTCGGCCGCCGAACCTCTTGCATGGTGGCTTAGGCTGCCACAGCTTGCCCCCGAAGTGTTTTAAGGTTCGGCTCTGTTTAGGGGTTTCGGCCGCCGAAGGTGCCGCCGAAGGTTAGAGACTTTCGTCTCTGGAGTATGTTGTGGCCCCCGAACCTTGCCCCCCGAAAGGGTTCGGCAGCCGAAAGTGGACATTCGGCCGCCGAAAGTATGTGAGTTTCGGCTCTGGACAGGGCCTTCGGCTGCCGAACCTGCCGCCGAATGTGTTCTGTCTAGCCTTTCTTTTGCATGCCTTATGTGATTATTTTAGGAGCTTTTTAAGGGGTTTTGGGATGTTGTTTAAGAAGTGTTTAGAATGTGTTTGACACCTCATTCGAGTCCTTTTGTGTAGGATTGGACCCGAGAGAGCGAGGAGGTCATCAGTGGTAGGTGTTGCTGAGTCAGGTTCTGTTTTCTGCTAGAGGAGCAGAGGTGAGTGGAACTAAACTTAATGCTTTTCATTAAGAAATAAACTACTTCCAGCATAGTTCATGCATCATGAGTATATAGTAGGTTGCGTGCATTAGAGTTCACGAATATGCCGCATTGCATTACGTACTTGTTGTTGTGGGTAAATGCTGAATGATCCAATAGTCTCAGACAGGAAGTCCAGGAGCCTTTGACTACGCCCTGGCAAATGGTAAGTACCGATGACAGGAAGACCAGGTGCTCGATTCTACGCCCTGGCACAGAGTTACTGGGACTATGTGGTGACAGGTTTACCCTTGATGTGGATTGTCTGTGATATGATGCATTCCATAAGAGCATGTGTTAATGACTTGTTTTATTTACTGTTCTACTCACTGGGCTTTAGTGCTCATCCCACTCCCTTAATCCCAGTTTTGCAGGTTCAGAGTAGCTGGGGAGAGTCAACAATAGCAGAGTGTTGATTACAGGACTGTATGTGTAATAGCTTAGTGTGGACATGATGTAAATGAAAAGAGTTATATGTAAAAGCATGTAATAGCATGTAAGTTAGTATGAGATGGTTTAGAATGTGCTTTGCCTCGTGTTTGTTTATCCCTTGTGTATGCATGTATCCTGTTTTCAGTTTCTTGATGAGAAATGAGTCAAACCAGGCTTAATAACTGTTGTGTTGCGACAACTCCAGTAAAATGTAACTGTGAGGGAAGACAGGGTGTGATTCCTTTGACCCAAGACCAGACCGTGAGAGAAGATCGGGTTTGAGTCCCGTGACTTTATGGACAGAATTACTGGTGTGAGCCCAGGGGGCTATGTCAAATTGGTGTATCTGATTGTTATTATGGTTAAGTCTGGTAGTTATACAGAAAAAGTTTAAAAGATTAGTAGTCGAGTCGGATCATGTATGGGATGTTTGGAGTTCAGGTTAGGCTTGCTACGGGTTCTGGCGGCCTTAAGCCGATCTGGATCCTAGCGCCGAGCAGTTTGGGCCGTTACAGAGAGGTACCGGTTTTCGGGCTGTTACAATGATATTACAAAACTCTTTACTCTTCCTATACTCTGCTGAACTTCCCCTGATCTCTGATCCTGCAAGACTGGGAGTAAGGAGAGGGATGAGCTACTATAGCCCAGTGAGTAGAACAGATCAAACATGTCAATAAAACATGCTCACATGGAATGCATGTAATACCCGGCTAGACTCCGGTATCGGGATTTCTACCGTCCGGTGGAATCTCGGATGTCGGAGACCTCTAGAAGGGTAAAATCATGTTTTTATAAAATGTTTTAATGTATTTTATAAATTTAAGTAAGAAGGAAATTGAGTTTTGAATGAAAAAGACCAAGGAGGCATTTCCAGGTTCGGCCGCCGAACGTGGGATAGTTTAGGGGGGCAAGTTAGGCTTCCGAAAGTGGCTCAGGTTTAGCCGCCGAACCCCAAGTTCGGCCGCCGAACTTGCATGAGTTTTAGAGGCACTTTAGGCTGCCGAAGGGTGGTCTGGCCAGCCCCTATATAAGGGCTCCATGGCCTAAACGGGCGAGTTTTCTCCCCATTTTCGGCCAACGGTGATTCCATGCTCTCCCATGGTTGTTTTCGATGATTTTCCTCAAATCCTTCAAGTTTTAACAAGTTTTATCTTGATTTGAAGATATTTAAGCAAAAAGAGCAAGTTTTGGAGCTTGGAGACCCAAGGAGTGAGATCTCTCCCATCTCCGAGTTGGATAGCCTCTCCTCTCGATCTTCAAGAGGTAAGAGTAGATATTTAGCTCATTCTATGTTTTAAATGAGTTTTATAAAGATTTATGGGGTAGGAATGCATGTTTAGGTTATATTGAGTTTTTTGGGTTAATGTTGTGTTTATGAGCAATGTATGTGGTATATGTTTGTTTGATGTGCTATGGTTGGGGTTTAGGTTAGTTTGAGACCCCTATATGCTTGTTGATTTGAGTTTGCATGTTGTAGAATAGGTAAATGCATGATTGAATGGGTTGGGAGGAAATGTACATTTTGGAGGCTGAGTTCTGCCCTTTGGAAGAACTCAGGTTCGGCAGCCGAAGGTGTAATACCCGGCTAGATTCCGACATCGGAATCCCTACCTTCAGGCGGAATATCCGTTGGAATCTGGAATTTTGATGATGCCAGAGTCTTCTAGAGGGGTAAAATGTGGTTTCTAAAATGTTTTTACGGATTTCATGGTTTTAAATGAAAAAGAATTGAGTTTTGAAAAGAAAAGACCAAGGAGGCATTTGCCAGGTTTGGCAGCCGAAAGTGAAGTTCGGCCGCCGAACATGGGAAGGTTTCGGGAGCGCTTTTGGCCTCCGAAAGCTTTGTTTGAACGAACCAAGGTTCGGCCGCCGAACCTCAAGTTCGGCCGCCGAACATGCATGAGTTTAGGGGGCACGTTAGGCTGCCGAAGGTGGTTGACCAGGCCACCTATAAAAAGCCCTCAGATCGGAAATGGGCGAGTTTTCTCCCCATTCTCGAGCTCAGGGTGAGTTTTTGTACTCCTTTGGTCGTTTTCATGCTTTCTCTACCCACCCCTCAAGTTTTCATGAGTTCTACCCTTAGTTTTAAAGTTTTGAAGCTTAAATAGGAGTTTTGGGAGCTTGGAGGCTTTTGGAGCTTGGATCCTCCACACCTCCGAGTTAGGGATCGTACCACCCCTCGATCTTCAAGAGGTAAGTGTAGATCCTTGCTTTCCTTGTGTTTTAATAAAGTTTTAAGTAAGTTTAAAGACGTTTTGATGGTTGAGTATGGGTAGATATGCATGTTAGGGTTTATGTGGGTTTTATGCCCAATATATGTTTATGTGCTGATTGTTGGAGGTTTAGACAAATGTTTATGCTCCTTCATGCTTGTGGGAGAGTGTATGCATGATTGGGAGAGAGCAAGTGAGGTTTTGAGTAGTTTTGATGATTTTGGCTTATGTGGGTCATAAGCTCTTTATGTATGCTCTATGATGTTTTTTGTTGGAGTTTAAGCTTGTTTAAGCTCCTTTGTGCATGGTTAAGGGTTTATGCATGTTTTTATGAGGTTGGGTGCTTGTTTGGGGTGTTTGGTAAGGTTTTGGAGGCTGGTATGCACGAGAGGCTGAGTTCTGATGAACTCAGGTTTGGTCGCCGAAGGTAGTTTCGGCCGCCGAAGGTGATGTTCGGCCGCCGAAAGTGCCTGACTTTCGGATCTGGAGAGAGGCTTCGGCCGCTGAACCTGCATGGCTTTCGGCTCTGGAAGGGACCTTCGGCCGCCGAAAGTGCCGCCGAAAGTGCCCTGTCCAGCCCTTTCATGGTTATTTTCTATGCATGTTTTGAGGATGTTTTAGGGGGTTTTTGGGGAGTTGTTTATGAGTTGTTTAGAGTGTATTTGGCACCTCACTAGAGTCCACCTGTGTAGGATCAGACCCGAGGAACCGAGGTGTTTGGCAGTGTTAGCTGCTTCAGAGTCAGTCCAGAGCTAGTCAAAGGTGAGTAGAACATAACTCTTTTAATATTAAAGAAATTAAATGTTTAAAGCATGTTCATGCATCACAAATACCATGTTATGTAATAGGTTGTTGCATTAGAGTTCACGAATATGTTGTATTGCATAATACGATGTTGATGATGTGGATGGATATTGGATGATCCATTAGCCCTCAGTATGACATGATATGATATGATATGACCTGTATGACATGATATGAGATGGAAAGACCAGGCGTGGCCGTATCGCCCCTGGCATAGAGCATTGCTGAACTTGTTATGATAATGAGATTTATATGTAGAGGGCTATTGGTGACAAATTCATCCTTGATGTGTATTGTTTGTGATGTGATGCATGTCATGAAAGCATATGATATAATAAACTGTTTTTTTTATTTAGTTCTGCTCACTAGGCTTTATAGCTCACCCCTCTTCCCTAACCCCAGGTTTGCAGGATCAGAGGTAGTTCAGGAGGGCAGCAGGTTATGGTTATGGTTGTGATTATGTAATAGGATAGTAGTGGACATGATGTATTTGTAAAGTTATGAAATGATGTAAAAGTATGTATTGAAATGTAAGGCTATGTAATGACATGTCATGGTTAGAGTTGTGCTTTGCCCTAGTCATGTATGGTTAATCCCTTTTGGCACATGATCCTTCTCAAATGTTGATGATATTTTATGCAAACCAAGCTTAATGTATGATATGTTACCCCATTGGAGCATTTGATGAGGGCTCCAGTGTGGGGTTTCATGTTTATGGGTTTGTGCATGCACAGGTTAAGCTTGGTAAAGGAAACAAAAAGTTTAAAGTTTCAGGTTTATGTTTGATCATGTATGGGATTTAACAGGTATACAGGATGTATGTGAGGCTTGCTACGGGTCCCAGCGACCTTAAGTCGATCTGGATCCTAGCGCCGGTAGCGGTCCGATTTTCGGGCTATTACAGATTGGTATCAGAGCCCTAGGTTCACATGGTCGGACCTATAGTATGTCGGGCTCATAGAGGTTACAGAAGGGCAAGCACAATAGGAAAGATCATGTCCACTAGGATAGCATGTGGAGTCCTGTCTTGTATGATGATGTGAAATGCCATGATGATATGCATGTGCATTAATGTTATGCTATGTATGTGAGGTAGGTTTAGGTGTTTTCACATGAACCGTATGATGCTAATGTTTATGTGATATGTTATGCTTTCAGAAGTCAAGATGAGAGGAAGTCGTCGATCTGCTAGATTGACTGGAGCTCCGTCAGAGCATGAGGGCATGGATGCCCATTCCCCTGCTCTGCAGAGGGCAAGATCTTGTAGGACAATCAGAGAAGGTACGTCAAGGGACCCTAGAAGCTCTTTTGATGCAAGTCGGAGGAAATCAGTTCATGATGGGATATCAGCGGATGTAATGGAAACAGAGGAGGATAACCAGAGAAGACATAATAGTTTGGGCATGAGTATGTCAGAAGAGGATATAGAAGAGTCCCAAGGAGGCACTCAGGCCTCGGGCTTTGTTCCACCACAGTATGCACCCTATCCTCAGGGGCCAGGATATCCGATGGGAAGCACGTCGGATTATTTCAGTTACCACCCATACCCCACCTTTATGCCCTACCCTCCCTTTTACCCACCGTACCCACAGTACCCCATGTTTCCATCTTCACCCTTCTACCCAGGTCCAGCAAACCCTAACCCCGGAAATGCTGCACCTCCTCCTCCACCAGCAGAGCCAATTGTCCCTAATGCCCAAACACCCAAACCTAGCTCATCAGTAGTGTAACAGCCCGGAAACCGGTACCCCTCTGTAACGGCCCGAACCATCACTGGCACTAGGATCCGATCGGCTTAAGGCCGCCGGGACCTGTACCAAGCCGACTATACTCTCTGTGTACCTGATAAATCCCATACATGATTCAACATAAGCAACAATCCTGTAAACTCTCCTCAGAGTTACCAAGCTCGACCTGCATGCACTACGTCTGAAAACATAGAACCCACTCTCATAGGGTCAGCATATCACAAGTCAGCCTTGGTTCCACACATTTCTCATCAAGAAACGTAAAACAGGATCCATGTACAAAGGGATTAATCATACATCACACTAAAGCAAAGACACTAGGGTAAAGCACAATTCTATCCATTATCTGATAGTACAGTTCTATACATGACTGACAACTAATCCATTAAGTACATCATGTCCACTATTCTATTACAACATACATTCATGCAGATCTTTCCTCTTTACTCTTGCTTACTCTGACTTCTGACTTCCCATAGCTACCTCGGAACCTGCAAAACTGGGGTTAAAGGAGTGGGATGAGCTACTACAGCCCAGTGAGGAGGAACAATAAAACAGTTCATTCATTACATGCTCTCATGGAATGCATCACATCACAAACATATCATCTCACGGATGAATTTGTCACCAATAGCCCTCTACGATATACATATAAATATATGTCCAACTATGCCAGGGAGACTACGTCGGTCACCTGGTCTTCTCTGATAGGCCAATTGTGCCAGGGAGACTACGTCGGTCACCTGGACTTCTCTTAACTGACTAACTCTTACCTCACTGTCTCACAGTACCAGGAGCGACCTGGTCTGTCCAGGAGCGACCTGGTATGGCTATCTCATGCCATATCTCAATCATAGTATCTCATCTCATATCAAGGGCTAAGGATCATCCAATATTCATCCACATGAACAACATCTTATGCAATGCATCATATTTGTGGAGTCTAATGCAACACAACCTAATACATAACATGGCATTTTATGATGCATGGATCATGCTAGAAGTGTGACATTTCTCAATTTAAAACTCAAGTTTAGTTCCACTCACCTGTAGCCACTGCTTGGCTGACTCTGGGCCACCTCTAACTCTGAAGCAGCTACTACTGCTAAACACCTTGGTCCTCGGGTCCAATCCTACAATGGAGGACTCAAATGAGGTACCAAACATACTCTATACAACTGATAAACAACTCTTACACAATTCCCCAAAAACCCCCTAAAACATCCTAGAACAATCATCGAAAGCATGCAAAGGAAGGCTGAACAGAGCACCTTCGGCGGCACCTTCGGTGGCCGAATGCTCCCTCCAGAGCCGAACCTCAGGCATGTTCGGCGGCACCTTCGGCGGTCGAACCTCTCCTCCAGAGCCGAAAGTCCAAACTTTCGGGGGCAAGTTCAAGCAAGCTTAGGCAGCCGAAGCCACCTCCTCAGCACGTTCGGCGGCCGAATCCTCCTTCGGCTGCCGAACCTGAGTTCATCCAGAACTCAGCTTCGTGCACAACATGCCTCTCAAACCTCCAACCCCTCAATACATGCAACCAACCTCTCTAAAATGCATACAACAAGCATATAGGAGCTTAAGACAACTTAAACTCCAACAAACAAACTCATCAAACAAACATATAGCATACTTTGATCACAAAAACACCAAAAACCCTAAACATGCATATCCACCCATAACCTCTCTTTTTCCTTCCTCAAACTCATGTAAAACATCATAAAAACTAAGGATCGACCCTTACCTCTTACAGAACAAAGGCTGGAGTGATCCAAACGTAGAGCTATGGAGGATCTCAGCTCCAAACTCTCCAAAACCTTACTCAAAGTGCAAAACCTTCAAAAACCAACATAAAACTTACTAACTTTGAAAGATTTGATGAAAAACCATGAAAACCATCCAAGGGGAACAAGAACTCACCTCTGGGAGTGAAAAGGAAGAAAATCTGATCCATTTCACCGACTGAGGGCTCTTTATAGGCGGCTGACCGCCTCAGCTTCGGCGGCCAAACCTGCATGCAAAACCATGCAACGTTCGGCGGCCGAACACGGAGTTTCGGGGGCCAAACCTAAGGCACTTTCGGCGGCCGAACATCACTTTCGGCGGCTGAACCCGCACTTTGTTCCCTTGGTCTTTTCGCTTCAAACCTCAAATCTTTCTCGGTTAAAACCTTCAACACCCTTCTAGAAATCTCCGACATCCTCAAATTCTAGATTCCGCCGGAAAGTAGGAATTTCGATGCCGGCGTCTAGCCGGGTATTACATTCTACCCCCCTTACAAAAACATACATCCCGATTGTTAACAAACATACAAACGAAATGAAAATCTGAGAGTAAGAACTCCCGGGTCTCCTATTCATACGATACTCCTGGGGTGATTCTAAGGGGCTCCTATTCTTCTATTCTGCGAGCTGAGTGTGTATGATTCGCTCTAACTATGCTGTACAGGTGAGATTTCTTGCGATCTCCACCTCTGGTTCATATAGAACCTCTATCGGATCCAACACCACTCCAGAACAAAAGGAATAAGGAAACCAAATGGTGCTCCTCTTAGAAGCAGGTAAATCCTACCTCTTTAATCCTCTACAGGATTCCGCGGATTTAACCTTTTATCTCTCAACCTTCACTGGATCACCATGTACTGGAGACACCACAACAACACTGTAACCTTCCGCTACGCACTCTGATCCTTGCCCGCCTTTCTTCTTCTTTACTACCCTGACTTCTTCTCTTTTGATTTCTTCCTACTACACTGGACTCACTCTAGCTCTCAACAGCTAGCACACAGATTTCAGATCTAGCTTGGAAAACAACTGGCTCCTGCCAGCTGATCCAACCGATCATCCATCTGAAGGAATACTTGTTCCTATAGGATAAACTGGTAAGCGACTTCTGACTGAAGGCAGCTAATATTTCAGCTACCTCACCCAGTAGATACTGTTTTGTAAACCTAGAGTCGCTAAGCAGTTTTACTACCTATGACCTCTATTTCAGACTCGTCACTATAAACTCCTTTGATCGATAAAGATCTCATCTCTTACCTCGTACGGGTAGTACCTCCACATCTCGAGGCAACTGTTAGCGCGAAACCATGTGTAGAATAATTCAACTCATGTTTCTTTAACTGCCTAGAAACATAAGTCATTACCCTGCCACTTGCATTACCACATACTCTAGTCTCACAAGGGATGTATCACAAAACACTGTGAAAGCCTGTATTGGTAGACAAAGCTACCATTTGTACTGTACTGTACTGCACTATACTGCATTGTGTGCACTGTACTGCACTGGACTGCACTGTACTACACTGGACTGACGTTAGTTTTACTTTAGTGCTTTACAACCCTTGTTACACTAGTCACACAACTTCGGGTCTTTCTTACTCATTAGGGTGACACCTTCTAGAGATGTCTTAGATTGACCTTTCTGTAACAATCTGCCAAACCCATAAACTACTGATCCTTGTCACTGAGATGGGTCTAAGCTCATTGCTATAACTTTTTACTTTCCTGGGGGCTACGTCAATTCCTTTCTGGTACAGAACTCCTCTGGACTGAACTACTTCTCAACTAGAACTCACACCTGAGGAACTTGGCATATAAGCCATGTTCTCTCAAGGTCTACATCACTATTTTTTTATCATGAGCACTCTCCTCTGTGTTTCTGGATCTCATCACGGTATTGTCAATACCGGAGTGATTTAGACTCGCACTAAAACCTCTGTTTATGAGAGTCATGAATGCTATAAGGGCATGACTAGCCCGTAACCCTTAGTGCCCATATTTCTTCCTGGACGCTGTCCTTACTTTCTTGGTTACTCTCATCCTACCTGATAGTACCTGGATTTCAGATCTATCCTGAAAAGACCACTGGCTACTCGTACTGGGTCTAAAATAGCTCGTCGATCCAAGGTAACAGATACTTGCTGGTAGTGACTTTGTCCAACGACTTACAGTCGAAACAAAGTCTCACGGATTCATCCTTCGTTTCCCATCACAACTCCGGAACATTCCCGGGTGAGGTACTAAGTCGCATACAATCCTTGTCTACCAACTCTAGCAACTACTCGTCTGGCTTTTACTATCTCTCTCACTCTACTGGTGCCATTCTGCAGAGAAGACTAGGAATGGTTCTGGGTTCAGACACCACTCCTATGTCCCACGCTACTCTCTTAGCAGGTGGTATACTTTTCTCTGGCTGCGGGCACTAAAACTGGTTCCCTCCCTGATCTGACTAACTGCTATGCTCTCTGACACGAGCAAGAAACCTCTGATAACCTCTCCTGAACAACTTAAGAGCCTATAGGGCTGATATCAAACTTCTAGGCATCTCTACACTATCCCCTCAATAAACTACCTGTGATCCATCTTGATCTCTAAGCCTGACTACTCTGCCTCTGCTATCTAAGGCAGTACTATGAGTAGCTAGCCCATCCACCCTTAGAATGACATCAAACAATCACTCTAGAACCACTAGGTCAGCTGGAAGGCATCTACTCACAACTTGCACTAAACTCAACTGGCAGACTGACTCTGCCGCTGATGGATCACACTTGGGTCCACTGACCCAAAGAGGACACTCTAATCTCAGAAGCTATCAAACCCCTACTCTCTGTGGCTCTCAAGGCCCTAAGGAAAGCGAAACATCAAAGTCTCTCTAAACGCAGACATATCAAAACATATGGAAGTGAAACATACCTGTCACTGCCATGTCCGATGTGTCAGCCTCCTGCTGCGTCAAAGCGAAGATCCGTGCTGGTACTGATGGACCTTCACCTGGGGCACCTGTGGAAGAAGGAGTGATCCCGCTCCCTCTACCTTTACCCAGCGCCATGACTAGAGCTTCTGGCTGAGCCACTCTGTCTGAGGCTGTCTGCTGGGACTATGATATCACTGTCGCGGTGGAACACTCACGTGCTATGTGTCCCTCCTGTCCGCACCTGAAACATGCTGTTGTCCCTACTAGACAAACTCCCTTGTGCGGCCTACCGCACCTCGAACATCTGGAGTCAGTCAAACCAGAGCTCGATCCCTCACCTATTCCCAGACCAGACTTTATCTGCTTCCAGTACTCACTTTTCTGTGACCTTTTGAGGCTTCTGACTTTCTTTTTACTCTTTACGGCAGCCTCCTTACGCTTTTTTGAGCTATTTGGAAAAGCCCATCCTACAAACTCATTGGCAAACTGCTCCCAGGATAAGCTTTCCACCCTCGGGTCCACATAATGGTTGAACCATTCTCTTGCCTTCTTACATTTCAATGTGCACCCTGCCATCTGAATGGCTCTACGATCACTGGCTCCCAACTCATCAGTTATCATCTTGACCGTTCTAAGATACTCCAAAGGGTCATCACCTGGTTCAAACTTGGGAACATCCAACCTTAAATAGTCCGTCATCTTGACCTTACTTGCTCCAGGTGAACTCGGCTTAGGTGTTTGGATAACTGGAGCTACTGGTTCTACTGGTGGTGGAGGAGGTGCAACATTCCCTGGGTTAGGGTTTACTAAACCTGGGTAACAAAAGAAGGGTGGGACCATGGTATACTGTGGATATGGCGGGTAAAAGGGAGGATAGGGCAGAAAGGTGGGATATGGGTTATAACTAGGGAAACCCGCTGTACCACCCATCGGGTACCCTGACCCCCACGGGTACTGAGGAACAAAGCCCGAGGCCTGAGTGCCTCCTTGGGACTCACCCATATCCTCTCCTAACATACTCATGCCCAAGCTACCATCTCTTCTCTGCTCATCCTCCTCTCCTTCCCTCATATCCCCTGACATACCACCCTGAGCTACTCCCCTTCTACTCTCATCAAAAGACCTTCTAAGGTCCCTTGATGTACCTTCTCTGCTTAATCTACCTGACGTTGCCCTTTGTAGAACAGGGAGATGAGCATCCATGCCCTCATTCTCTGGCGGAGCTCCAGTCAATCTAGCAGATCGACGAGTTCCTCTCATCCTGTTTCTGAAAAGCACAACATCACACAAAACATCAAATGATCCATGTGAGAACACACGAATCCATAACACATATAGAGAACATATCAATAATGCACATGCATCTCATCATGGTATTCCACATCATCATGCAAGACAGGACTCCACATCCTATCCTAGTGGACATGATTTTTACCTATTGTACTTTCCCTCTTATACAAGATAACACCTCTTTCCGATGTGGGATATCTCTATTCCTTGAGCATCTTTGCTCAACACATCGTACTCTTGAGGCCCTATGCTCTGATACCAATCTGTAACAGCCCGGAAATCGGTACCCCTCTGTAACGGCCCGAACCATCACTGGCACTAGGATCCAGATCGGCTTAAGGCTGCCGGGACCCGTAGCAAGCCGACTATACTCTCTGTGTACCTAATAAATCCCATACATGATTCAACATAAACAACAATCCTGTAAACTCTCCTCAGAGTTACCAAGCTCGACCTGCATGCACTACGTCTGAAAACATAGAACCCACTCTCATAGGGTCAGCATATCACAAGTCAGCCTTGGTTCCACACATTTCTCATCAAGAAATGTAAAACAGGATCCATGTACAAAGGGATTAATCATACATCACACTAAAGCAAAGACACTAGAGTAAAGCACAATTCTATCCATTATCTGATAGTACAGTTCTATACATGATTGACAACTAATCCATTAAGTACATCATGTCCACTATTCTATTACAACATACATTCATGCAGATCTTTCCTCTTTACTCTTGCTTACTCTGACTTCTGACTTCCCATAGCTACCTCGGAACCTGCAAAACTGGGGTTAAGGGAGTGGGAGCTACTACAGCCCAGTGAGGAGGAACAATAAAATAGTTCATTCATTACATGCTCTCATGGAATGCATCACATCACAAACATATCATCTCACGGATGAATTTGTCACCAATAGCCCTCTACGATATACATATAAATATATGTCCAACTATGCCAGGGAGACTACATCGGTCACCTGGTCTTCTCTGATAGGCCAACTGTGCCAGGGAGACTACGTCGGTCACCTGGACTTCTCTTAACTGACTAACTCTTACCTCACTGTCTCACAGTACCGGGAGCGACCTGGTATGGCTTTCTCATGCCATATCTCAATCATAGTATCTCATCTCATATCAAGGGCTAAGGATCATCCAAGATTCATCCACATGAACAACATCTTATGCAATGCATCATATTCGTGAAGTGTAATGCAACACAACCTAATACATAACATGGCATTTTATGATGCATGGATCATGCTAGAAGTGTGACATTTCTCAATTTAAAACTCAAGTTTAGTTCCACTCACCTGTAGCCACTGCTTGGCTGACTCTGGGCCACCTCTAACTCTGAAGCAGCTACTACTGCTAAACACCTCGGTTCCTCGGGTCCAATCCTACAATGGAGGACTCAAATGAGGTACCAAACATACTCTATACAACTGATAAACAACTCTTACACAATTCCCCAAAAACCCCCTAAAACATCCTAGAACAATCATCGAAAGCATGCAAAGGAAGGCTGAACAGAGCAACTTCGGCGGCTGAATGCTCCCTCCAGAGCCGAACCTCTGGCATGTTCGGCGGCACCTTCGGCGGTCGAACCTCTCCTCCAGAGCTGAAAGTCCAAACTTTCGGGGGCAAGCTCAAGCAAGCTTAGGCAGCCGAAGCCACCTCCTCAGCACGTTCGGCGGCCGAATCCTCCTTCGGCTGCCGAACTTGAGTTCATCAAGAACTCAGCTTCGTGCACAACATGCCTCTCAAACCTCCAACCCCTCAATACATGCAACCAACCTCTCTAAAATGCATACAACAAGCATATAGGAGCTTAAGACAACTTAAACTCCAACAAACAAACTCATCAAACAAACATATAGCATACTTTGATCACAAAAACACCAAAAACCCTAAACATGCATATCCACCCATAACCTCTCTTTTTCCTTCCTCAAACTCATGTAAAACATCATAAAAACTAAGGATCGACCCTTACCTCTTACAGAACAAAGGCTGGAGTGATCCAAACGTAGAGCTATGGAGGATCTCAGCTCCAAACTCTCCAAAACCTTACTCAAAGTGCAAAACCTTCAAAAACCAACATAAAACTTACTAACTTTGAAAGATTTGATGAAAAACCATGAAAACCATCCAAGGGGAACAAGAACTCACCTCTGGGAGTGAAAAGGAAGCAAATCTGATCCATTTCACCGACTGAGGGCTCTTTATAGGCGGCTGACCGCCTCAGCTTCGGCGGCCAAACCTGCATGCAAAACCATGCAACTTTCGGCGGCCGAACATGGAGTTTCGGGGGCCAAACCTAAGGCACTTTCGGCGGCCGAACATCACTTTCGGCGGCCGAACATCACTTTCGGCGGCCGAACCCGCACTTTGTTCCCTTGGTCTTTTCGCTTCAAACCTCAAATCCTTTCTCGGTTAAAACCTTCAACACCCTTCTAAAAATCTCCAACATCCTCAAATTCTAGATTCCAACGGAGATTCTGCCGGAAAGTAGGAATTCCGATGCCGGCGTCTAGCCGGGTATTACAAGTAGGGGGTAAGGTAAAGATGATAGATTACCTAAAGTTGGATGCCCCCAAGTTTGAAATAGGTGATGACCCTTTTGAGTATCTCAGAACGGTGAAGATGATAACTGATGAGTTGGGAGCAAGTGACAGTAGAGCAATTCAGATGGTAGGGTTCACATTGAAATGCAAGAAGGCAAGGGAATGGTTCAAAAACTATGTGGACCCACGGTTGGAGAGCTTATTCTGGGAGCAGTTTGCTAACGAGTTTACAGGATGGGATTTTCCAGAGAGTTCCAGAGAGTTGAGGATGATTGAGTTTGAGCAGCTGAGGCAAATGGAAGAGATGAGTGTAGATGAGTTTACCGACAAGTTTTTGGAGTTGTTGCCGTATGTGGGGCAAGCCTATGATACGGACCAGAAGAGGGCTAAGAGGTATACCATGAGACTCCACTCCAGGTATTCCTCTTTAATCCAATCTGCAGAGAGGGAGAGTTTTCATGCTATAGTGGATATGGCTCGAAAGATGGAGGCTAGTGCCATCATTCAGGAGTCAGTTAATCAATCTGTGGCATAGTCTTCGGGTTCCAAAAACCCGGGGACAAGTGATGTTAATCTCTCCCCTCTGGGCGAGGCTGTCACGAAAAGTAAGAAGGGAGACAGAGGTCTCAGAAGATCAAAGAAGAACAAGTTCTGGAATCGGATAAAGTCTGGCCTGGGATTAGGAGGTGCCTCGAACTCAGGCACTGAGGTTGCAGAGTGTACGAGGTGCGGTAGGCCGCACAAGGGAGTCTATCGGCTTGGGACTTCAGCATGTTATAGATGCGGCCAGGAGGGACACATAGCTCGGGAGTGTCCTAAGGCAACTTTTATGGCACCGTCCCATCAGACAACTCCAGGTAGTATGGCACAGCCATCAGCTCCAGCCATGTTGCAGGGTAGTGGTCGAGGCAGAGGAAGGGGGACGGACCGTTCTTCAGCAGGTTCCCTAGGTGAAGGTCCATCAGTTCCAGCTCGGATATTCTCCATGACGCAGCAGGAAGCTAACATATCGGACATGGTGGTGACAGGTAATCTCACTCTCTTATGTTTGATGTGTATGCTTTTATGAACCCTGATGTATTTCTCTTTCCTTGTTGCTCGGAGAGCCGTAGATAGGTTGGGTTGATAGCTTATGGGTTAGAGTATCCCCTTTGGGTCAGTGAACCCAAGTGTGATCCATCAGTGGCAGAGTCAGTCTGCCGAAATAGTTCAAAGTATGTTGTGAGTAGATGCCTTCCAGCCGACCTAGCAGTTCTAGATTTGACTGTTTGACGTCATTCTAGGGTTGGATTGGTTCTTCTACTAGTGGTACTACCTAAGTCTGCAGAGACAAGGTAGTCAGGTTCAGAGGTCAGGATGGATCAGAGGTAGTCCTTAGGGGGGACAGAATAGGGATACCTAGAGGTTCGATATCAGCCCTGCAAGCTCGTAGGTTGGCCAGGAGAGGTTGTCAGGGGTTTCCAGCTCGTACAAGAGAGTTTAGTAGTCAGGTCAGGGAACCCGCCTCAGTACCAGTAGTGAGTTCTTAGATGTTTTCCTAGACAGACCGCCGAGTGTACCATCTGGTAGGGGGATGGAGTTTTAAATTAAAGTGATAATGGGGACCAGACTCGTCCCTACCCCTCCCTATAGGGTGGCACCTGCGGAGTTCAAGTAGTAGAAAGAGCAGTTATAAAAGTTGGTAGACAAGGGTTTCATCCGATTGAGTACCTCACCCTGCGATACTCTAGTGTTGGTTATGAAAATGAAGGATGGATCCCCAGGACTTTGTATCGACTACAAGTCGTTGAACAAAGTCACTACCCAGAACAAGTATTTGTTACCTTGGATCGACGATCTATTTTAAACCAGCTAGCAGGAGCTGGTTGCCTTTCCAAGATAGATTTGAAGTCTAGGTACCATCAGTTAAGATCAAGGAAGAAGATGTACAGAGAGCAGTGTTTAGAACCAGATATGGGCACTATGAGTTCCTAGGAATGTCGTTCAGGTTAATGAATGCCCCTACAGCATTCATAGATCTCATAAGCAGAGTTTTACGTGATTGTCTTCATTGACGGTACCTCGGTGAGTTCCAGAAATACAGAAGAGTATGCCCATTATCTGAGGTCAGGATTACAGATCCTGAGAGAACATGGCTTGGATGCCCAGTTCTCCAAATGTGAGTTTCGGTTAAGGAGCATATCTTTCTTGGGTCATGGTATGTCGAAAAAAGAAAGGTGAGGTAGACCCGAGAAAGTTGAAGTTGTAGCTGACTAGCCCAGGCGCATTGTAGTGACATAGATCAAGAGCTTTTTGGGTTGGGCCGGTTACCTATTGGAGGTTCATCTAGAACTTCTCTAGAGTTGCCGCTCCTATGGCCAGATGGATCAAGAAGAACCAGAGGGTTGTGTGGTCTACTCAGTGTGAAGAGAGCTTTGAAGAGCCAAAGAAAATGTTGATGTCAGCACCTGTGGTGGCTCTGTCCACCAGTAATGAAGATGTCACAGTGTCCTGTGATGCGTCCCGGTTGGAACTAGATTGTGTGTTAATGTAAAGTGGCAGAATGATTGCTTATGCTTCTAGGTAGCTGAAGAAGCATGAGTTGAATCATCCTACACATGATCTAGAGATGGCGATGGTAATCTTTGCACTCAAGATGTGGAGGCGGTACCTGTATAAGGTATGATGACAGATCCTTACAGATCGAAAGAGCTTGCAATACATCTTGAGTCAAGGGAGAAGAACCTGAGGCAGAGGAGATGGGTAAAAAACTGCGTAGTGGTTATGACTTCAAGGTTCAGTATCCGGGTGAGGCAAATATTTTGATAGATGCCCTCAACCGAAAACCACTTGGCAGCTTATCCCATCCCTTAGTATAGTAAGAAGAAGGCCAGTAGTCAAGAAACGAGAAGAATCAGAACTGCTGTGAGTCAGTAGGAGCGTTATGAAGTTGTCCGCAAGAGGCATGTAGAGTTTCAGATGAGAGAAGAGTTTTGTCAGAGAGCGCAGCGGAAGCATGTGGAGGTTCTCGAGAAAGTTGAGGTTTGCTGGAGGTGTCTCCTAAAGAGAGAGTGATTCGTTAAGGGCGGAAAGGTAAATTAGCTCTCAAATACATCGGACCCTTCGAAATCCTGCAAAGGATTGGGAATGTATCCTACGAGTTAAATTTACCTACTTCAATGGAGGAGATCCATTCGGATTTTTGGGTTCTGTGTATGGAAGCTCGTGTCAGATCCAAGTGAGGTTCTTAAAGAACCAGAGATGGAGATCTCAAGCGATCTCACCTATGTGGAGCAGTTAGTGCGGATCATGGACACATAAGTCAGGAAGTTGAGGAACAAGGAAATCCCGATGGTGAAAGTCCTTTGGAATCACCACAGTATGGAAAGGTATGCCTGGAAGACCCGGGAGTTTATACTCCAGCAGTACCCATGTCTCTCTTTTTGGAGAGAGGTTTTAGGCTTTGCTTACTTGTTTTCTTGCTTGGTTATGTATGCTTGATACTATGTTTTGAGAATGCATGTTTGTTTGAACATTCGGAGACGAATGTTCTTAAAGGGGGGAAGAATGTAATACCCGGCTAGATTCCGACATCGGAATCCCTACCTTCCGGCGGAATCTCCGTTGGAATCTAGAATTTTGATGATGCCAGAGTCTTCTAGAGGGGTAAAATGTGGTTTCTAAAATGTTTTTACTGATTTCATGGTTGTAACGACCCCAAAATGGACCGTCACCGGCGCTAGGATTCAGGTCGGCTTAAGGCCGCCAGAACCCGTAGCAAGCCTGCTATACTCTCTGTGTACCTGTAAACCTCATACATGATCATACATTTTCTGTGAAAATAATACTCTTTTCTGAACCAAGGCTTAACCTGTGCATGCACTATCTCTGTACTCTGTACTCATGTATTCTGTACTCTGTATCCCTGACTAGAGCTTGCTCTAGATGGGTTAACTCATACCTGTTAAGCCTGGTTTTCACATACAGGAAAACATATATACATATACAGATCATGTACAAAACATACATCACTAGGTCAAGCAACATCTATTACATCTCTTTAATATTACATGTCCACTCTAAGCTATTACAGCTCTCTTTACTTTCCTGTACTCTGCTGGACTGTCCCTGTACACTGTACTCTGAACCTGCAAAACTGGGGTTAATGGAGTGGGATGAGCTCTATAGCCCAGTGAGTAGAACAGTAAAACATCTCAGTAAAATATGATCTCATGGAATGCACCATATCACAGACAAGCCACATCAAGAGTAAACCTGTCACCACATAGTCCCAGTAACTCTGTGCCAGGGCGTAGAATCGAGCACCTGGTCTTCCTGTCATATATGTATATGTGTATATAACACCTGTGTACTTACCATTGCCAGGGCGTAGTCAAAGGCTCCTGGACTTTGCTATATACCTGCCAGGGCGTAGTCAAAGGCTCCTGGACTTCTCTATACCTGCCAGGGCGTAGTCAAAGGCTCCTGGACTTCCTGTCTGAGACTATTGGATCATTCAGCATTCACTCACATCACCAAATAACGATGCAATGCAACATATTCGTGAATACTAATGCAAACAACCTATGGCATAAACATGATGCATGAGATATGCTAAAAGCAGTTTGTGGTTCAATTAAAAGTCATAAGTTTAGTTCCACTCACCTCTGGCTATCTGGACTGACTGACTCTGCAGGCTCTGAACCTTTGGAGCAGTACTCACTGCTGCTCTCTCTGATTCCTCTGGTCTGTACCTCCTGTACAGATGGACTCAAATGAGGGACCAAACAAGCGTAGAATAACTCTCTTAAACTTCCCCACGAATCCCCTTAAACTCACTCAACTAACCATGCAAAGCATGCAAAAGAAAGCTGGACAGGACACTTTCGGCGGCAGGTTCGGCGGCCGAATGTCCTCTCCAGAGACGAAACTCAAGCACCTTCGGCGGCACCTTCGGCGGCCGAATCCCCCAAACAGAGCCGAACATGCAAAAACACTCGGGGGCAAGCTATGGCAACCAAGCTACCATGCAGGAGGTTCGGCGGCCGAATAAACTTTCGGCTGCCGAACCTGAGTTCATCCAGAACTCAGTTTCAACAGCAAATCATCTTCTCCTTCCCTACACCCACTCAAACTATATATCTTCCAACTCCTCAACACACATATACTCATGTATATGATCACAGGGGTCCAAAACTATCTAATAACCCCAACAACAAAGCAAACATAACATAGAAACATGGATACATGCATAACTCATCCAAACCACTACTTCTCACTTAAACATACATCTCTCTCCCTTAACTTCCATAAAACCTTCAGAAAACACATAAACAGGTTCAAGAGCATTACTTACCTCCTGTAACAAGAAGCTGAACACTCTGAACCAAGGAAAACGGACTCACTTCCCGCAAACTCTCAACCTCGCACAAACGGAGCTTTTCGCTTCTAAACCTTCAAAACCTTGTGCACTATCAAAACACTCTGCATGAGCTGCTCAAACTCAGCAAATAAACCAGGGGAGACGTGGCCAACTTCTGGACATGATCTAGTGATCACACCTGTCCAAAATGCTGACTAAGGGATACAAAGCTGCTGGCTAAGCACCCCAGCTTCGGCTGCCGAATCGCATGCAAAACCATGCAACATTCGGGGGCCGAACCTGAATTCGGAAGCCGAATATTGGGCTTTTTCGGCGGCCGAACTTATCTTCGGCGGCCGAACTTGGCTGAAGTCTCCATGACCTATTTTCTCGTCCAAACTCAAAACTCTATAACTTACAAACCTTAAAACACATCATAACACTTAGAAAACAAAAATCCTACCCTTTTTATCGAATCCCAGCACCCCAGATTCCACCAGACAACAGGAAATTCCGGTGCCGGACTCTAGCCGGGTATTACATTCTCCCCTCCTTAAGAACATTCATCCTCGGATGTTCCTAAAACAAACAACAATCATAACAAAAGGAGGAAACGAACCTCAAAACAGATGTGGATACTGCTGGAGCATAGACTCCCGTGTCTCCCACGTGCACTCTTCTAGATTATGGTGGTTCCATAGAACCTTCACCATCGGAATCTCCTTGTTCCTTATTTGTCTGATCTGCGTGTCCAGAATCCGCACTGGCTGCTCTATATAGGTGAGATCCGTATGAATCTCCACCTCAGGCTCACTCAGAACCTGATTCGGATCTGACACAAACTGTCGTAGCATAGAAACATGAAATACCGGGTGAATTCTCTCCATAGAAGCAGGTAAATCCAGCTTATACGACACATTGCCGATCCTCTGCAACACCTCAAAGGGTCCAATGTACCGTGGAGCTAATTTACCTTTCTTTCCAAAACGAACCACTCCTTTCATTGGAGACACTTTCAGCAATACCCAATTACCCTCTTGAAACTCTAATTGCTTTCTACGCACGTCTGCATAACTTTTCTGTCTACTTTGAGCTGTTCTGATTCTCTTTCTGATCATGGGCACCATTCTACTGGTAATGTCTACTAATTTTGGCCCTGCAAGAGCCTTCTCTCCTACCTCTTCCCAGCAAACAGGTGATCTGCACTTCCTCCCATATAATGCTTCGTAAGGAGCCATCCCAATGCTCGCATGATGACTGTTATTGTAAGCAAACTCTACCAAAGGTAGATACTGCCTCCAAGAACCGCCAAAGTCTAACACACATAGTCGAAGCATATCCTCTATGGTCTGGATGGTCCTTTCTGACTGTCCATCAGTCTGTGGGTGGAAAGCAGTACTAAAATCCAATCTCGTGCCCATCGCACTTTGCAAACTTCGCCAAAAGCGGGAGGTAAACTGAGGTCCTCTGTCTGAAACTATAGACACTGGAACTCCATGTAATCTCACTATCTCATCCAGATAGACCTGTGCCAACTTATCCACAGAATAGTTACTCCGTACTGGAAGAAAATGAGCAGATTTCGTGAGTCTGTCCACAATCACCCATATCGAGTCTATCCTGTTGGACGCTACTGGTAAACCCACTACAAAATCCATGGCTATGTTCTCCCATTTCCACTCTGGAATCGGTAATGGGTTAAGCATTCCGGCTGGTTTCTGATGCTCTAATTTCACCCTCTGACAAACCGCACAGGCTGTCACGAACTGCGCCACTTCTTTCTTCATGGCTGGCCACCAATAGACCCTTTTCAGATCCTGATACATCTTGGTAGCTCCTGGGTGAACACTATACCTCGCATTATGAGCTTCCCTCATAATGTCTTCCTTCACACTGCCCCTATCTGGTACACAAAGTCGACTCCCATAGCGAAGGATCCCTTTGCTGTCAAATCTGAACTCTACACTATTGCCTGACTGAACGGTCCTGGCAATTTTCATCAACTCAGGGTCCTCATGCTGTCTCTGAGCTATCTGCTCCAGAAACACAGGTGTCACTCTCATCTGTGCTATCAACGCACCTGTACCAGACAACTCTAGCTGTAATCCCTCGTCAAAGAGCTTATAAAGCTCCATCACAACTGGTCTCCGCTCTGCTGCTATATGGGATAAACTGCCTAGTGACTTCCGGCTTAGGGCGTCTGCGACAACATTCGCCTTACCCGGATGATACTGGATTTTACAATCATAATCACTGAGCAATTCTACCCATCTCCGCTGCCTCAAATTCAGCTCTCTCTGACTTAAGATGTACTGTAAACTCTTGTGATCGGTGAAGATCTCGCATTTAACCCCGTAGAGGTAATGCCGCCACATCTTAAGTGCAAAGATAACTGCTGCCATCTCTAGGTCATGGGTAGGGTAATTCAACTCGTGCTTCTTCAACTGTCTAGAAGCATAAGCTATTACTCGATCACTCTGCATCAATACACAACCCAATCCCACTCGAGATGCATCACAGAACACTGTGAACTCTTCATTACTGACAGGCAGAGCTAACACTGGTGCTGTTGTCAATTTCCTCTTGAGCTCCTCAAAGCTCTCTTCACACTGGTCTGACCAGATAAACGTCTGGTTCTTCTGAGTCAATTTGGTCATAGGAGCTGCTATCTTTGAGAAGTTCTGAACGAACCTCCTGTAGTAACCTGCCAGTCCCAAAAAGCTTTTAATCTCAGTCACTGTCGTGGGTCTGGGCCAGTTAGCTACAGCCTCTATCTTCTTGGGGTCTACCTCAATACCCTCTGCTGACACCACATGTCCCAAGAAGGCAATGCTCCGTAACCAAAACTCACACTTCAAGAACTTGGCATATAAACCATGCTCTCTTAGTGTCTGCAAAACGATCCTCAGATGCTGGGCATGCTCCTCTGCATCTCTGGAATACACTAAGATATCATCGATAAACACAATGACAAAGTGATCCAGAAACTCACTGAATACCCTGTTCATGAGATCCATAAATGCTGCAGGGGCGTTAGTCAACCCGAACGGCATCACTAAGAACTCATAATGCCCATATCTGGTCCGGAAAGCTGTCTTAGGCACATCTGCCTCTCTGACTCTCAACTGATGATACCCAGATCTCAGATCTATTTTCGAGAAACAACCTGCTCCAGCTAGCTGGTCAAATAGATCATCAATCCGAGGTAAGGGATACCTATTCTTGATAGTGACCTTGTTCAACTGTCTATAGTCGATACAAAGTCTAAGGGATCCATCCTTCTTTCTGACAAAGAGCACTGGAGCACCCCAAGGTGAGGTACTAGGGCGGATGAAACCCTTATCTACCAAGTCTTGCAACTGTTCTTTCAACTCTGTTAACTCAGCTGGCGCCATCCTGTAGGGAGGAATAGAGATAGGTCTGGTACCTGGCAGTAATTCAATTTCAAACCCTATCTCCCTATCAGGTGGTAGTCCTGGCAAATCGTCTGGGAACACATCGAGAAACTCTCGGACTACTGTTACTGTGGCTGGTTCCCTCACCTGACTATCTAGCTCTCTCACATGAGCTAGAAACCCCTGACAACCCCTCCTAAGCAAACGACGAGCCTGAAGGGCTGAAATCAGACCTCTGGGTGTACCTCTCCTGTCTCCTCTGAAGACACACTCTGACCCATCCTGGTCTCTGAGACTCACTAGCTTCTCTCGACAGTCCAACGTAGCACTATATGTAGATAACCAATCCATCCCTAGAATGACATCAAAATCTGTCAAATCTAGAACCACAAGGTCAGCTGGAAGGTATCTACCCTCGATAAACACTGGACTGAACCGACAGACTGACACTGCCACTAATGGGTCACATCTAGGTCCACTGACCCAGAGAGGATACTCTAACTCAGAACTGATCAAACCCAATCGCTCTATGGCTCTCGAAGCAATAAAGGAATGAGAAGCACCGGGGTCCATCAAAGCATACACATCTGAACACCCAATGATGAGATTACCTGACACCACTGTGTTCGACGTGTTAGCCTCCTCCTGTGTCACTGTGAAAATCCGTGCTGGGGCTACCGGATTTCCACTTCGGGAACCTGCTGCTGAAGTAGAGGCTACCCCTCTCCCTCTACCTCTGCCACTAGTCTGAGGCATGACTGGAGCTGCTAGCTGTACAACTGGCTGTACCACACTGCCTGAACTCATCTGCTGGGATGGTGCAAAAGTCATCTGCGGACAATCCCGAGCAATATGCCCTTCCTGTCCACATCGAAAACAAACTGTAGATCCCAACCGACAAACTCCTCCATGTGGTTTTCCGCATCGTCTGCAGACTGGAGCTGTGCCAGAGCTTGAGCCACTACCTATTCCCAGACCTGACTTGACTTTACTCCAGAACTTACTCTTTGTTCCTTTTGCTCTATCCCATCGTTTACTGCTTGGTGTGGGGACTTTAGAACCCGAAGCCTGTGCCTTTGACTATTTCTGAATATTGGCACTAGCTTCCATTTTCCTGGCTGCGTCTA
Organism: Manihot esculenta; assembly: GCF_001659605.2. NCBI lineage: Eukaryota > Viridiplantae > Streptophyta > Magnoliopsida > Malpighiales > Euphorbiaceae > Manihot > Manihot esculenta. Next base: position 14,285,167 of record NC_035161.2, read on the forward strand.
CTATGGTATGGAAACTCTCCTTTTCTGCTGGAAGAATCAAGGAAGCATACCTGGGATGCAGTCTCATAGTATATCTCCTTGCTTTCTTCTGATCAGTATCATAGGCTTGACCCACGTACTGAAGCAGATCCAGGAACTTATCTGTGAATTCATCAACACTCATTTCATCTGTCTGTCTCAACTGTTCGAATTCAATTACTTTCATCTCCCTTGAACTGTCAGGAAAAGCCCATCCTGCAAACTCATTGGCGAACTCTCCCCATGACATGCTGTCCATTCGAGGCTCCACATAATTCTTAAACCATTCTCTGGCTTTCTTGCATTTTATTGTGAAACCTGCCATCTCAATGGCTCTCCTATCATCTGCTCCCAATTCACCGGTTACCATCCTAACTGCTCTGAGGTAATCAAATGGATCATCTCCCGTGTTGTATTTAGGAGCATCCAATTTCAAATACTCTGTCATTTGGACTTTACCTCCAGATGAGCTAGGTTCATGTCTGTCAACAACAGGGGCTACTGGTTCTGGTGGTAGTACTGGTTCATTTGGCTCTAGGTGTGCTGCACTTGGATGGGTAGGGGAAGAGGGATACATCGGATATGGTGGATAGTAAGGATATGGCATATAAGGCATATAAGGAGGATATGGCACAAAACTCGAGTACTCCGACATACCTCCCATCGGATACTCTGGATAGCCAAAACCTAAGGTCTGAGCACCTCCCTGTGACTCTCCCATACCTTCCTCAAAACTGCCTATACCCATACTGTCATCTCTAGACTGATCAATCGCCATATCTTCCCTCCTTTCCTCTGATCTTCCTCCCCTAGCTGTTCCTCTTCTGCTCTCGTCGACAGACCTTCTAGGGTCTATTGACGTACCTTCCCTGCTAGATCGCTGAGACCTTGCCCTTGGCAATGCAGGAGGACAAGCAGCTGGTCTCTCATTCTCTGGTGGGACTCCAGTCAATCGAGCTAATCGACGAGTTCCTCGCATCTTTACTCTGGAAACACAACATAGAACATACCACTTTAGCACATAAACGTCACATATCAATCATACACATACTACACTCATGGCATATCATAGCATATAGGACTCAAGACCCTATCCTAGTGGACATGATTTCCTATTGTGCTTGACCACTTCTAATCGCTCTGAGCCCAACACTCTCTCTATAGGTCCGATCATGTGAACCTAGGGCTCTGATACCAATCTGTAACGACCCCAAAATGGACCGTCACCGGCGCTAGGATTCAGGTCGGCTTAAGGCCGCCAGAACCCGTAGCAAGCCTGCTATACTCTCTGTGTACCTGTAAACCTCATACATGATCATACATTTTCTGTGAAAATAATACTCTTTTCTGAACCAAGGCTTAACCTGTGCATGCACTATCTCTGTACTCTGTACTCATGTATTCTGTACTCTGTATCCCTGACTAGAGCTTGCTCTAGATGGGTTAACTCATACCTGTTAAGCCTGGTTTTCACATACAGGAAAACATATATACATATACAGATCATGTACAAAACATACATCACTAGGTCAAGCAATATCTATTACATCTCTTTAATATTACATGTCCACTCTAAGCTATTACAGCTCTCTTTACTTTCCTGTACTCTGCTGGACTGTCCCTGTACACTGTACTCTGAACCTGCAAAACTGGGGTTAAGGGAGTGGGATGAGCTCTATAGCCCAGTGAGTAGAACAGTAAAACATCTCAGTAAAATATGATCTCATGGAATGCACCATATCACAGACAAGCCACATCAAGAGTAAACCTGTCACCACATAGTCCCAGTAACTCTGTGCCAGGGCGTAGAATCGAGCACCTGGTCTTCCTGTCATATATGTATATGTGTATATAACACCTGTGTACTTACCATTGCCAGGGCGTAGTCAAAGGCTCCTGGACTTTGCTATATACCTGCCAGGGCGTAGTCAAAGGCTCCTGGACTTCTCTATACCTGCCAGGGCGTAGTCAAAGGCTCCTGGACTTCCTGTCTGAGACTATTGGATCATTCAGCATTCACTCACATCACCAAATAACGATGCAATGCAACATATTCGTGAATACTAATGCAAACAACCTATGGCATAAACATGATGCATGAGATATGCTAAAAGCAGTTTGTGGTTCAATTAAAAGTCATAAGTTTAGTTCCACTCACCTCTGGCTATCTGGACTGACTGACTCTGCAGGCTCTGAACCTCTGGAGCAGTACTCACTGCTGCTCTCTCTGGTTCCTCTGGTCTGTACCTCCTGTACAGATGGACTCAAATGAGGGACCAAACAAGCGTAGAATAACTCTCTTAAACTTCCCCACGAATCCCCTTAAACTCACTCAACTAACCATGCAAAGCATGCAAAAGAAAGCTGGACAGGACACTTTCGGCGGCAGGTTCGGCGGCCGAATGTCCTCTCCAGAGACGAAACTCAAGCACCTTCGGCGGCACCTTCGGCGGCCGAATCCCCCAAACAGAGCCGAACATGCAAAAACACTCGGGGGCAAGCTATGGCAACCAAGCTACCATGCAGGAGGTTCGGCGGCCGAATAAACTTTCGGCTGCCGAACCTGAGTTCATCCAGAACTCAGTTTCAACAGCAAATCATCTTCTCCTTCCCTACACCCACTCAAACTATATATCTTCCAACTCCTCAACACACATATACTCATGTATATGATCACAGGGGTCCAAAATTATCTAATAACCCCAACAACAAAGCAAACATAACATAGAAACATGGATACATGCATAACTCATCCAAACCACTACTTCTCACTTAAACATACATCTCTCTCCCTTAACTTCCATAAAACCTTCAGAAAACACATAAACAGGTTCAAGAGCATTACTTACCTCCTGTAACAAGAAGCTGAACACTCTGAACCAAGGAAAACGGACTCACTTCCCGCAAACTCTCAACCTCGCACAAACGGAGCTTTTCGCTTCTAAACCTTCAAAACCTTGTGCACTATCAAAACACTCTGCATGAGCTGCTCAAACTCAGCAAATAAACCAGGGGAGACGTGGCCAACTTCTGGACATGATCTAGTGATCACACCTGTCCAAAATGCTGACTAAGGGATACAAAGCTGCTGGCTAAGCACCCCAGCTTCGGCTGCCGAATCGCATGCAAAACCATGCAACATTCGGGGGCCGAACCTGAATTCGGAAGCCGAATATTGGGCACTTTCAGCGGCCGAACTTATCTTCGGCGGCCGAACTTGGCTGAAGTCTCCATGACCTATTTTCTCGTCCAAACTCAAAACTCTATAACTTACAAACCTTAAAACACATCATAACACTTAGAAAACAAAAATCCTACCCTTTTTATCGAATCCCAGCACCCCGGATTCCACCAGACAACAGGAAATTCCGGTGCCGGACTCTAGCCGGGTATTACAATGGTTTTAAATGAAAAAGAATTGAGTTTTGAAAAGAAAAGACCAAGGAGGCATTTGCCAGGTTCGGCCGCCGAAAGTGAAGTTCGGTTGCCGAACATGGGAAGGTTTCGGGAGCGCTTTTGGCCTCCGAAAGCTTTGTTTGAACGAACCAAGATTCGGCTGCCGAACCTCAAGTTTGGCCGCCGAACATGCATGAGTTTAGGGGGCACGTTAGGCTACCGAAGGTGGTTGACCAGGCCACCTATAAAAAGCCCTCAGATCGGAAATGGGCGAGTTTTCTCCCCATTCTCGAGCTCAGGTGAGTGTTTGTACTCCTTTGGTCGTTTTCATGCTTTCTCTACCCACCCCTCAAGTTTTCATGAGTTCTACCCTTGGTTTTGAAGCTTTGAAGCTTAAATAGGAGTTTTGGAAGCTTGGAGGCTTTTGGAGATTGGATCCTCCACACCTCCGAGTTAGGGATCGCACCACCCCTCGATCTTCAAGAGGTAAGTGTAGATCCTTGCTTTCCTTGTGTTTTAATAAAGTTTTAAGTAAGTTTAAAGACGTTTTGATGGTTGAGTATGGGTAGATATGCATGTTAGGGTTTATGTGGGTTTTATGCCCAATATATGTTTATGTGCTGATTGTTGGAGGTTTAGACAAATGTTTATGCTCCTTCATGCTTGTGGGAGAGTGTATGCATGATTGGGAGAGAGGAAGTAAGGTTTTGAGTAGTTTTGATGGTTTTGGCTTATGTGGGTCATAAGCTCTTTATGTATGCTCTATGATGTTTTTTGTTGGAGTTTAAGCTTGTTTAAGCTCCTTTGTGCATGGTTAAGGGTTTATGCATGTTTTTATGAGGTTGGGTGCTTGTTTGGGGTGTTTGGTAAGGTTTTGGAGGCTGGTATGCACGAGAGGCTGAGTTCTGATGAACTCAGGTTCGGCCGCCGAACCTGCCTATGGATGCATGGATTGGCTGCCAAACCTTGCCCCCGAAAGTTGTGTTTCGGATCTGGAGCAGACTTTCGGGCGCCGAAGGTGATGTTCGGCTGCCGAAAGTGCCTGACTTTCGGATCTGAAGAGAGGCTTCGGCCGCCGAACTTGCCGCTGAACCTGCATGGCTTTCGGCTCTGGAAGGGACCTTCAGCCGCCGAAAGTGCCGCCGAAAGTGCCCTGTCCAGCCCTTTCATGGTTATTTTCTATGCATGTTTTGAGGATGTTTTAGGGGGTTTTTGGGGAGTTGTTTAGAGTGTGTTTGGCACCTCACTGGAGTCCACTTGTGTAGGATCGAACCCGAGGAACCGAGGTGTTTGGCAGTGTTAGCTGCTTCAGAGTCAGTCTAGAGCTAGTCAAAGGTGAGTAAAATATAACTCTTTTAATATTAAAGAAATTAAATGTTTAAAGCATATTCATGCATCACAAATACCATGTTATGTAATAGGTTGTTGCATTAGAGTTCACGAATATGTTGCATTGCATAATACGATGTTGATGATGTGGATGGATATTGGATGATCCATTAGCCCTCAGTATGACATGATATGATACGATATGACCTGTATGACATGATATGAGATGGAAAGACCAGGCGTGGCCGTATCGCCCCTGGCATAGAGTAAGAAAAGTCCAGGTGTGGCCGTATCGCCCCTGGCATAGAGTATGTGAAGTCCAGGCGTGGCCGTATCGCCCCTGGCATAGAGCATTGCTGAACTTGTTATGATAATGAGATTTAAATGTAGAGGGCTATTGGTGACAAATTCATCCTTGATGTGTATTGTTTGTGATGTGATGCATGTCATGAAAGCATATGATATAATAAACTGTTTTTTTTATTTAGTTCTGCTCACTGGGCTTTATAGCTCACCCCTCTTCCCTAACCCCAGGTTTGCAGGGTCAGAGGTAGTTCAGGAGGGCAGCAGGTTATGGTTATGGTTGTGATTATGTAATAGGATAGTAGTGGACATGATGTATTTGTAAAGTTATGAAATGATGTAAAAGTATGTATTGAAATGTAAGGCTATGTAATGACATGTCATGGTTAGAGTTGTGCTTTGCCCTAGTCATGTATGGTTAATCCCTTTTGGCACATGATCCTTCTCAAATGTTGATGATGTTTTATGCAAACCAAGCTTAATGTATAATATGTTACCCCATTGGAGCATTTGATGAGGGCTCCAGTGTGGAGTTTCATGTTTATGGGTTTGTGCATGCACAGGTTAAGTTTGGTAAAGGAAAGAAAAAGTTTAAAGTTTCAGGTTTATGTTTGATCATGTATGGGATTTAACAGGTATACAGGATGTATGTGAGGCTTGTTATGGGTCCCGGCAACCTTAAGTCGATCTAGATCCTAGCGCCGGTAGCGGTTCGATTTTCGGGCTGTTACAGAAGGGACTTTCGGCAGCTGAACCTACTTGTGGAGGCCAGCCTTTGGCTGCCGAACCCTGCCCCCGAAAGTGGACTTTCGGCTCAGGAAGGGAGTTTCGGCCGCCGAAGGTGCCGCCGAACATGCATGAGTTTTATCTCTGGAAGGAACCTTCGGCCACCGAAAGTGCCGCTGAAGGTGCATGACTTTCGTCTCTGAAGGGACTTTCTGCCGCCGAATCTGCCGCCGAAAGTGCCCTGTCCAGCCTTCCTTTGCATGATTTCTATGATTGTTTTAAGGTATTTTTAGGGGGTTTTTGGGGAGTATTTTAGAGTCTTGTTCATGTATGTTTGGTCCCTCATTTGAGTCCACCTGTGTAGGTTCGGACCCGAGGAACCGAGGACCCCAGCAGTGAGACAGCTGCTTCAGTGTCTTGTCAGAGCTAGCCTGAGGTGAGTAGAATGACTCTTTATGTTTCAAATAAATAAATCAGCTTTGAGCATGTTCATGTATCATGAATGCCATGAGATAAATTAGGTTGCTTGCATTAGAATTCACAAATATGTTGCATTGCATAATTTAATGATGATGTGGATGGGTATTGGATGATCCTTTAGTCCTCGTATGATATGATGTGGTATGATATGATGTGGTATGGTATGGAAGTCCAGGTCGAGGCCCATTCTACGCCCCTGGCACTATGTTAAGAGAAAGACCAGGTCGAGGCCCATTCTATGCCCCTGGCATTATAGGAATGTTATGTTATGTATGTTATGATAAGAGAAAGACCAGGATGAGGCCCATTCTATGCCCCTGGCACTATTGGATATGTAGAGGACTATTGGTGAAAAACCATCCTTGATGTGATTTGTTTGTGATGTGATGCATTCCATGAAAGCATAAATTTCAAATATAATGTTTTATTATTCTGCTCACTGGGCTCTAGTAGCTCACCCCATTTTCCAAATCCCCCAGGTATACAAGTACGGGATAGGCTGGGAGGTCAAGAAGAGTAAAGTTTTGTTTTATGTAATAGTTAGCTGTGGACATGAGAATGATGTAATGTATAGTAATGTAATGTAATGATGTCTATTGAGGTTTATAGTTGTGCTTGACCCTAGTATGTTGTTAATCCCCTTTTGAGTACATGATCTTTTAAAGAAATGAGTTAATGATATTTATGTAAACCAAACTTATCATATGTATGTTACCCCATTGGAGTATTGATGAGGACTCCAGTGTGGGGTTGATGGCTATGCTTATGAGTTGTGCATGCACAGGTTGAGTTTAGTAAATGAATGAGAAAAGTTCAAAATTTTTATGTATATGTTGATCATGTATGGGATTAAACAGGTGTACAGGCTGTATGTTAGGCTTGCTACGGGTCCCGGCGGCCTTAAGCCGATCTGGATCGTAGAGCCAGTAGCGGTTCGATTTTCGGGTCGTTACAGATTGGTATTAGAGCCCTAGGTTCATATGGTCGGACCTAGAGTGTCGGGCTCATAGATGTTCCAGAAGGTCAAGCACAATAGGAAAATCATGTCCACTAGGATAGGATGAAGAGTCCTGTCTTGATTGATGATGTGAAATGCCATGATTTTATGCATGTGAATTAATGATATGCTATGTATGTGGTGTATGTGATGCGGGTTCATGTGTTTCCACATGAACCATTTAATGCTAATGTTTTATGTGATGTGTGCTGTTTTTCAGTAAGCAAGATGAGAGGTACTCGTCGATCTGCACGATTGACTAGAGTACCACCCCAGGACGAGGGCATGGATGCCCGTCCTCCTGCATTGCCTAGGGCAATGTCCTGCAGGTCTAGCAGGGAGAATACATCAAGGGACCCTAGAAGGTCTTTTGATGTGAGCAGAAGGGGAATAGTGCAAGGTGGAATGTCGAAAGATGTGGGGAATGATATAGATGTGGATTAGAGGAGGGATGGCAGTCTTGGAGTGAGTATGTCTGAAGAGGGTATGGGAGAGTCTCAAGGAGGCACTCAGGCCTTGAGATCTGTTCAGCCACCCCAGTACCCACCCTTTTCACAAAATCTCGGGTATTCGATGGGAGGTACATCGGATTACCCCAGCTTTAACCCTTATCACTCTCACATGCCATACCCACCTTTCTACCCACCATACCCACAGTACCCTATGTACCCACCCCTATCCTTCTACCCAGGTCCAGCAAATCCTACCCAAGGGGATGCTGCACCTCCTCCACCACCAGCAGAACCAGAAACCCAAGTACCTAAGCCTAGCTCATCTGGAGGGAGCAAGGTCAAGATGACCGATTACATGAAGCTGGGTGCTCCCCAGTATGAAACAGGTGATGACCCGTTTGAGTACCTTGGAAGGGTCAAGATGATTACAGATGAGATAGGAGCTGATGACAGTAGAGCCATTCAGATGGTTGGGTTCACACTGAAATGTAAGAAGGCCCGAGAGTGGTTTAAAAACTATGTGAGCCCGAGATTGGATAGCTTATCATGGGAAGAGTTTGCTAATGAGTTTGCAGGATGGGCTTTGCCTGACAGTTCAAAGGAGTTAAAGATGATTGAGTTTGAGCAGTTATGGCAGACGGAGGAAATGAGTGTAAATGAGTACACAGACAGGTTCTTGGAGCTGTTACCGTTTGCTGGGCAGAATCTTGACCCAGACCAGAAGAAGTCAAGGAGGTATATCATGAAGCTTCATTCCAGGTATTCCTCCTTGATCCAGTCAGCGGAAAGGAAGAGTTTTCATGCCATAATGGATATGGCCCGGAGGATGGAGGCTAGTGCAATAATCGAAGGGAAAGTCAAGCAGTCAGTAGCACAGCCTTCTGGTTCCAAGACCCCAGGTGGGGGAAGGTTAGACCCTTCTTCTTTGAGTTCAGCCAGTAAGAGGTGGAGCAATACCACCAAGAAGCCGAAGAAGAACAAGCTCTGGAATAAGATCAAGTCAGGTGCAGATAATGCAGTATGTATGAAGTGTGGGAAGCCGCACAAAGGAGTATGTCGGTTTGGGATGACAGCCTGCTTCAGATTTGGGCAGGAGGGACACATAGCATGGGAGTGTCCTAGAGCAGCTTTTGTGGCAGAGTCTCAGCAGACAGCTTCGGGTAGTGTGGCTCAGCCAGCAGCTCCAGCCGCGACTCAGGCCAGTGGCAGAGGCAGAGGGAGAGGGGCAGCCTTTTCTTCAGCGGGTTTCAGGGGTGAAGGTCCATCAGCTCCAGCATGGATCTTCACGATGACTCAGCAGGAGGCGAACACATCCAATACCGTGGTGTCAGCTAATCTCATCATTGGTTGTTCAGATGTGTATGCATTAATGGACCCTGGTGCATCTCATTCTTTCATTCCTTCAAGAGCCGTCGAGAGATTGGGTTTGATGGTCTCTGGGTTAGAGTGTCCCCTATGGGTCAGTGGACCCAAGTGTGACCCGTCAGTGGCAGAGTCAGTCTGCCAGTGTAGTCCAGTTTTTGTTGAGGGAAGATGCCTTTCAGCCGACCTTGTGGTTCTAGATTTGACAGATTTTGACGTCATTCTAGGGATGGATTGGCTATCTACCCATGGTGCTACCTTGGACTACAGAGACAAGGTAGTCAGGTTCAGAGGTCAGGATGAGTCAGAGGTTGTCTTTAGAGGAGACAGGAGGGGTACATCTAGAGATTTGATATCAACCCTACAGGCTCATAGGCTGCTCAGGAGGGGTTGTCAGGGTTTTCTAGCTCATGTGAGAGAGCTGGATAGTCATGTCAGAGAGCCCACCTCAGTGCCCGTGGTCAGAGAGTTTTTAGATGTCTTCCCAGACGAGCTGCCAGGTTTACCACCTGTTAGGGAGATAGAGTTCGAAATAGAGTTGATGCCTGGAACCAGACGATCTCTATCCCTCCCTACAGAATGGCACCAGCAGAATTGAAGGAGCTTAAGGAGCAGTTGCAAGAGTTGGTAGATAAGTGCTTCATCCGACCGAGTACCTCACCTTGGGGTGCTCCAGTGCTGTTTGTGAAAAATAAAGATGGATCCCTTAGACTTTGTATCGACTACAGGCAGTTGAACAAAGTCACTACCAAGAATAAGTACCCGTTGCCAAGGATCGACGATCTATTCGACCAGCTAGCAGGAGCAGGTTGTTTCTCCAAGATAGATCTGAGATCCGGGTACCATCAGCTGAGGATAAGAGAAGAGGATGTACCGAAGACAGCATTCAAAACCAGATATGGGCACTATGAGTTCCTTGTAATGCCGTTCGGGTTAACCAATGCCGTTGCAGCATTCATGGATCTCATGAACAGAGTGTTTAGTCAATACCTGGATCACTTTGTTATTGTCTTCATATATGATATCTTAGCGTATTCCAGGAATGCAGAGGAGCATGCCCATCATCTGAGGTTAGTTCTGCAGACCTTGAGGGAACACGGCTTGTATGCCAAGTTCTCCAAGTGTGAGTTCTGGTTGAGGAGCATCTCTTTCCTGGGGCATGTTGTGTCAAAAAATGGAATCGAGGTGGACCCCAAGAAGGTGGAAGCTGTAGCTAACTGGCCTAGACCCACTTTAGTGACAGAGATCAAGAGCTTCTTGGGTTTGGCAGGTTACTACAGGAGGTTCGTATAGGACTTCTCAAAAATTGCAACTCCTATGACCAGACTGACTAAAAAGAACCAGAGGTTTGTGTGGACTGACCAGTGTGAAGAGAGCTTCGAAGAGTTAAAAAGGAGGTTGACGTCGGCACCGGTGTTAGCTCTGCCAACTAGTAATGAAGACTTCATGGTTTTCTGTGATGCGTCCCGTGTGGGACTGGGTTGTGTGCTGATGCAGAATGAAAGGGTGATTGCTTATGCTTCTAGGCAGCTGAAGAAGCATGAGTTGAATTACCCTACACATGACCAAGAAATGGCAGCGGTGATCTTTGCACTCAAGACGTGGAGGCATTACCTCTATGGGATAAAATGTGAGATCTTCACTGATCATAAGAGCCTGCAATACATCTTGAGTCAGAGAGAGTTGAATCTGAGGCAGAGAAGATGGGTAGAACTTCTTAGTGACTATGATTGCAAGATTCAGTACCATCCGGGTAAGGCGAATGTTGTGGCAGACGCCTTAAGCCGGAAATCACTTGGCAGTTTGTCCCATATTTCGGCAGAGAGAATGTAACGACCCGGAAACCGGACCGCTACCGGCGCTAGGATTCAGGTCGGCTTAAGGCCGCCAGAACCCGTAGCAAGCCAAACATACATCCTGTGAACCTGTTTAATCCCATACATGGTCAACAACATACAGAAAAATTAAAAAAAAAACTTTTCTTTCATTCAAACATCTCTTTGCCAAGCCTAGCCTGTGCATGCACAAACATAACATAAACCTCTCATTGGAGTCCTTATCAATTACTCCAATGGGGTAACATAACATAACATAGGCTTGGATTACATAGGCATCATAAAAAAAAAAAAACATTATATCTCATACAAGACCATGTGTACAGGGAATTCAACAGACTCTAGTCAAGCACATAATCAACTTACATTACATTACATCTCATACTTTACATTACCAACAAACCATGTCCACAGCTAAGCTATTACATAAACTTCTCTTACTCTGCTGACTTCTCTATCTACTCTGCACCTGCAAGACTGGGGTTAGGGGAGAGGGGGTGAGCTATAAAGCCCAGTGAGCAGAAACTAAAAACATTTGCTTTAATTCCTCCATTTTTAGGTATATTATTATTCATTTTATTATTATTATTATCATTATTTTACCATATTATTTAACTTTTTCTTATTCATGCTTTCATGAAATGCAACACATCACAGCTAATCACATAAAAGGATGGTATTGTCACCATTAGTCCTCAACATCTCCAAATGCCAGGGGCGTAGAATGGGCCTCACTGGTCTTTCTCTTACATAACATAACATTCTAAAATGCCAGGGGCGTAGAATGGGCCTCGCTAGTCTTTCTCTTACATAGTGCCAGGGGCGTAGAATGGGCCTCGCTGGTCTTCCATAACATATCATCATAACATAACATCAGAGGACTATGGATCACCCAACAACCATCCACATCAACATCAATTTATGCAATGCAGCATATTCGTGAATTCTAATGCAAACATCCTGAAATATTGCATGGCATAATGATGCATGGGCAATGCTTTATGATTCATTCATTTATTCATTTACATTACTTTAAAACTTAAGGGGTTGTTCCACTCACCTGGTGACTGAAGCTTTAACCACGAACTCTGAACGACTATCTCACAACCGGGGGTCTCGGTTCCTCGGGTCCGAACCTACACAGGTGGACTCAAATGAGGCACCAAAACAACAAGAACATAACTCTAAACATACCCCCAAAAACCTCCTAAAAACACCTCAAAACACTCCTAGGAAGCATGCAAGAAAAGGCTGGACAGGGCACTTTCGGCGGCACCTTCGGCGGCCGGAAGTCCCTCCAGAGCCGAAAGTCAGGCAGGTTCGGCGGCACCTTCGGCGGCCGAAACTCCCAGACAGAGGCGAAACTCATGCATGTTCGGCGGCACCTTCGGCGGCCGAAAGTCTCGGACAGAGCCGAAACTCCAACTTTCGGGGGCAAGCTTCGGCAGCCTAAAGCTGCCTCTCAAGCCATGTTCGGCGGCCGAAACTCCCTTCAGCTGCCGAACCTGGTTTCTGCCAAAGGGCAGAAACTTGGCTCCCTTAAGCATTTTTGCCTTCAAACTCACCAATCATGCATAAACTCGTTCTAAAACATGCATAAACACCATACATCACACCTAGGGGTCTCAACTATCAAATACCCCAACTACAACACTTCAACACACACAAACAACATACATTGTTCATCAAAACATCAAAACCCATAAACTCATCAACAAGCCTAAACATGCATCTCTACCCATAAAACAACTTAAAACTTACTTAAAACATATAAGGAGCTTAAGATCGGCTCTTACCTCTTGAAGATCGAGAGGGAGACGACCTAAACTTGGAGATCCACGAAAATGAGCTCCTGAGTTCCCAAAGCTCCAAAACTTGGTTTAAATGCTCAAAACTTGCAATGTGAGTTTAAAACTCAAGGAAAATGGAAGAGATTTGGAGGAAGAACATAAGATTTGCAAAGGGAAGGTCGGAAGCTTGCTGTGGCCGAAAATGGGAGAAAGCTCGCCCATTTCGGCTAAGTGCCCCTTTTATAGGTGGCTGGCCAGGCCACGTTCGGGGGCCGAATGTGCCTCCGCATCCATGCAATGTTCGGCGGCCGAACTTGACTTTCGGCGGCCGAACCTGGACTTCCCTAACTCATGCTTTCGGGGGCCTAACGTGCCTCCAAAACGCATGCATGTTCGGCGGCCGAACTTGGGTTTTCCTCCAATGCTATTTTCATGCAAAAACTCATTTAGTTTCATACTTTAAAACCATTAAAACACATTAAAACATTGTACAAAAACATGTTTCTACCTTACTAGAGGCTTCCGACATCCGAGATTCCACCAGACGGTAGGAATTCCGATACCAGAGTCTAGCCGGGTATTACAGAGAAGACCAGTGGTGAGGCAGTTCTTCGAACTCATTAATGAAGGTTTGCAGTTGGAGTTGTCTGGTATAGGTGCTTTGATAGCTCAGATGAGAGTGACACTCGTGTTTCTGGAGCAGGTGGCTCAGAAACAGCATGAGGACCCATAGTTAGTGAAGATTGCCAGGACTGTTCAGTCAGGCAAGAAAGAAGAGTTCAGATTTGACAGCAAGGAGATCCTCCGCTATGGGAATCGATTGTGTGTACCAGATGACGTGGGTTTAAAGGGAGACATTATGAGGGAGGCTCATAATGCCAGATACAGTGTTCACCCTGGAGCCACCAAGATGTATCAAGATCTGAAAAGAGTTTATTGGTGGCCAGCTATGAAAAGAGAAGTGGCACAGTTCGTGTCAGCCTGCGAAGTATGTCAGAGGGTGAGTCCATGCTCTCCCATGGTTGTTTTCGAAGATTTTCATCAAATCCTTCAAGTTTTAACAAGTTTTATCTTGATTTGAAGATATTTAAGCAAAAAGAGCAAGTTTTGGAGCTTGAAGACCCAAGGAGTGAGATCTCTCCCATCTCCGAGTTGGATCGCCTCTCCTCTCGATCTTCAAGAGGTAAGAGTAGATCTTTAGCTCATTCTATGTTTTAAACGAGTTTTATAAAGATTTATGGGGTAGGAATGCATGTTTAGGTTATATTGATTTTTTTGGGTTAATGTTGTGTTTATGAGCAATGTATGTGGTATATGTTTGTTTGATGTGCTATTGTTGGGGTTTAGGTTAGTTTGAGACCCCTATATACTTGTTGATTTGAGTTTGCATGTTGTAGAATAGGTAAATGCATGATTGAATGGGTTGGGAGGAAATGTACATTTTGGAGGCTGAGTTCTGCCCTTTGGAAGAACTCAGCTTCGGCAGCCGAAGGGACTTTCGGCCGCCGAACCTGCCTGTGGAGGCCAGCCTTTGGCTGCCGAACCCTGCCCCCGAAAGTGGACTTTCGGCTCTGGAAGGGAGTTTCGGCCGCCGAAGGTGCCGCCGAACATGCATGAGTTTCGTCTCTGGAAGGAACCTTCGGCCGCCGAAGGTGCATGACTTTCGTCTCTGGAGGGACTTTCGTCTCTGTAGGGACTTTCGGCCGCCGAATCTGCCGCCGAAAGTGCCCTGTCCAGCCTTCCTTTGCATGATTTCTATGATTGTTTTAAGGTGTTTTTAGGGGATTTTTGAGGAGTATTTTAGAGTCTTGTTCATGTATGTTTGGTCCCTCATTTGAGTCCACCTGTGTAGGTTCGGACCCGAGGAACCGAGGACCCCAGCAGTGAGACAGCTGCTTCAGTGTCTTGTCAGAGCTAGCCTGATGATAGAGCATATTTTAGCCCATATTTTCATGATCTTATTGATGTTTATTTGCACCTATTCTACCTAATTTTGTGGTTTTAATCATGTTTTGCAAATATTAGGTGTGAAGAGACAAATTGGAGAAAATGCTCTTAAAAACACCAAAAAGTGCCAAAAATGCAAAGAAGACCTTCGGCAGCACTTTCGGCCGCCGAACCATGCGTCCAGAGACGAAAGTCCACTACTTTCGGCCACCGAACCTTCAGAACATAGCCGAAAGTCCAGCCTCCGAAACTCAACTTAGGCAGCCGAAAATGCGCTCTATTGCACTCTTTCCTTATTCAAGAAGCCATATCCCAAGTTGCCATATTTGAGGAGCCAAATAAGGGAAGTATCTTGAGATCCAAATCTTCAAGATTCACATTCAATTATTGGATTTCAAGATCCCCCTTATTAAGGAAAGAAAATCCAAAGATCACATGTTTCCTACTTAGTGCCATGCACATTCAAAATTCAAAAGGAGTCTCCACCTTCCTTATTAGTGCATGGACAGCCTCTTAACTCTTAAGGCAACATCTTGAAGACCTAGGACAGCAATTAAAAAGACCAAAGAGCCCCCACTTGCCTTCTATCACATGTGACTCGTTTTTGCCTTCACTCATGCACAAACAAGGCACATACAACACCAAGGACACTTTGGACAGCCTCTAAAAGTCTCCTGGACTTCCATGAAACCCTAGGCAGCCTCTCAAGACTTATTTAAAGGCTTCAAGAAGACAAGAAAGACAGCTTTTCATCCTCCAAATTCGGCCAAGCAAGGGCAGCCCCTTCTCCACCTTAGTTCTTCATCTTCTTGCTTTCTTTTCATCTATTTTCTGTTTTGGTTCAGCCATGAGTGGCTGAAACCTTCTTTCTAGTTGAAGTTTGGTTGAAACTAAGGTTGTTTAAAGGGTTGTGAGATCTGAACAGAAACTTTTGTCTTTTGGTTTATTCAATATTCATGCAATTGTGCTTAATTCTAAAGATTGCTTTGTTGTTTTGATCAAATTGGCCACTTGATTCTTGATTGCAAATTTAATTGATTGTTGATTAGGATATTTGTTAGTCCGTAATTGCTGGAAATAGTCTGATCTAAGAACACTTGGTGTAAAAACTAAGGAATTGCATGATCTAGCAACATCTCATGCTTTTGAGTAGCTAGGGTTGGATCTCTCTCATTCTTTATGCAATTGACAATTGTTTTGATGCCTAAGGCCCAAGGACGTTCCTTGGCAATTTGTTAATTAGTAATTGATTAGAGGACGTTCCCTAATTAATTTAATCATAAGGAGAGATATGGTGGTGTGAAGCGTTTTCCACCCCCATAACTAATCTATTGAATGAATTAAGAAAACCTAAGTTTCAATGATCAACCCAAACAACCAAAGTGGATCCATATCTTCAACTAGACTTTTCTCATATTGATTTCTTGTTTTATTTTGATTACTTGCTGTTTTAATTGCTTTCAATAGTTGTTAGTCAAAACAATCTTAAAACCCCCCCTTTTTACTTTCCTTGCACTTGTTTCTATTTCTCTTTGATTACTTGCTTTCACTTATGCTTTCAATTAGTTCTTTTGGTCTTGATTGAGATAAATAAATAGGTAATCAATTTTCTGTGGATACGATCCTTCACCACTATCTGCAGTTGTAAATTGTAGGTAACTAATAAGGTTATTTTTTACTGGCTTCGACAACCGCTCCTGTCACCTGAGGTGAGTAGCATGACTCTTTATATTTCAAATAAATAAATTAGCTTTGAGCATGTTCATGCATCATGAATGCCATGAGATAAATTAGGTTGCTTGCATTAGAATTCATGAATATGTTGCATTGCATAATTTGATGATGATGTGGATGGGTATTGGATGATCCTTTAGTCCTCGTATGATATGATGTGGTATGACATGGTATGGTATGGTATGGAAGTCCAAGTCGAGGCCCATTCTACGCCCCTGGCATTATAGGAATGTTATGTTATGTATGTTATGATAAGAGAAAGACCAGGACGAGGCCCATTCTACGCCCCTGGCACTATTGGATATGTAGAGGACTATTGGTGACAAAACCATCCTTGATGTGATTTGTTTGTGATGTGATGCATTCCATGAAAGCATGAATTTTAAATATAATGTTTTATTATTCTGCTCACTGGGCTCTAGTAGCTCACCCCATTTCCCAAATCCCCCAGGTATGCAGGTACGGGATAGGTTGGGAGGTCAAGAAGAGTAAAGTTTTGTTTTATGTAATAGTCAGCTGTGGACATGAGAATGATATAATGTATAGTAATGTAATGTAATGATGTCTATTGAGGTTTATAGTTGTGCTTGACCCTAGTATGTTGTTAATCCCCTTTTGAGTACATGATCTTTTAAAGAAATGAGTTAATGATATTTATGTAAACCAAACTTATCATATGTATGTTACCCCATTGGAGTATTGATGAGGACTCCAGTGTGGGGTTGATGGCTATGCTTATGAGTTGTGCATGCACAGGTTGAGTTTGGTAAATGAATGAGAAAAGTTCAAAATTTTTATGTATATGTTGATCATGTATGGGATTAAACAGGTGTACAGGCTGTATGTTAGGCTTGCTACGGGTCCCAGCGGCCTTAAGCCGATCTAGATCCTAGCGCCGGTAGCGGTCCGATTTTCGGGTCGTTACAATGCATCACGTCACAAGTAAATCACCCATCTCAGACGGACTGATTCCAAATTCCCTCAATCTGTGCCCAGCCCGTGAAAGAGCTACTCAAGACTTTATTACGCACCCCTAGGGTGCTCTGTGCCCGGCCCTCTCAGGGCTCCTCAGGACTTTACTACGAGGGCTAATGAAATCAAACTATGTCCGATCCGTACAAGTATAGAATAATGCAATGCGTCACATTAGTGTAGTCTAGTGCACTCAACCTATTACATATCATGATGCATGGAACATGCTAAAAGCATTTAATTTCTCAATTTAAAACATTAAGTTTAGTTCCACTCACCTCTGGCTGACTCTGAACTGACCTGAAGCAGTGCTCACTGCTGCTCTCTTCGGTTCCTCTAGTCCGTTCCTACACAGGTGGACTCAAATGAGGGACCAAACTAGCTCAAGAACAACTCTATAAAACTCCCCAAAAACTCTAAAAAACATCCTAAAACAATCACATAAAACATGCAAAAGAAGGCTGGATAGGGCACTTTCGGCGGCAGGTTCGGCGGCCGAAAGTCCCTTCCAGAGACGAAACTCAAGCACTTTCGGCGGCACTTCGGCTGCCAAAAGTACTCTCCAGAGACGAAAGTCCCTAACCTTCGGCGGCACCTTCGGCTGCCGAAACCCCCTCTAGAGCCGAAAGTCCAAACTTTCGGGGCAAGCTTAGGCAGTCGAAACCACCTCCTTTGCACGTTCGACGGCCGAACCTTCCTTCGGCGGCCGAAACTGGGTTTGCCAGTAAGGCAGAACCCTGCTCTGCTTCAAGCAAAACTCACCCAACGTCACACAAACATGCAACCCAAAATTCCACAACCTGCATATACTCAAGTATAGGCACAAAGGGGTCCAAAACTAACTTAAAACCCCAACAAACATCACAACTCAACATATATACATGCTTTGACCACAAATCAACCAAAAACTCAACTTAACCTAATCATGCATCTCTACCCATAAAACACCATAAAACTTGCATAAAGCATGAAAAGAAGTTCAGGATCTACACTTACCTCTTACAAACAAGAAGATAAACGATCCCAACGTGGAGTTATGGAGCAACTCACCCTCAAAGTCTCCACACTTCAAAACTTTGGGTTTTTCACTCAAAACCTTCAAACAATCAAGAAAATTCATCAAAACTTTGAAAGATTTAAAGAAAACATGAAGATCACCCAAGGAAGATCATGGTCTCACCTCTGTCTGTGAAAATGGAAGAAAACTTATCCATTCACCGACCTAGGGCCTTTTATAGGTGGCTGGCCAGACCATCTTCGACGGCCTAACGTGATTCCAAACTCATGCATATTCGGCGGCCGAACTTCATCTTCGGCGGCCGAACCTGGTATTTCCTCCTTGGTGCTTTTCTTTCAAAAACTCATTTCCTTTTACACTTAACATATAAAATACTTTCGAAAAACATAAATCTTACCCTTCTAGAGGTTTCCGATATCCTGGGTTCCACCGGACGGCAGAAATTCCGATGTCGGACTCTAGCCGGGTATTACAATTTATGACCTTATTATGCAAAATTTTTAAAATTTAAGTTTTATTTGGACCAAACTGAGGCATGTAATGATGATCATACTAGAGTATTTGATGAGGACTCTAGTGTGAGTTTATATTTTCAGTTATGTTTGTATGCACATGTCGAGTTTGGTTCATGAGATGGAAATATTTTTGTATGTTTTTAAGATCATATTTAGGATTATATCAAGTGTAACAGAATATATAGTAGGCTTGCTACGGACTCCAGTGACCTTAAGTCAACCTGAACCCTGATGCCAGTAGCAGTCCGGTTTCCAGGTCATTACAAAAACTCCCCAACCCTTTGCAATTTCGGCTACTGCAAGTTTAAATACCCAAAGATGCACTTCCAATGCAACTAATATCTACTCAACCTCATTCCAATCTCGACTTAACACAATAAAGCTTATAATTACAAAGTCCTAAATTATTTCAACATATAGAAATAAATTAAAATAAATTGGTAGGATAGATAAACTTACCTTGAGGCCTTCAATATTTGCTTCCTGTAGAGCTTTAATTCACCTTCTTTATACTCATTGAAGACCCAACTTTCAATTCCTTTAATTCGTTAAAACAATAATTAGAAAATAAGAAATAAATACAAATGGATTCTTAATATTTCAAAAAAAAGAAGAAGAAGACTTCCCAAAGGAAAACAAGCTTACTCAATGCTTTCTCTCTCTATAACCTATTACTTAAGGCTTTTTCTCTCCACAATCTACTATTAACCCATTCTCTTCTTCAAAAATTTCTTTCCATTTTCAGCACTAATCTTTAATTTAGAAAAAGTTGTTTAGAAGTGGGAAACTTGATGAGATTTGAAAAAAAGATAAAAAATAAAACTTGGCTCTTTTCTCGTGGGTGTTCGACCATAAGGAGTTTTTGGAAGACAATATATTGTCTTCTCCTAGTTAGGTCACTTTTTAAATGGATTTAAAGGTTAGGATTAAAAGAACAACTATTTGATTTAAAGCCTTAATTTTAATTCCTAAGAAAAAAAATCATTTCTTTTAAGTTCCTTCTTCAACCAATAATTCATTAATATGAATTTTATTTTTATTGTCACTATAATTTTATTTATTTCAAATATTACCTCTCTATTATTTTTCCATATATATTATTAATGTATCATAAAGAAAATTCTATCTTCATCTTAATTCTTAACCCAAATCAAAATTATTCTCTTTAAAGTATTACTATTCATTTTTTTCCAAAATACCAATTAATAAGTCTATATCCTGATTTTCATTTTGGATTTTTTGCACATTAGAATAATTTATTTTAATCCCGAATTAAATTTTTTTAAATCTCTCTCAGCTATTATTATTCACGGATGGAAAAGTACTAGTAAATTCCTGGCTGGAACTATTCACAATCCAGGATGATATTATTCTTGACCTAGAAAATTTGGAATGTTACATTTTTCCACTTCTTATAAAATCTCATCCTTCAAAATTACCTAGTTCAAAAAGCTGTGAGTGCTGTTGATGCATCACCTCCTCACTCTCCTATATGGACTCCTCAGTTTTATGACATCTCCATAAAACTTTTACCAATGGAATCTACTTGTTTCTTAGCTACTTAATTTTTTGTGCTAATATCTTGTTGTCAGATTGAATATCAATGGACTCAAGTGATATATCATGGGACATATTAGAATTATACCTTCTTTGCATTGACACATGAAAAATATTGTGTATTCGATCAAGCTCAGGTGGTAAGGTTAATTTGTAAGCCAAAGGACCCACTCACTTGATAGCTTCATATGGTTTAATAAACTGAGGATTAAGCTTATCCTTCTTCCCAAATTTGCATATCTTCTTCCATGGCGATACCTTAAGAAAGAATTTATCCCCAACATCATATTCAATATCCCTAATCTTCAGATCTGCATAGGATTTCTATTTATCGGAGGCAGCCTTTAGTCTCTTCTGTATCATCCTTACTTTTTTCTCTGTTTGTCTCACTAGATGTGGCTCTATGTCTTTTCCTCTGCTCAGTTTTGTCCAACATAAAGGAGTCTTGCGCTTCCTTCCATATAAAGTCTCATATGGTGCCATCTTAATAATGGACTTGTAGCTATTATTAATAGGTTCCCTAGTGGAAGGTACCATTCCCAACTACCCTCAAAATCAATAGCTCAACCTTGTAATATATCCTTCAAAATCTGATCACCCTCTTAAACTGATCATCGATTTGGAAATGAAAAGTCGTGTTGAAATTCAACTTGATCTCCAAAGCTTCATGTAGTTTCTTTTAGAGCCTGCAGGTAAACCTTAAGTCTCTATCAGAAATAACATATGATGGAACATCATATAACTGCATTATCTCTCAGATATATAGTTTTGCCAATCTTTTCAAAGGAAAGTATGTTCTCACAAGTAAGAAATATGCTAACTTGGTTAAACGATCTACATTTACTCAAACTGAATTATGTTTTTTCTTTATGAAGGGTAACTTGATGAAAAAGTCCATTGTAATTCTGTCCTACTTCCATTAAAGATTGGAGATTGGATGTAGCAACCTGGAAGGAACCTGATATTTAGCTTTTACTTGCTGATAAGTCAAGCACTTAAATACAACTTCTACTATGCTCCTTTTCATACCTGGCCGCCAAACTTGTTCCTTTAGGTCTTGGTACATCTTAGTACTATATGGGTATATGGCATAAGGGCTATAATGCACTTCATCTAGAATGCCTTTCCTCAAATCATCAGTTTGAGGAATATAAGTCTAGTCTTTAAAGTATAAACAACCATTGTCCCTCACCATGCACTTCTTTTTATTTCCCTCTTTATCCTACTTTATCCATTTGGAGACTTCTTCATCTCTTTTTTACTCTTCCTTAACTTGAAATATCAAATCTGATTTTACAAGAGTATGGCTCCATCACTTGCTATTGACAATTGAGCATTCATAGTTTTCATTACAAAGGACCTCCTGATGAGTGAATTTGCAACTACATTAGCTTTGTTGAAATGATAGTCAATGATACGGCCATAATCCTTAAGTAACTCCAAACACCTTCTTTGTTTGAGGTTAAGCTCATTTTGGGTGGGCAAGTATTTTAGAATCTTATGATCAGTGTAGATATAACTCTTTTCACCATAAAGATAAGGCCTCCATATCTTTAGTACAAATACAACAGCTGCCAACTCTAAGTCTTTGATGGGCTAATTCTTGTTGTTCTGCTTCAACTGTCTTGATGCATAGGGAACTATTATACCTTCTTGCATGAGTACACAACTTAGACCATTATGAGAAGCGTCTCTATACACTACAAAATCCTTTCTTGACACTGGTTGAGTAAGGATGAGGCCCTCTGTGAGCATTTTCTTAATCTTTCAAAACTCTTTTGATATTTAACACTATGTTCAAACTTTACATTCTTATGAAGTAATTTCATCAAAAGAGTTGCAATGAGGGAAAATCCTTTTACAAGTTGCTGGGAGTATCCTATTAATCCCAAGATAATCTAGATCTTTGTAGTTTTCTTTGGTGGTTTCCGCTCGATAACGACTTCAATCTTCTTTAGATCCACTCTAACTACCTCTGTAGATACTATATGACCGAGAAAAGATATCTCATCAAGTTAGAACTCATAATTGCTAAGTTTCACCTACAACTGCTTTTCCTTTAAAATTTGTAGAACCATCCTCAAGTCCTTATCATGTTCTTATCTAGAATTAGAGTACACCAATATATCATCAATAAACACTATCACAAATTGATATAAATATGCTTGAAAAATGCCATTCATTAGATCCATAAAGGTGGCCATGGAATTAGTGAGCCCAAATGGCATTATGACAAACTCATAGTGTCTATTATCGGGTTCTAAAAGTAGTCTTAGACGCATCCCCCTCTTTAACCCTCAAGTAATACCCTAATTGCAAATTGATTTTTGAGAACACTCCCCTTCAATTGATCAAACAAGTTAT
Source organism: Manihot esculenta (assembly GCF_001659605.2). Classification (NCBI taxonomy): domain Eukaryota; kingdom Viridiplantae; phylum Streptophyta; class Magnoliopsida; order Malpighiales; family Euphorbiaceae; genus Manihot; species Manihot esculenta. The sequence goes on from NC_035161.2 coordinate 14,307,962, forward strand.
CTATGCGAGGCAAAGGATACCTATTCCTCACCATCACCTTCTTTCACTGTCGATAATCTATACATAGTCTCAGAGGCCCATCCTTCTTTTGTATAAAGAATACAATTGCACCCTAAGATGAAGCATTGAGACAAAAAAAGCCCTTATCAAACAACTCTTGAAGCTGAATCTTTAACTCCTTTAACTCTATGAGGGCCATACGGTAAGGGGCTATGGGTACTAATATTGTGCTTGGAATCACCTCTACCGGCAACTCCACTTTCCTATATGGTAGTAACTTTGGCAACTCCTGTCACATCCTGAAATCCATAGCTAGGAATATATGCACCACTAGATTTGAGTTAAGCTTTTTCATAGTTAGAGCAAGTGGCATTATGAGAGGTGCGAGCTTATCCCAAACTACTTGACATACAATTTCTCTACATATAGTGCGCCAAAATTTACACTTAGAGGTCCATCTCACATTGCATATAGAGTTTAACATGTTGAGATAAATCTAAAGAAAAAATTTCTAGTAATTATATTTAAATATTTTCAAGCCTAAATAATTGAACTATAAAAGCTCAAATAAAGAAGCATGCTTATCTAAAAATAAAGTAGATAGTATGATAAGTAAGTCAGAGACAAGTCACTTTCAAGAGGTGCATAAGGGTTCCCCGACATGCTAGTTTGAGGTGCTTGTTAAATTCGACATCCTTACCTATATGACATGAACTTCCAAAAGTTTAAAGTATAACTTCAATAGCTCAATCTATGAATATTGAAAGTTTAAAAACCAAATAGAAAGATGTTATAAAGTTTAGTAGGTTAAAGCATAAATAACCAAAGTTTAAAAGGCAAATTTAATCTGAACCCTTCATTTTTTTTTCACCCTTTCATCTTAGTCATATATATGAAAAATAAGGAAAAATAGGCTTAAAATAATTTAAGAAAAAGGTTTTCTTCCTAGCACACTATGGATGGCTGAATTTGCTTTAGAAAAACCTAAGGAAAGCTTTCTTTGTCCTTTCATTTTTCCACTCGATTTCTCCATTAAATCAAAATCTTTCTATAGCTAAAATTCATTCTAATATCAATAGCTAAAGGAAGAACCATATATTGAAAGATTTGAAAAAGAAAAGGTTAGGGTTCCATAAGCACCAAGCTTAAAAATCAAAGGTAATCAGAGAAATTAGTAGGACACATCATCCTTCCATTCTTTTATACATCAATCTTTTCCTTAAGAAATATATTGACATAAGTGAAGGCACATAAAAAGGAAAGGAGGTTATAAGGAGTACATGGGTGTAGAAAGGAAGATAATTTTATAACAAGGTTTGGTGTTTGCTTGATTTTTCAATTTTCTTAAATTTCTTATGATTATGTTTAGTTAGAGTTTGGATTTAACTATTGGAAATGTTATTTTGAATATGTCTAGGTATTTTTTGAGTGCTGGAATGATGATTGAAATGATTAAAATGTATTTAATAGGTATAGATGTGTGAGACCTAACTTGGTAAATTAAAGTTCTGCATGGGCATCTTGTAATATTTATGTTGTAACTTGATTTTTAAGTCTAATAAAAACCAAATGAAAGCCTGTAAAAATGCTAAAACTTTCATAAAGAGATAAAATTATAATTTTAAACCTATATTAGTGTAAATTTTGAGTAAAGTTAAAACTGATGTAGAGCAGGTTCATCTGAAGTAGCTTGTAAGACTAGGCCATAACTAATTGTGTACTTAATGAAATGAGATAATACTAGTGTCAAATTAATTATGAGAGATAGGCTAAAACTTTTTAGAAGGATGTAAAACCTAATTCGATATGCAAATGTATGCATAAGCAAGTCTTTAAAGGACTTAAAAATTAAAAACCTGAGATTGACCGATACCAATACTTTTAAACAGTTTGTAAAGAAAAATTCATAACCTAAGTTAAAATAATTAGAATTGCATGAATCAAATCTTGTTGGAAATATAATACATAAATACACATTTTTTATGAAGAAACCTAAGTCTAAATCTATTCATAAGGTACTTGAAAATTTTATGTACAATTAGGAAGAATGCAACCCTTCTGATATGGCATGCACGAAAATTGACATGCTTGATTAATTGGTAGGAATTATGCATGTTCTTCCTTGACGTGCTAGCTTTACGCACATGCTTGCTTGTAAAATAAACGTACTATGCAGTAAGAGGTAAGCCAAACTTTACTATTCCAAACTTAATAATGTTATAAAATGCAATTGTAACGACCCCAAAAAGGACCGTCACCGGCGCTAGGATTCAGGTCGGCTTAAGGCCGCCAGAACCCGTAGCAAGCCTGCTATACTCTCTGTGTACCTGTAACACTCATACATGATCATACATTTTATGTGAAAATAAAACTCTTTTCTGAACCAAGGCTTAACCTGTGCATGCACTATCTCTGTACTCTGTACTCATGTACTCTGTACTCTGTATCCCTGACTAGAGCTTGCTCTAGATGGGTTAACTCATACCTGTTAAGCCTGGTTTTCACATACAGGAAAACATATATACATATACAGATCATGTACAAAACATATACATCACTAGGTCAAGCAACAACTATTACATCTCTTTAATATTACATGTCCACTCTAAGCTATTACAGATCTCTTTACTCTTCCTGTACTCTGCTGGACTGTCCATGTACACTGTACACTGAACCTGCAAAACTGGGGTTAAGGGAGTGGGATGAGCTCTATAGCCCAGTGAGTAGAACAGTAAAATATCTCAGTAACATATGATCTCATGGAATGCACCATATCACAGACAAGCCACATCAAGAGTAAACCTGTCACCACATAGTCCCAGTAACTCTGTGCCAGGGCGTAGAATCGAGCACCTGGTCTTCCTGTCATATATGTATATGTGTATATAACACCTGTGAACTTACCATTGCCAGGGCGTAGTCAAAGGCTCCTGGACTTTACTATACCTACCAGGGCGTAGTCAAAGGCTCCTGGACTTTGCTATACGTGCCAGGGCGTAGTCAAAGGCTCCTGGACTTCCTGTCTGTGACTATTGGATCATTCAGCATTTACTCACATCATCAAATAACAATGCAATGCAACATATTCGTGGATACTAATGCAATCACCCTATGGTATCATCGTGATGCATGCGAGATGCTAAAAACATGTCATTTGGTCAATTTAAAAGCATTAAGTGTAGTTCCACTCACCTCTGGCTATCTGGACTGACTGACTCTGCAGGCTCTGAACCTCTGGAGCAGTACTCACTGCTGCTCTCTCTGGTTCCTCTGGTCTGTACCTATACAGATAGACTCAAATGAGGGACCAAACTAACTTATCAAGACCTCTATTAAACTCCCCAAGAATCCCCTGAAACTCACTTAACTAGCCATGCAAAGCATGCAAAAGAAAGCTGGACAGAACACTTTCGGCGGCAGGTTCGGCGGCCGAATGTCCTCTCCAGAGACGAAACTCAAGCACCTTCGGCGGCACCTTCGGCGGCCGAATCCCCCAAACAGAGCCGAACATGCACAACTCGCGGGGGCAAGCTATGGCAGCCTAAGCCACCATGCAAGAGGTTCGGCGGCCGAATGCACCTTCGGCTGCCGAACCTGAGTTCATCCAGAACTCAGCTTCAACGGCAAACCATCTCCTCCTTCCCTTCAATAACTCCAAACATGCATATACCAACTCCTCAACACACATATACATAAGTATATGATCACAGGGGTCCAAAACTAGCTAATAACCCCAAACAACAAAACAAACATAACACATAAACATGTAGCCATGCATAATTCTTTACAACTACCATTAATAACCTAAGCATGCATCTCCTTCCTTTATCCCCATAAACCCGTCAGACACATATACACATGTTCAAGAGCATCACTTACCTCCTATAACAAGAAGCTGAACACTCTGAACAAGGGAAAACGGATCACCTCTTCTCACACTCTCAAACTTTCTCAAACTCTTTAGCTTTTGTTTCAAACTTTTCAACCCTTAGACACAACAACCCTCAATCTTCTGTATGAGCAGCTCAATGCAGATGAGTCATGAGAGACGTGGCCTATTCCATGGCAAGAATCTGAGGCCAACATCTGTCAAAAGCCATGACTCAGCTAGCTGGCCAACTCATCATCGGCTGCCCAATCACATGCCAGACCATGCAACATTCGGGGGCCGAACTTGCACTTTGAAAGCCGAACATTGGGCACTTTCGGCGGCCGAACTTATCTTCGGCGGCCGAACTTGGCTCCTCTGCCTTGGTTCATTTCAACTCAAAACGATAACACTGTAAACCATAAAACACCTCAGATTACTGAGAAAACATAACTCCTACCCTTATATAGAATCCCAACACCCCGGATTCCACCAAACAATCGGAATTCCGGTGCCGGATTCTAGCCAGGTATTACATTCTCCCCTCCTTAAGAACATTCGTCCTCGGATGTTCCGAAAACACATTATGAATACATGAAACGGAGAAAACTAACCTCAAAACAAATATGGATACTGCCGGAGTATAGACTCCCGCGTCTCCCAGGTGCACTCTTCTAGATCATGGTGGTTCCATAAAACTTTCACCATTGGAATCTCCTTGTTCCTTAGCTGTCTGATCTGTGTGTCCACAATCCGCACTGGCTGCTCTACATAGGTGAGATCTGTGTGAATCTCCACCTCAGGCTCACTCAGAACCTGATTCGGATCTGACACAAACTGCCGTAGCATAGAAACATGAAAGACCGGGTGAATCCTCTCCATAGAAGCAGGTAAATCCAGCTTATACGACACATTTCCGATCCTCTGCAACACCTCAAAGGGTCCAATGTACCGTGGAGCTAATTTACCTTTCTTCCCAAAACGAACCACTCCTTTCATTGGAGACACTTTCAGCAATACCCAATTACCCTCTTGAAACTCTAACTGCTTTCTGCGCACATCTGCATAACTTTTCTGTCTACTCTGAGCTGTTCTGATTCTCTCTCTGATCATGGGCACCATTCTACTGGTAATGTCTACTAACTCTGGCCCTGCAAGAGCCTTCTCTCCTATCTCTTCCGAGCAAACAGGTGATCTGCACTTCCTCCCATATAATGCTTCATAAGGAGCCATCCCAATGCTAGCATGATGACTGTTATTGTAGGCAAACTCCACCAAAGGTAGATGCTGCCTCCAAGAACCGCCAAAGTCTAACACACATAGTCGAAGCATATCCTCTATGGTCTGGATGGTCCTTTCTGACTGTCCATCAGTCTGTGGGTGGAAAGCAGTACTAAAATCTAATCTCGTGCCCATCGCACTTTGCAGACTCCGCCAAAAGCGAGAGGTAAACTGAGGTCCTCTGTCTGAAACTATAGACACTGGAACTCCATGTAATCTCACTATCTCATCCAGATAGACCTGTGCCAACTTATCCACAGAATAGTTACTCCGTACTGGAAGAAAATGAGCAGATTTCGTGAGTCTGTCCACAATCACCCATATCGAGTCTATCCTGTTGGACGCTACTGGTAAACCCACTACAAAATCCATGGCTATGTTCTCCCATTTCCATTCTGGAATCAGTAATGGGTTAAGCATACCGGCTGGTTTCTGATGCTCTAATTTCACCCTCTGACAAACCTCACAGGCTGTCACGAACTGCGCCACTTCTTTCTTCATGGCTGGCCACCAATAGACCCTTTTCAGATCCTGATACATCTTGGTAGCTCCTGGGTGAACACTATACCTTGCATTATGAGCTTCCCTCATAATGTCTTCCTTCACACTGCCCCTATCTGGTACACAAAGGCGACTCCCATAGCGAAGGATCCCTTTACTGTCAAATCTGAACTCTACACTATTGCCTGACTGAACCGTCCTGGCAATTTTCATCAATGCAGGGTCCTCATGCTGTCTTTGAGCTATCTGCTCCAGAAATACAGGTGTCACTCTCATCTGTGCTATCAACGCACCTGTACCAGACAATCCGAGCTGTAATCCTCATCAAAGAGCTTATAAAGCTCCATCACAACTGGTCTCCGCTCTGCTGCTATATGGGATAAACTGCCTAGTGACTTCCGGCTTAGGGCGTCTGCGACAACATTCGCCTTACCCGGGTGATACTGGATTTTACAATCATAATCACTGAGCAATTCGACCCACCTTCTCTGCCGCAAATTCAGCTCTCTCTGACTTAAGATGTACTGTAAACTCTTATGATCGGTGAAGATCTCGCATTTAACCCCGTAGAGGTAATGCCGCCACATCTTAAGTGCAAAGATAACTGCTGCCATCTCTAGGTCATGGGTAGGGTAATTCAACTCGTGCTTCTTCAACTGTCTAGAAGCATAAGCTATTACTCTATCACTCTGCATCAATACACAACCCAATCCCACTCGAGATGCATCACAGAACACTGTGAAATCCTCATTACTCACAGGCAGAGCTAACACTGGTGCTGTGGTCAATCTCCTCTTGAGCTCCTCAAAGCTCTCTTCACACTGGTCTGACCAGATAAACTTCTGGTTCTTCTGAGTCAATTTGGTCATAGGAGCTGCTATCTTTGAGAAGTTCTGAACGAACCTCCTATAGTAACCTGCCAGTCCCAGAAAGCTTTTAATCTCAGTCACTGTCGTGGGTCTGGGCCAGTTAGCTACAGCCTCTATCTTCTTGGGGTCTACCTCAATACCCTCTGCTGATACCACATGTCCCAAGAAGGCAATGCTCCTTAACCAAAACTCACACTTCGAGAACTTGGCATATAACCCATGCTCTCTCAGTGTCTGCAGAATGATCCTCAGATGCTGGGCATGCTCCTCTGCATCTCTGGAATACACTAAAATATCATCGATAAACACAATGACAAAGTGATCCAGAAACTCACTGAATACCCTGTTCATGAGATCCATAAATGCTGCAGGGGCGTTAGTCAACCCGAACGGCATCACTAAGAACTCATAATGCCCATATCTGGTCCGGAAAGCTGTCTTAGGCACATCTGCCTCTCTGACTCTCAACTGATGATACCCAGATCTCAGATCTATTTTCGAGAAACAACCTGCTCCAGTTAGCTGGTCAAATAGATCATCAATCCGTGGTAAGGGATACCTATTCTTGATAGTGACCTTGTTCAACTGTCTGTAGTCGATACAAAGTCTAAGGGATCCATCCTTCTTTCTGACAAAGAGCACTGGAGCACCCCAAGGTGAGGTACTAGGGCGGATGAAACCCTTATCTACCAAGTCCTGCAACTGTTCTTTCAACTCTATTAACTCAGCTGGCGCCATCCTGTAGGGAGGAATAGAGATAGGTCTGGTACCTGGCAGTAATTCAATTTCAAACCCTATCTCCCTATCAGGTGGTAGTCCTGGCAAATCGTCTGGGAACACATCGAGAAACTCTCGAACTACTGGTACTGTGGCTGGTTCCCTCACCTGACTGTCTAGCTCTCTCACATGAGCTAGAAACCCCTGACAACCCCTCCTAAGCAAACGACGAGCCTGAAGGGCTGAAATCATACCTCTGGGTGTACCTCTCCTGTCTCCTCTGAAGACACACTCTGACCCATCCTGGTCTCTGAGACTCACTAGCTTCTCTCGACAGTCCAACGTAGCACTATATGCAGATAGCCAATCCATCCCTAGAATGACATCAAAATCTGTCAAGTCTAGAACCACAAGGTCAGCTGGAAGGCATCTACCCTCTATAAACACTGGACTGAAACGACAGACTGACACTGCCACTGATGGGTCACATCTAGGTCCACTGACCCAGAGAGGATACTCTAACTCAGAACTGATCAAACCCAATCGCTCTATGGCTCTCGAAGCAATAAAGGAATGAGAAGCACCGGGGTCCATCAAAGCATACACATCTGAACACCCAATGATGAGATTACCTGACACCACTGTGTTCGACGTGTTAGCCTCCTCCTGTGTCACTGTGAAAATCCGTGCTGGGGCTACCGGATTTCCACCTCGGGAACCTGCTGCTGAAGTAGAGGCTACCCCTCTCCCTCTACCTCTGCCACTAGTCTGAGGCATGACTGGAGCTGCTGGCCGTACAACTGGCTGAACCACACTGCCTGAACTCATCTGCTGGGATGGTACAAAAGTCATCTGCGGACAATCCCGAGCAATATGCCCTTCCTGTCCACATCGAAAACAAGCTGTAGATCCCAACCGACAAACTCCTCCATGTGGTTTTCCGCATCGTCTGCAGACTGGAGCTGTGCCAGAGCTAGAGCCACTACCTATTCCCAGACCTGACTTGACTTTATTCCAGAACTTACTCTTTGTTCCTTTTGCTCTATCCCATCTTTTACTGCTTGGTGTGGGGGCGTTAGAACCCGAAGCCTGTGCCTGTGACTGCTTCTGAATATTGGCACTAGCTTCCATTTTCCTGGCTGCGTCTACTATCGTATGGAAACTCTCCTTTTCTGCTGGAAGAATCAAGGAAGCATACCTGGGATGCAGTCTCATAGTATATCTCCTTGCTTTCTTCTGATCAGTATCATAGGCTTGACCCACGTACTGAAGCAAATCCAGGAACTTATCTGTGAATTCATCAACACTCATCTCATCTGTCTGTCGCAACTGTTCAAATTCAATTACTTTCATCTCCCTCGAACTGTCAGGAAAAGCCCACCCTGCAAACTCATTGGCGAACTCTCCCCATGACATGCTGTCCATTCTAGGCTCCACATAATTCTTAAACCATTCTCTGGCTTTCTTGCATTTTATTGTGAAACCTGCCATCTCAATGGCTCTCCTATCATCTGCTCCCAATTCACCGGTTATCATCCTAACTGCTCTGAGGTAATCAAATGGATCATCTCCCGTGTTGTATTTAGGAGCATCCAATTTCAAATACTCCGTCATTTGGACTTTACCTCCAGATGAGCTAGGTTCATGTCTATCAACAACAGGGGCTACTGGTTCTGGTGGTAGTACTGGTTCATTTGGTTCATTTGGCTCTAGGTGTACTGCACTTGGATGGGTAGGGGAAGATGGATACATAGGATATGGTGGATATGATGGGTAATAGTGAGGATATGGCATATATGGCATGTATGTAGGATATGGGTCAAATCGAGAGTACTCCGACATACCTCCCATCGGATACTCTGGATAGCCAAAACCTGAGGTCTGAGCACCTCCCTGTGACTCTCCCATACCTTCCTCAAAACTGCCTATACCCATGCTGTCATCTCTAGACTGATCAATCTCCATAGCTTCCCTCCTTTCCTCTGATCTTCCTCCCCTCACTGTTCCTCCCCTCACTGTTCCTCTTCTGCTCTCGTCGACAGACCTTCTAGGGTCTATTGACGTACCTTCCCTGCTAGATCTCTGAGACCTTGCCCTAGGCAATGCAGGAGGACGAGCAGCTGGTCTCTCATTCTCTGATGGGACTCCAGTCAATCGAGCTGATCGACGAGTTCCTCGCATCTTTACTCTGGAAACACAACATATAACATACCACTTTAGCACATAAACATCACATCTCACATATCAATCATACACATGCACCACTCATAGCATATCATAGCAGATAGGACTCAAGACCCTATCCTAGTGGACATGATTTCCTAGTGTGCTTGACCACTTCTAACCTGTCTGAGCCCAACACTGTCTCTATAGGTCCGATCATATGAACCTAGGGCTCTGATACCAATCTGTAACGACCCCAAAAAGGACCGTCACCGGCGCTAGGATTCAGGTCGGCTTAAGGCCGCCAGAACCCGTAGCAAGCCTGCTATACTCTCTGTGTACCTGTAACACTCATACATGATCATACATTTTATGTGAAAATAAAACTCTTTTCTGAACCAAGGCTTAACCTGTGCATGCACTATCTCTGTACTCTGTACTCATGTACTCTGTACTCTGTATCCCTGACTAGAGCTTGCTCTAGATGGGTTAACTCATACCTGTTAAGCCTGGTTTTCACATACAGGAAAACATATATACATATACAGATCATGTACAAAACATATACATCACTAGGTCAAGCAACAACTATTACATCTCTTTAATATTACATGTCCACTCTAAGCTATTACAGATCTCTTTACTCTTCCTGTACTCTGCTGGACTGTCCCTGTACACTGTACACTGAACCTGCAAAACTGGGGTTAAGGGAGTGGGATGAGCTCTATAGCCCAGTGAGTAGAACAGTAAAACATCTCAGTAACATATGATCTCATGGAATGCACCATATCACAGACAAGCCACATCAAGAGTAAACCTGTCACCACATAGTCCCAGTAACTCTGTGCCAGGGCGTAGAATCGAGCACCTGGTCTTCCTGTCATATATGTATATGTGTATATAACACCTGTGAACTTACCATTGCCAGGGCGTAGTCAAAGGCTCCTGGACTTTACTATACCTGCCAGGGCGTAGTCAAAGGCTCCTGGACTTTGCTATACGTGCCAGGGCGTAGTCAAAGGCTCCTGGACTTCCTGTCTGTGACTATTGGATCATTCAGCATTTACTCACATCATCAAATAACAATGCAATGCAACATATTCGTGGATACTAATGCAATCACCCTATGGTATCATCGTGATGCATGCGAGATGCTAAAAACATGTCATTTGGTCAATTTAAAAGCATTAAGTGTAGTTCCACTCACCTCTGGCTATCTGGACTGACTGACTCTGCAGGCTCTGAACCTCTGGAGCAGTACTCACTGCTGCTCTCTCTGGTTCCTCTGGTCTGTACCTATACAGATAGACTCAAATGAGGGACCAAACTAACTTATCAAGACCTCTATTAAACTCCCCAAGAATCCCCTGAAACTCACTTAACTAGCCATGCAAAGCATGCAAAAGAAAGCTGGACAGAACACTTTCGGCGGCAGGTTCGGCGGCCGAATGTCCTCTCCAGAGACGAAACTCAAGCACCTTCGGCGGCACCTTCGGCGGCCGAATCCCCCAAACAGAGCCGAACATGCACAACTCGCGGGGGCAAGCTATGGCAGCCTAAGCCACCATGCAAGAGGTTCGGCGGCCGAATGCACCTTCGGCTGCCGAACCTGAGTTCATCCAGAACTCAGCTTCAACGGCAAACCATCTCCTCCTTCCCTTCAATAACTCCAAACATGCATATACCAACTCCTCAACACACATATACATAAGTATATGATCACAGGGGTCCAAAACTAGCTAATAACCCCAAACAACAAAACAAACATAACACATAAACATGTAGCCATGCATAATTCTTTACAACTACCATTAATAACCTAAGCATGCATCTCCTTCCTTTATCCCCATAAACCCATCAGACACATATACACATGTTCAAGAGCATCACTTACCTCCTATAACAAGAAGCTGAACACTCTGAACAAGGGAAAACGGATCACCTCTTCTCACACTCTCAAACTTTCTCAAACTCTTTAGCTTTTGTTTCAAACTTTTCAACCCTTAGACACAACAACCCTCAATCTTCTGTATGAGCAGCTCAATGCAGATGAGTCATGAGAGACGTGGCCTATTCCATGGCAAGAATCTGAGGCCAACATCTGTCAAAAGCCATGACTCAGCTAGCTGGCCAACTCATCATCGGCTGCCCAATCACATGCCAGACCATGCAACATTCGGGGGCCGAACTTGCACTTTGAAAGCCGAACATTGGGCACTTTCGGCGGCCGAACTTATCTTCGGCGGCCGAACTTGGCTCCTCTGCCTTGGTTCATTTCAACTCAAAACGATAACACTGTAAACCATAAAACACCTCAGATTACTGAGAAAACATAACTCCTACCCTTATATAGAATCCCAACACCCCGGATTCCACCAGACAATCGGAATTCTGGTGCCGGATTCTAGCCAGGTATTACAGCAATAGCCGAATTGAATTGATGCACTATTTGGAATGCTAAGTTGGTAAAGTTGTATACTATGAGCTATTAATTTCTCTTATTGTTAACATTGACATATGATATATGTATTGCTGAAATGACTTGAAATGGCTTCAAATAACACATGTATTTACTTTAAATAATTTGAGACATTGATAAAAGATACTTGGCCCTGGTAAAATTAGTTAGAGTTGAAGTTAGCTTTACAATATGGCATGCCATATACAAATACAGAGTTCGTAGCACTACTACCATTACATTATTTATATTTGAGATTACATATTAGGTATCTCATAGATGCGGCCACAAAGCCCTGTTATACAGTTTTGGCCTTTGAGTCTACTGTTTAGCATCTTATGCTTATTGTTGTAATTTCTTATCTACCTAGTCAATCCTGCTATATGTTTATAAAGATTGAGAACTTAATTAAGACTTGATACTAGATTTTATGAATTTATTAGTAAATATTAATATGTTTGTGTCTATTGCATAGTTTAAGCCATGATATTTTTTTGTGAATGTAAAACATGTAATTATGGAAAAAGATGATGACGTATTGATTCTGAAGAAAATTCTTAATATGCACAAGGGTCACATTTGCACTTATATCTTATATTACAATTCTAATAAGTATGTTATGCACTGTGTTAATTACACTTTACATGCTTGTAATCGTTTACTTAATATTATGTATACATGAATATGCTTGTTTTATATTATTACTTTCTTGAAATCACCCACTGGGTATAAGCTCAACGTGTTGGTTTGACCTCACGTGGGTTATAGATAAAGTAATCACTGCAAAGGTGGTCAGAGATCAACATCTGATATCGAGACTTTTACTATAGCTAGTTGTTTAAGTCTCTAGGTCATTTTACAATCATATTTTGGTATGTACATATTAAGTAGAGATTATTGTAAAAATTATATAAGTTAAAGAGCGATAATTATACATGCATAAAAAATTGGGGCTGAACATATACGTATAACGGGAACCTTAGGAGAATGAGAAATGATGTTATTTTATAATGTTTGATTAACTAATAATATATGACATCAAATGACAGATATGAGTATCATTATAAATATTTTTTTCATATGTTCTACAAATAGAGATATTGATAAAATAGAAGAAACTTTGCCAAGATTTTTAGTTCAAAATCTTTCACATTTACTTTATTCATATCATGAAATGTACACGAACCACCTAATAATTTGATAATTATTTATATTAAATACATGGTTTAATTTGAAAATGTCTAAGGAAGTGTAGCTTGTAGTAGTCCTTACTCAATCTACACTTAGACAAGGTAAAGAGTCTTACAATTAGTGGTATTAGAGCAAAGGTTTAGGCAATTCTAGGTCATAGCATATATATGAATACGTGTTAGTATATGTACATGCCAAAATGAGTTATAACTATGGTAATGTTGTTCACAAAATAAGACTTGAAATTCATGGCTGCAACGTAGAGGGGGTTTTATAGCCTTCTAAAATCCTAATCCTAGTGTTAAAAGGATTAATTCCAATATAGGAAGGATTCTTGGTCATTCAACCAAACCTTCCTTAACAAGGATTATAATAAAGATCCTTTTCCTAGTTGGACTAGGAGAACTCTTTCTCCTTATGGGCTACATGGATTTAACCACCTAAATTGGGTCTATTTAACTTAAAGTAAGTCTACTAAAACACTAAAATACTAAAATAATAAAATGGGCTTAAGTGCAATTTGGGTCCAACATAGTGTGCTACAACCAACTCATGTGGCTTCTTTTTTCAGCTCCATTATTTCTTTGCCTCAATCATGTTTACGAAAACTTTATCTCATGGATTTTCATGTGTCGCGAACTTGGACTTTTCCTTGCATGCATTTATTCCTTTGAACAATTTATTTTGCTAAGTTTTGAAGCGATACTTTGATTTTCTTTGCACGTGCCCTTGTTATTGGTCCAGGAGGTAATGTGATATTTGCGTCCATTCCATTGCTTACGTGCTTATCTCCCATATTCGCATCACTAGCGGTACTCCGAGTCAGAGAGTATTAAAGACAATAGACAGACCAAACACTAGAGTACATGCTAGAGCATATACTATTCGCACAAAGGAAGACTAGAACAAAGCAAATGCCATAGCTAGTAAATTTTCCATCTTTGGTAAATTTATGTATGCGTTAGTTGGTCCTAGTTCTATGCATTCATACATTAACATACCCATCACTAGTGAGAAGGGAATTCAAGTAGAACCCTTAGAACATGATGTAGTAGTGATCAATCCCTTAGCACATCTTGTAATTGAATAGAATTTATAGAGAATCTCCTATATGTGTACAAGGTTACACCTTTCTAGTGATTTGGTAGAGTTACTTTTTAGAGAGTTTGATGTAATTTTAGAGATAGACTAATTATCTAAATACCAGGTTATAGTGATTATAAAATAAAAATGAGTTACACTTAATAGAGAGTTCTGAGATTTTTAGTTGTGGGTGAGAGGTTAGATTACCTCTCTATTATCATATTTTCCACTATAGATAGGAGGTTTGTAACGACCTGGAAACCGGACCGCTATCGGCACTAGGGTTCAGATCGACTTAAGATCGCCGGAGCCCGTAGCAAGCTGACAGAGCATAATTTAGTCCATATTATCATGATATTATTGATGTTTATTTACACCTTTTCTACCTAATTTTGTGGTTTTAATCATGTTTTGCAGATATTAGGTGTAAAGAGACAATCTGGAGAAAATGCTCTTAAAACTGCCAAAAAGTGCCAAATATGGAAAGTTCCAGAAAAGGAAAGTTTTCATATATGGAAAGTTCCAAATAAGGAAAGTCTTCATATATGGAAAGTGCCAAATAAGGAAAGAGTCAGAAAGCACAGTCAGCAAACTGTCCGAAATTTGAACTGCAGAATCTTTCCTGCCTTATTTAGAACATGTGCCAAGAAAGGAAAGTTTTCAAATAAGGCAGGTTTTCAGAAAAGGAAAGTCTTCAAATGAGGAAAGTGCAGAGACAAAAGCAAATAAGGAAAGCTCAGTCAGGAAATTTTTTGAATTTCGAATCGCAGATCTTTCTTTCCTTATTCAAAGATGTGCACGTACTGCAGCAGTCATATCTTCCTGTTTAGGCAGTAAGATCTCAAGGAGATGCTCTTCCTCTTCTGCATTCAGCATTCAAAATTCAAACGAAGGCTTTACCTAAAAAGGAAAGACTGGACAGATATCTTTCCACTTCTGCACATTAATGACTGCATTCTCCTGCCTATTCTGCAATCCATGCGCGCGCCACCTCTTCTGGAAGCACGATCCGTGCGTCCTTCCTCTTCTGAAAGCCTTGGAATGTGTCTCTTTCCTTCTGAAGCTCCAGCCACGACTCCTTCCTCTTCTGGAAGCATTAATGCATGATTCTTTCCTCCTTTCAAGCACAAGGTATGCTCCTTTCCTATTTTGAAAGCCATCCGCGCGCAACTGCCTTCTGAAGAGCTTGCAGTCCGATTCTTTCCTCTTCTGCAACAATATGGGCAGCCTCTACACTAATTAGGAAGTAAGGTCAGCATCTAAACTTATTTAGGAAGCACAATCTGCGCCTCCTTCGCTTTCTGAGACCAAATCGCGCGCACCAACTTCCTTCCGCAGAGCATTTTCGCGCAGCCTTTCTTCTGAAGTCGAAAAACGTGATTCTTTCCTTTTCAGACACATCTTGGGCAGAAAATACCTCTTAGGCAGTAAGTATAACCTAGGGCAACACTTTTCAACTATAAAAGGACACATAAGCAGCCTCTACATGGTCTTTAAGCTCCCCTTGGGAGACACCTACGAAATTCACATCTCTTCTTCTACCTTTCTTCTTTTCTTTTATTTTTGGTTTTTGTTTCAGCCATGAGAGGCTGAAACCTCTTTTCTAGTTGAAGAACAAGTGAAGCTTTAGTTGTATTGTGGATTGAGAGACTTGGACTACATTGTTTATCTTTTGTTATTCAGTATTCTTGTGATTTCATGCTTAAGGACATTATTGCTTTGTTATTTAAGATCTCCATTGATTCTTTGTTGCAAGGTAATATATTGTTGGTTTGAGTGATTTTAAGTCCGAAATTGCTTGATTTATTCAACCATAAGAACACTTGGTGCATCACCAAGGAAATCGCATGATCTAGTGTTGTCTCCATGCATGTGGGTGACTAGAATTGGTTCTCTCTATATCTTTATGCAATTGACTATTGTAAAAGGCCTAAGGCTCAAAGACGTTCTTTTGCAATTGTTAATTAGTAATTAATTGGAGGACTTTCCCTAATTGATTTAATCTTAAAAAGAGACAATGGATGTGAGAAGCTTCTTCAATCTCCATGGCCAATTTATTGAATCAACAAAGGAACATATGAGTCAATGATCAATCCTATCAACTAAAGTGAATCTGAATCTTCAACTAGAGCTTTTATCATTATTGTTTCCTCTTTATTTTTATTTGCTTTATTTATTTGCTTTCATCATTAGATTAATTGAATCAATCTCAAAACCCCTTTTTTTTTACTTTACTTGCACTTTATTTTCATTGTCTATTTATTTTCTGTTTGTTTATTTGGTCTTGACAAGAAAGATAGGTAAGTATCAATTCCCTATGGATTCGATCCTTTCACCACTATCTACAGTATTTATATTATTGATAAATGAATTGATTATTTTGATCGGCTTCGACAACCGCTCTGTCACAAGCCTACTATACATTCTGTGTACATGATAAAAATTCCATACATGATCATACATCATCACAAAACATTCCATGAAACCAAGCTCAACCTGTACATGCATCATATTGCAAACATAAAATCCATACCAGAGCCCTCATCAAATGCTCTAGTATGGTAAACATTACATGTCTCAAGCTTGGTTCAAACATAACTCATAATTAAAACTTTTACATAAGGATCATGTTAACAAGGATTACAATGATAAAAACTAAGGCAAAGCACAATTCTAATGTAACGACCCAGAAATCGGACCGCTACCGGTGCTAGGGTTCAAATCGACTTAAGGTCGCCGGAACCCATAGCAAGCCTAACATACATCCTGTTATACCTGATGAAATCCCATACATGATCATACATTTTCATAAAAACTTAAACTTTTCATATACCAAGCTTGATCTGTGCATGCATCATAACTGTAAACATAAAAACTCCATACTAGAGCCCTCATCAAATACTCTAGTAGGGTCAACATCTCATACATCAAGCTTGGTTCAACACATCTCATCATTAAAAACATTTACATAAAGATCATGTACAAAAGGGATTACAATCTATCAATAGGGCCAAGCACAATACTATCCACAATACATTACATGTCCACTACTAATCTATTACATCATACTATACCAAAACTCTGATGACTCTCCCACAGCTACTTGTGCTCCTACAAACCTAGGGGTTAGGGGAAAGGGGTGAGCTACTAAAGCCCAGTGAGAAAAATAGTAAAAACAGTTTATAAACATATGCCATCATGAAATGCAGCACAACACAAACAATTCACATCAAGGATGGACTTGTCACCAGTAACCCTCTACATGTCCAATTAATGCCCGGCCCTCGATGGAGCTCCTTAGGACTTCCTCTTAAATATAACATAACATGTCCAACTGTGCCATGGGCATAGAATGGGCAACCCTGGTCTTTCCCTTAAATCGTGCCAGGGGCGTAGAATGGGAAACCCTGGTCTTTCCGTATCATATCTGTAATACCCGGCTAGACTCCGGTGTTGGAATTCCTACCGTCCGGTGGGATCTCGGATGTCGGAGACCTCTAGAGGGGTAAAATCATGTTTTCATAAAATGTTTTAATGTGTTTTATGATTTTAAGTAAGAAAGAAATTGAAATTTGAATGAAAAAGACCATGGAGGCATTTCCAGGTTCGGCCGCCGAACATGGGATAGTTTAGGGGGGCAAGTTAGGCTTCCGAAAGTGGCTCAGGTTCGGCCGCCGAACCCCATGTTCGGCCGCCGAACTTGCATGAGTTTTGGAGGCACTTTAGGCTGCCGAAGGTAGTCTGGCCAGCCCCTATATAAGGGCTCCATGGCCGAAACGGGCGAGCTTTCTCCCCATTTTAGGCCAACGGTGAGTCCATGCTCTCCTATGGTTGATTTTTGATGTATTTCCTCAAATCTTTTGAGTTTTAATTAGTTTTATCTTGGTTTGAAGATATTTGAGCAAAAAGAGTGAAGTTGGTAACTTGGAGACCCCAGGAGCTCGATCTCTCCCATCTTCGAGTTGGATCGTCTCTTCTCTCGATCTTCAAGAGGTAAGAGTAGATCTTTAGCTCATTCCATGTTTTAAACAAGTTTTATAAGATTTGTGGGGTAGAAATGCATGTTTAGGTTAATGTTGAGTTTTTGAGCAATGTATGTTGTGTATGTTTGTTTGATGTGTTTTGGTTGGGGTTTAGGTTAGTTTGAGGCCCCTATGAGCGTATGGAAGTATGTATGCATGTTTTGGAAGTGTTGGTTTTGAGTTGGATGGTTTGGGAGATAAATGTGCATTGTGGAGGCTGAGTTCTGCCCTTTGGAAGAACTCAGGTTCGGCAGCCGAAGGGATTTTCGGCCGCCGAACTCTGCCCCCGAAAGTGGACTTTCGGCTCTGGAATGGAGTTTCGGCTGCCGAAGGTGCCGCCAAACATGCATGAGTTTCGTCTCTGGAAGGAACCTTCGGCCGCCGAAAGTGCCGCCGAAGGTGCCTGACTTTCGTCTCTGGAGGGACTTTCGGCAGTCGAACCTGCCGCCGAAAGTGCCCTGTTTAGCCTTCCTTTGGATGATTTCTATGATTTTTTTAAGGTGTTTTAGGGGGTTTTTGGGGAGTATTTTAGAGTCATGTTCATGTATGTTTGGTCCCTCAATTGAGTCCACCTGTGTAGGTTCGGACCCGAGGAACCGAGGACCCCAGCAGTGAGACAGCTGCTTCAGTGTCTTGTTAGAGCTAGCCTGAGGTGAGTGGAATAACTCTTTATGTTTCAAAGTAAATAAATCAGATTTTGAGCATGTTCATGCATCACGAATGCCATGAGATAAATTAGGTTGTTTGCATTAGAATTCACGAATATGTTGCATTTCCTAATATGATGATGATGTGGATGAGTATTGGATGATCCTTTAGTCCTCGTATGATATGAGATGATGATGACATGATGTGATATGGTATCGTATGGAAGTCCAGGTCGAGGCCCATTCTACGCCCCTGGCACTATGTTAAGAGAAAGACCATGTCGAGGCCCATTCTATGCCCCTGGCATTATAGGAATGTTATGTTATGTATGTTATGTTAAGAGAAAGACCAGGACGAGACCCATTCTACTCCCCTAGCACTATTGGATATGTAGAGGACTATTGGTGACAAAACCATCCTTGATTGTGATTTGTTTGTGATGTGATGCATTCCATGAGATCATGTGTTTTAAATTAAATGTTTTATTATTCTGCTCACTGGGCTCTAGTAGCTCACCCCATTTCCCTAATCCCCCAGGTATGCAGGTACGGGATAGGCCGGGAGGTCAAGAAGAGTAAAGTTATGTTTTATGTAATAGTTAGCTGTGGACATGAGGATGATGTAATGTATAGTAATGTAATGTAATGACGAGTATTGAGGTTTAGAGATGTGTTTGACCCTAGTATGTTAGTTAATCCCTTTGTACATGATCTATAAAATGTTTTATCACTATTTATGTAAACCAAACTTATTATATGTATGTTACCCCATTGGAGCATTGGTGAGGACTCCAATGTGGGGTTGATGGTTATGCTTATGAGTTGTGCATGTACAGGTTGAGTTTGGTAAATGAATGAGAAAAGTTCAAAATTTTAATGTATATGTTGATCATGTATGGGATTAAACAGGTGTACAGGTTGTATGTTAGGCTTGCTACGGGTCCCGGCGGCCTTAAGCCGATCTGGATCCTAGCGCCGGTAGCGGTCCGATTTTCGAGTCGTTATAGATTTGTATCAGAGCCCTAGGTTCATATGGTCGGACCTAGAGTGTCGGGCTCATAGATGTTCTAGAAGGTCAAGCACAATAGGAAAATCATGTCCACTAGGATAGGATGTAGAATCCTGTCTTGAAATGATGATGTGAAATGCCATGATTTTATGCATGTGCATTGATGATATGCTATGTATGTGATGGATGTATGCGGGTTCATGTGTTTGCACATGAACCATTTGATGCTAATGTCTTATGTGATGTGTGTTGTTTTTCAGTAAGCAAGATGAGAGGAACTCGTCGATCTGCACGATTGACTAGAATACCACCTCAGGACGAGGGCACGGATGCCCATCCTCCTGCATTGCCTAGGGCAATGTCCTGTAGGTCTAGCAGGGAGAGAACATCAAGGGACCCTAGAAGGTCTTTTGATGTGAGCAGAAGAGGAACAGTGCAAGGTGGAATGTCGGAAGATGTGGGGAATGATATGGATGTGGACCAGAGGAGGGATGGCAGTCTTGGAGTGAGTATGTCTAAAGAGGGCATGGGAGAGTCTCAGGGAGGCACTCAGGCCTCGGGATTTGTTCAGCCACTCCAGTACCCACCCTTTTCATAGAATCCCGGGTATTCGATGGGAGCTACATCGGATTACCCCAGCTTTAACCCTTATCACTCTCACATGCCATACCCACCTTTCTACCCACCATACCCACAGTACCCTATGTACCCACCCCCATCTTTCTACCCAGGTACAGCAAACCCTAACCCAGGGGATGTTGCACCTCCTCCACCACCAGCAAAACCTACTGTCCCAGAAACCCAAGTACCTAAACCTAGCTCATCTGGAGGGAGCAAGGTCAAGATGACCGATTACATGAAGCTGGGTGCTCCCCAGTATGAAACAGGTGATGACCCGTTTGAGTATCTTGGGAGGGTCAAGATGATTACAGATGAGATAGGAGCTGATGACAGTAGAGCCATTTAGATGGCTGGGTTCACACGGAAGTGCAAGAAGGCCCGAGAGTGGTTCAAAAACTATGTGAACCTGAGATTGGATAGCCTATCATGGGAAGAGTTTGCTAATGAGTTTGCAGGATGGGCTTTCCCTGACAGTTCAAGGGAGTTAAAGATGATCGAATTTGAGCAGTTGAGGCAGATAGAGGATATGAGTGTAGAGGAGTTCACAGACAGGTTCTTAGAGCTGTTGCCATTTGCAGGGCAGACCCTTGATACAGATCAGAAGAAGGCTAGGAGGTATATCATGAAGCTTCATTCTAGGTATTCCTCCTTAATCCAATCAGCAGATAGGGAGAGCTTCCATGCCATAGTAGATATGGCCCGGAAAATGGAGGCTAGTGCCATCATTCAGGGAACAGTTAAGCAGTCAGTGGCACAACCCTCTGGTTCCAAGACCCCAGGTGGGGGAAGGTTAGACCCTTCTTCTCTGAGTGCAGCAGCTTCAGGCAGTAAAAAGTGGGGTAAGGCCAAGTCTAAGAAGAACAAGTTCTGGAACAAGATCAAGTCAGGTCTGGGATTAGAAAGTGGCTCGAGCTCAGGTGCAGATAATGCAGTATGTATGAAGTGTGGGAAGCCACACAAAGGAGTATGTCGGTTTGGGACGACAGCCTGCTTCAGATGTGGGCAGGAGGGACACATGGCACGGGAGTGTCCTAGAGCAGCTTTTGTGGCATAGTCCCAGCAGACAGCTTCGGGTAGTGTGGCTCAGCCAGCAGCTCCAGCCGCGACTCAGGCTAGTGGCAGAGGCAGAGGGAGAGGGTCAGTCTCTTCTTCAGCGGGTTTCAGGGGTGAAGGTCCATCAGCTCCAGCACGGATCTTCACGATGACTCAGTAGGAGGCAAATGCATCAAACACTGTGGTGTCAGATAATCTCATCATTGGTTGTTCAGATGTTTATGCCTTAATGGACCCTGGTGCATCTCATTCTTTCATTGCTCCGAGAGCCGTCGAGAGGTTGGGTTTGATGGTCTCTGGATTAGAGTGTCCCCTATGGGTCAGTGGACCCAAGTGTGACCCGTCAGTGGCAGAGTCAGTCTGCCAGTGTAGTCCAGTTTTTGTTGAGGGGAGATGTCTTTCAGCCGACCTTGTGGTTCTAGATTTGACAGATTTTGACGTCATTCTAGGGATGGATTGGCTATCTACCCATGGTGCTACCTTGGATTGCAGAGACAAGGTAGTCAGGTTCAGAGGTCAGGATGGGTCAGAGGTTGTCTTTAGAGGAGACAAGAGGGGTACACCTAGAGGTTTGATATCAGCCCTACAGGCTTATAGGCTGCTCAGGAGGGGTTGTCAGGGTTTTCTAGCTCATGTGAGAGAGCTGGATAGTCATGTCAGAGAGCCCGCCTCAGTGCCCGTGGTCAGAGAGTTTTTAGACGTCTTCCCAGACGAGCTGCCAGGTTTACCACCTACTAGGGAGATAGAGTTCGAAATAGAGTTGATGCCTGGAACCAGACCGATCTCTATCCCTCCCTACAGGATGGCACCAGCTGAATTGAAGGAGCTTAAAGAGCTGTTGCAAGAGTTGGTAGATAAGGGCTTCATCCGACCGAGTACCTCACCTTGGGGTGCTCCAGTGCTGTTTGTGAGAAAGAAGGATGGATCCCTCAGACTTTGTATCGACTACAGGCAGTTGAACAAGGTCACTACCAAGAATAAGTACCCGTTGCCAAGGATCGACGATCTATTCGACCAGCTAGCAGGAGCAGGTTGTTTCTCCAAGATAGATCTGAGATCCGGGTACCATCAACTGAGGATAAGAGAAGAGGATGTGCCGAAGATGGCGTTCAGAACCAGATATGGGCACTATGAGTTCCTTGTGATGCCGTTCGGGTTAACCAATGCCCCTGCAGCATTCATGGATCTCATGAACAGAGTTTTCAGTCAGTATCTGGATCACTTTGTTATTGTCTTCATAGATGATATCTTAGTGTACTCCAGGAATGCAGAGGAGCATGCCCATCATCCGAGGTTAGTTCTGCAGACCTTGGGGGAACACGGCTTCTCCAAGTGTGAGTTCTGGTTGGTGAGTATTTCATTCTTGAGGCATGTTGTGTCAGAAAATGGAATAGAGGTGGACCCCAAGAAGGTGGAAGCCGTAGCTAACTGGCCTAGACCCACTACAGTGACAGAGATCAAGAGCTTATTGGGTTTGGCAGGTTACTACAGGAGGTTCGTTCAGGACTTCTCTAAGATTGCAGCTCCTATGACCAGACTGACTAAGAAGAATCAGAGGTTTGTGTGGACTGACTAGTGTGAAGAAAGCTTTGAAGAGCTAAAGAAGAGGTTGACGTCGGCACCGGTGTTAGCTCTGCCAACTAGTAATGAAGACTTCACGGTTTTCTGTGATACATCCCGTGTGGGACTGGGTTGTGTGCTGATGCAGAATGAAAGGGTGATTGCTTATGCTTCTAGACAGCTGAAGAAGTACGAGTTGAATTACCCTACACATGACCTAGAAATGGCAGCGGTAATCTTTACACTCAAGATGTGGAGGCATTACCTCTATGGGGTAAAATGTGAGATCTTCACAGATCATAAAAGCCTGCAGTACATCTTGAGTTAGAGAGAATTGAATCTGAGGCAGAGAAGATGGGTAGAGCTGCTTAGTGACTACGATTGTAAGATTCAGTACCATCCGGGTAAGGCGAATGTTGTGGCAGACGCCTTAAGCCGGAAATCACTTGGCAGTTTGTCCCATATTTCGGCAGAGAGAAGACCAGTGGTGAGGTAGTTCTTCGAGCTCATTAATGAAGGTTTACAGTTGGAGTTGTCTGGTACAGGTGCTATGGTAGCCCAGATGAGAGTGACGCCCATGTTTCTGGAGTAGGTAGCTCAGAAACAGCACGAGGACCCAGAGTTAGTGAAGATTGCCAGGACTGTTCAGTCAGGCAAAAATGATGAGTTCAGATTTGACAGCAAGAGGATCCTCCACTATGGGAATAGATTGTGTGTACCAGATGATGTGGGTCTGGAGAGAGACATTATGAGGGAAGCTCATAATGCCAGATACAGTGTTCACCCTGGAGCCACCAAAATGTATCAAGATCTGAAAAGAGTTTATTGGTGGCCAGCTATGAAAAGAGAATTGACACAATTTGTGTCAGCTTGCGAAGTATGTCAGAGGGTGAAGCTGGAACATCAGAAGCTGGCTGGAATGCTCAACCCACTACCTATTCCAGAGTGGAAATGGGAGAATATAGCTATGGACTTCGTAGTGGGGTTACCGGCAACGTCCAACAGATTGGACTCCATATGGGTGATTGTGGACAGACTGACCAAATCTGCTCACTTCATTCCTGTTAGGAGTAACTACTCTGTGGACAAGTTGGCGCAGGTGTATGTTGATGAGGTTGTCAGGTTACATGGGGTTCCTGTTTCAATAGTGTCTGACAGAGGACCCCAGTTCACCTCCAGGTTTTGGCGGAGTCTGCAGAATGCTATGGGTACCAGGTTGGATTTTAGCACTGCTTTCCATCCACAGACGGACGGACAATCAAAGAGGACCATCCAGACAATAGAGGATATGCTCAGAATGTGTGTGCTAGATTTTGGCGGTTCTTGGAGGCAGCATCTACCTTTGGTGGAGTTTGCTTACAATAACAGTCATCATGCTAGCATAGGGATGGCTCCATATGAAGCTTTGTATGGAAGGAAGTGCAGGTCGCCTGTCTGTTGGGAGGAAGTTGGAGAAAATGCCTTGGCAGGGCCTGAACTAGTAGAGATCACCAGCAGAGTGGTGCCCATAATTAGAGAAAGGATCAAGACTGCTGCGAGCAGGCAGAAGAGTTATGCAGATATCCGCAGAAGGCAAGTAGAATTTCAGGAGGGGGATTTGGTGTTGCTCAAGGTGTCTCCTATGAAAGGGGTGATTCGGTTCGGGAAGAAAGGTAAGCTAGCTCCACGATACATCGGACCCTTTGAAATCTTGCAAAAGATCGGGAATGTATCGTATAAGCTAGATTTACCTGCTTCAATGGAGAGAATCCATCCGGTTTTCCATGTTTCCCTGTTAAGAAAGTTCGTGTCAGATCCGGGCAAGGTTCTTAGTGAGCCTGATGTGGAGATCCAAGAAGATCTCACCTATGTTGAGCAGCCAGTACGGATTCTAGACACCCAGATCAGAAAGTTGAGAAACAAGGAGATCCCGATGGTGAAAGTCCTTTGGAATCACCACAACATCGAAGAATGTACCTGGGAGACACGGGAGTCCATGCTCCAGCAATAACCTCATCTCTTCTAAGGTTAGTTTTATATGTGTTTTATGTGTATGATATGTTGTATGCTATGCATGAGTTGTTTGGTGAACATTCGGGGACGAATATTCTTAAGGGGAGGAGAATGTAATACCCGGCTAGACTCCGGTATCGGAATTCCTACCGTCCGGTGGGATCTCGGATATCGGAGACCTCTAGAGGGGTAAAATCATGTTTTCATAAAATGTTTTAATGTGTTTTATGATTTTAAGTAAGAAAGAAATTGAAATTTGAATGAAAAAGACCATGGCGGCATTTCCAGGTTCGGCCACCGAACCTCAAGTTCTTCGGCCGCCGAACATGGGATAGTTTAGGGGGGCAAGTTAGGCTTCCAAAAGTGGCTCAGGTTCGGCCGCCGAACTTGCATGAGTTTTGGAGGCACTTTAGGCTGCCGAAGGTGGTCTGGCCAGCCCCTATATAAGGGCTCCATGGCCACAACGGGCGAGCTTTCTCCCCATTTTCGGCCAACGGTGAGTCTATGCTCTCCCATGGTTGATTTTTGATGTCTTTCCTAATCTTTCGAGTTTTAACTAGTTTTATCTTGGTTTGAAGATATTTGAGCAAAAAGAGTGAAGTTGGTAACTTGGAGACCCCAAGAGCTCGATCTCCCCCATCTCCGAGTTGGATCGCCTCTCCTCTCGATCCTCAAGAGGTAAGAGTAGATCTTTAGCTCATTCCATGTTTTAAACAAGTTTTATAACATTTGTGGGGTAAAAATGCATGTTTAGGTTAATGTTGAGTTTTTGAGCAATGTATGTTGTGTATGTTTGTTTGATGTGTTTTGGTTAGGGTTTAGGTTAGTTTGAGGCCCCTATGTGCATATGGAAATATGTATGCAGGTTTTGGAAGTGTTGGTTTTGAGTTGGATGGTTTGGGAGACAAATGTACATTATGGAGGCTGAGTTCTGCCCTTTGGAAGAACTCAAGTTCGGCACCCGAAGGGATTTTCAGCCGCCGAACCTGCCTGTGGAGGCAGGCCTTTGGCTGCCGAACCCTGCCCCCGAAAGTGAACTTTTAGCTTTGGAAAGGAGTTTCGGCCGCCGAAGGTGCCGCCGAACATGCAAGAGTTTCGTCTCTAGAAGGAACATTCGGCCGTAGAAAGTGCCGCCGAAGGTGCCTGACTTTCGTCTCTGGAGGGACTTTCGGCCGCTGAACCTGCCGCCGAAAGTGCCCTGTTCAGCCTTCCTTTGCATGATTTCTATGATTGTTTTAAGGTGTTTTAGGGGGTTTTTGGGGAGTATTTTAGAGTCATGTTCATGTATGTTTGGTCCCTCAATTGGGTCCACCTGTGTAGGTTCGGACCCGAGGAACCGAGGACCCCAGCAGTGAGACAGCTGCTTCAGTGTCTTGTCAGAGCTAGCCTGAGGTGAGTGGAATAACTCTTTATGTTTCAAAGTAAATAAATCAGATTTTGAGCATGTTCATGCATCACGAATGCCATGAGATAAATTAGGTTGTTTGCATTAAAATTCACGAATATGTTGCATTGCCTAATATGATGATGATGTGGATGAGTATTGGATGATCCTTTAGTCCTCGTATGATATGAGATGATGATGACATGATGTGATATGGTATGGTATGGAAGTCCAGGTCGAGGCCCATTCTACGCCCCTGGCACTATGTTAAGAGAAAGACTAGGTCGAGGCCCATTCTACGCTCCTGGCATTATAGGAATATTATGTTATGTATGTTATGTTAAGAGAAAGACCAGGACGAGGCCCATTCTATGCCCCTGGCACTATTGGATATCTAGAGGACTATTGGTGACAAAACCATCCTTGATTGTGATTTGTTTATGATGTGATGCATTCCATGAGATCATGTGTTTTAAATTAAATGTTTTATTATTCTGCTCACTGGGCTCTAGTAGCTCACCCCATTTCCCTAATCCCCCAGGTATGCAGGTACGGGATAGGCCGGGAGGTCAAGAAGAGTAAAGTTATGTTTTATGTAATAGTTAGCTGTGGACATGAGGATGTTGTAATGTATTGTAATGTAATGTAATGACGAATATTGAGGTTTAGAGATGTGCTTGACCCTAGTATGTTAATTAATCCCTTTGTACATGATCTATAAAATGTTTTATCACTGTTTATGTAAACCAAACTTATTATATGTATGTTACCCCATTGGAGCATTGGTGAGGACTCCAATGTGGGGTTGATGGTTATGCTTATGAGTTGTGCATGCACAGGTTGAGTTTGGTAAATGAATGAAAAAAGTTCAAAATTTTTATGTATATGTTGATCATGTATGGGATTAAACAGGTGTACAGGTTGTATGTTAGGCTTGCTACGAGTCCTGGCGGCCTTAAGTCGATTTGGATCCTAGCGCCGGTAGCGGTCCGATTTTCGAGTCGTTACTATATCATATCGCGGGCTAGTGAGTCATCCAATATTCATGCACATCAACAGTAAATAATGCAATGCGTCATATTCGTGAATTTCTAATGCAAACATACTATTACATAAAATGGTATTCATGAGACATAAACATGCTTAAAAGTTGATTACTTGAATAATAAAAGAAGTTATGTTCTACTCACCTCTGGCTGACTCTGGAACAGCGAACTCACTGCTGATCACCTCGGTTCCTCAGGTCCGATCCAACACAGGTGGACTCAAATGAGGGACCAAACATACTCTAATATGACTCTAAACATCTCCCCATAAACCCCCTAAAACATCATAAAACATGCATAGAAAACAAGCAAAGGAAGGCTGGGCAGGGGACTTTCGGCGGCAGGTTCGGCGGCCGAAGGTCCCTATAGATCCGAAAGTCAGGCACTTTCGGGGGCAGGGTTCAGCAGCCGAAGGTCCCTACAGATCCGAAAGTCAGGCACTTTCGGGGGCAGGGTTCGGCGGTCAAAGGCCTTCACAGATCCGAAAGTCACTAACCTTCGGGGGTAGGTTCGGCAGCCGAACTTGGGTCCTTCTGGGTGGCAGAACCCGATTCTGCCATCATGCCCAAGCCACCAAAACTCTCCCAAAACACACATCCAACTATTCTAAAACATACATATACATTTCATCATGCATGAGGGGCATAAAACTAGCCTAAACCCCAACAAACATCAACATAGCATCATATTTGTCATTAAACTAACATAAACCCTAACATTTAGATCTACTCTAAACATGCATAAAACACCCTTAAAACCTCTTAAAACTTACTTAAAACATATAAAAAGGTATGGATCTACACTTACCTCTTGAAGATCAAGAGAAGATGCGATCCAAACTTGGAGATTAGGAGAATAGGTCTCCGGAGGTCTTCAAACTTCTAAAACCTTGATCTCAGCTCAAAAATCTTCAAAACAAGGAAAAAAAACTTATCAAAAACTTGAAGGATTTGAAGGAAAACATAAAATCAACCATAGAAGGGCGAAATCTCACCTATGCCCGAAAATGGAGAGAGAAAACTCACCCATTTTCGGACAAGGGGCCTTTTATAGGTGGTTGGCCAGTCCACCTTCGGGGGCCAAAGGTGCTTTCGCAACTCCACCATGTTCAGCGGCCGAACATGAGGTTCGGCGCCCGAACCTAGAATTTTTCCTCCATGGTGTTTTCTTTCAAAACTCAATTTTCTTTCTTTGATTAAAACCATAAAAACATTAAAACATTTTATGAAAACCTTTATTTTCACCCGTCTAAGGGATTTCGACCTCGAAATTCCGGATTCCAATAGAGGTTCCACCGGAAAGTTGGAATTCAGATGATGGAGCTTAGCCGGGTATTACATCTAATCCATTATAGAATACATGTCCACAACTATTCTATTACATTAAAATATACCAGCTATTATGCCGACTTCCCGATGCTATCTTTGATCCTGCAAACCTGGAGTTAGGGGAAAGGGATAAGGTACAAGAGCCTAGTGAGCAGAATATAAAAACAATTTAATAAATATATGCTCGTATGAAATGCATCACAACACAAACAATTCACATCAAGATGGACTTGTCACCAGTAACCCTCTACATATTCCAATATGCCCGGCCTTCGACGGAGCTCCTCAGGACTTTCGCTTAAATATAATATAACATATCTAATATGCTAGGGGCATAGAATGAGCAAGCCCTAGTCTTTCCTGTAACGACTCGGAAATCGGACCGCTACCGGCGCTAGGATCCAGATCGGCTTAAGGCCGCTAGGACCCGTAGCAAGCCTCCTATACCTGCTAATATCCCATACATGATCATACATTTTCATAAAAATTTAAAAACCTTCCATATTCCAAGCCTGACCTGTGCATGCACTAAAATCATAAACATAAAACCCCAACTAGAGCCCTCATCAAATGCTCTAGTGGGTTATCATCACATACATCAAGCTTGGACTATCATTCCTCATCAAAAAACATTTCATTAAAAGATCATGTACAAGGGAACTAACATTACTATTCAGGCCAAGCACAATACTAAACCATAAAACCTTCTCTATACTACATTACATAAAATCATTTTACAA
The DNA here is from genome assembly GCF_001659605.2 of Manihot esculenta. NCBI lineage: Eukaryota > Viridiplantae > Streptophyta > Magnoliopsida > Malpighiales > Euphorbiaceae > Manihot > Manihot esculenta. The sequence goes on from NC_035161.2 coordinate 14,337,495, forward strand.
TACATGTCCACTACTAACTATTACATACACTAAGCCTCTACTCTTGCTGATCTCCTGGTCTATCCCGAACCTGCAAACCTGGGGGTTAAGGGAAAGGGGTGAGCTACTAGAGCCCAGTGAGCATAATAGTAAAACACTATATATTAAAACGTATGCTTTCATGAAATGCATCACATCACAAACAATTCACATCAAGGATGGACTTGTCACCAATAACCCTCTACATATCCAATGTGCCCGGCCCTCGATGGAGCTTCGCAGGACTTCCTCTTAATCATCACACAATGCCAAGACGCATGGACATGGGCAGCCCTGGACTTCATAAATCATACATAACAAATGCCAGGACGCATGGACATGGGTAGCCTTGGACTTTCATTAATCATCATATCATATTGAGGGCTTATGGATCATCCAACATCCATCCACATCAACATCATATTATGCAATGCAACATATTCGTGAATTCTAATGCAAACACCCTAGTATATATCATGGCATTCGTGATGCATGAACATGCTCAAAATTTATTTGCTTGCAACATAAAGATTCATTCCACTCACCTCAGGCTGACTCTGGGAAGACTCTGAAGCAGCTACCTCACTGCTGGGGTCCTCGGTTCCTCGGGTCTGAACCTACACAGGTGGACTCAAATGAGGGACCAAACATACACTAACATGACTCTAAACAACTCCCTAAAACACCTTAAAACAATCATAGAAAACATGCAAAGGAAGGCTGAACAGGGCACTTTCGGCGGCAGGTTCGGCGGCCGAAAGTCCCTCTAGAGCTTAAAGTCATACACCTTCGGCGGCCGAAAGTGGCTTTCAGATCCGAAACTCATGCATGTTCGGCGGCAAGTTCGGCGGCCGAAACTCCCCTCCAGAGCTGAAAGTCCAAACTTTCGGGGGCAGGGTTCGGCAGCCAGAACTGCCTCCCCAGGCAGGTTCGGCGGCCGAACCTGAGTTCTTCTAGAATGGCAGAACTCAGCCTCTAACATGCACATATGCCTACCAAACTCTCCAAACTCATACACAACTCTCCCAAACATGTAAAAACATGTACACAAGCATATAGGGGTCTCAAACTAGCCTAAACCCCAACAAGAACAAACATTAACATAAGATCATGTACAAAAAGGGATTCTCATAAACTCTAGGGTCAAGCACAATACTAAACCTCAATACATTCCCATACAAAAACTTACGTTTACATTACAATACATTACATTAATTCTCATGTCCACAACTAATTATTACATACATATAACTTTTACTCTTGCTGACTTCCTGGTCTACCCGCACCTGCAAACCTGGGGGTTAGGAGAAAGGGCTGAGTTACTAGAGCCCAGTGAGCAGAATAGTAAAACATTACATTAAAAACTCATGCTTTCATGAAATGCATCACATCAAAAACAAATCACATCAAGGATGGACTTGTCACCAATAGCCCTCTACATATCTAATAATGCCAGGGGCGTAGAATGGGCCTCAACCTGGACTTTCCCTTAACATAACATAACATAACATTCCAATGTGCCAGGAGCGTAGAATGGGCCTCGACCTGGACTTTCTCTTACTCTGTGCCAGGGGCGTAGAATGGGCCTCGACCTGGACTTCCCTACCATACCATATCATATCATATCATTTCGAGGACTAATGGATCATCCAACATCCATCCACATCAACATCATAGTATGTAATGCAACATATTCGTGAATTCTAATGCAAACAACCTAGTATATATCATGGCATTCGTGATGCATGAACATGCTCGAAATTTATTTATTTTGTAACATAAAGATCCATTCTACTCACCTCAGGCTAGCTTTGAAAAAACTCTGAAGCAGCTATCTCACTGCTGGGGTCCTTGGTTCCTCAGGTCCGAACCTACACAGGTGGACTCAAATGAGGGACCAAACATACATTAACATGACTCTAAACACCTACCCCAAAACCCCCTAAAACACCTTAAAACAATCATAGAAAACATGCAAAGGAAGGCTGAACAGGGCACTTTCGGCAGCATGTTCGGCAGCCGAAAGTGGTTCCAGAGCCGAAACTCACCAACCTTCGGGGGCAGGTTCGGCGGCCGAAACTCCCCTCCAGAGCCGAAAGTCCAAACTTTCGGGGGCAAGGTTCGGCAGTCAGAACTGCCTCCCCAGGCAGGTTCGGCGGCCGAACATGGCTTCGGCAGCCGAACCTGAGTTCTTCCAGAATGGGAGAACTCAAGCCTCTCGTGCACATTTGCCTCCCAAACCTTCCAAACCCAAGCCAACTCATGCAAAAACATGCATAAACACATTCTCAAGCATTTAGGGGCTTAAAACTAGCCTATACCCCAACAACATCAACATATAGCATACATTTCATCATTAACTCACATAAACCCTAACATTCTACAACTAGCCTAATCATGCATAAAACCCCCTTAAAACCTCTCAAAACTTATTCAAAACATAAAAGGAGGTGAGGATCTACTCTTACCTCTTGAAGATCGAGAGGAGAGGCGATCCAAACTTGGAGTTGTGGAGGAAAATGGCTCCGGGATCTCCAAGTTTCCAAACTTCGATCTTTGCTCAAAAATCTTCAAAATCAAGTTAAAACTCATAAAAAATATGAACGATTTGAAGGAAAACATCAAAACTAACCATGGAAGGGTTTGGACTCACCTCTGCCCTAAAATGGAGAAGAAAACTCGCCCATTTTCGGACATGGGGCCTTTTATAGGTGGCTGGCCAGACCACCTTCGGAGGCCAAAGGTGCTCCCTAAACTCCACCATGTTCGGCAGCCGAACCTGGCTTTCCTTCCTAGGTGCTTATCTTTCAAAAAATCAATTTCTTTCTTACTTAAAACCTTAAAACACATGAAAAACATTTTAGAAAAACATAATTCTACCCTTCTAGAGGTTTTCGGCATCCGAGATTCCACCGAAAGGCAGGAATTCCGATGTCGGGGTCTAGCCGGGTATTACATTCTCCCCCCTTAAGAACATTCATCCCCGAATGTTCACCAAACAAGCATAACATGGCATAACACACATAGATACTAACCTTAAAAGAGATGAGGGTATTGCTGGAGCATAGACTCTCGTGTCTCCCAAGTACATTCTTCTATGTTGTGGTGATTCCAAAGGACTTTCACCATCGGGATTTCCTTATTCCTCAGCTTTCTGACATGCGTGTCTATGATCCGCACTGGCTGTTCAACATAGGTGAGATCTCCTAGGATCTCCACATCAGGCTCACTAAGAATCTTGCCCGGATTTGATACGAACTTCCGTAGCATGGAAACATGGAAAATCGGATGGATTCTTCCCATTGATGCAGGTAAATCCAACTTGTACGATACATTCCCGATCTTTTGCAAGATTTCAAAGGGTCCGATGTACCGTGGAGCTAGCTTACCTTTCTTCCCAAAACGAATCACCCCTTTTATAGGAGACACCTTGAGCAACACCATATCTCCCTCCTGAAACTCTACTTGTTTCCTGCGGACATCTGTATAACTCTTTTGCCTGCTCACAGCAGTTCTGATCCTTTCTTTGATAATGGGCACTACCCTGCTGGTGATCTCTACTAGCTCAGGCCTTGCCAAGGCCCTTTCTCCAACTTCTTCCCAGTAGACAGGTGACCTGCACTTCCTTCCATACAAAGCTTCATATGGAGCCATCCCTATGCTAGCATGATAGCTGTTATTGTAGGCAAACTCCACCAAAGGTAGATGTGCCTCCAAGAACCGCCAAAATCTAGCACACACATTCTGAGCATATCTTCTATTGTCTAGATGGTCCTCTCTGATTGTCCATCCGTCTGAGGATGGAAAGCCGTGCTAAAGTCCAACCTGGTACCCATAGCATTCTGCAGACTCCGCTAAAACCTGGAGGTGAACTGGGGTCCTCTATCAGAGACTATTGAAACAGGAGCCCCATGCAACCTGACCACTTCATCAACAAACACCTGCGCCAATTTATCCACAGAGTAGCCACTCCTGACAGGGATGAAGTGAGCAGATTTGGTCAGTCTATCCACAATCACCCATATGGAGTCCAATCTGTTGGACGTTGCCAGTAACCCCACCACAAAATCCATAGCTATATTCTCCCAATTCCACTCTGGAATCGGTAGTGGGTTAAGCATTCAAGTCGGCTTCTGATGTTCCAGCTTCACCCTCTGACATACTTCGCAGGCGGACACGAACTGTGCCACTTCTCTCTTCTTAGCTGGCCACCAATAAACTCTCTTCAGATCTTGATACATCTTGGTGGCTCCAGGGTGAACACTGTATCTGGCATTATGAGCTTCCCTCATAATGTCTCCCTTCAAACTCACGTCGTCTGGTACACATAACCTGCTCCCATAGCGGAGGATCCCCTTATCGTCAAATCTGAACTCTTCATTCTTGCCTGACTTAAACAGTCCTGGCAATCTTCACTAACTCTGGATCTTCATGCTGTTTCTGAGCCACCTGCTCTAGAAACACGAGTGTCACCCTCATCTGGGCTATCAAAGCACTTGTACCGGACAATTCTAACTGCAGCCCTTCGTTAATGAGCTTGTAAAACTCCCTCACCATCGGTCTTCTCTCTGTTGTAATATGGGATAGACTGCCAAGTGATTTCTGGCTTAGGGCATCTGCCACAATATTTGCCTTACCCGGATGGTACTGAATCTTACAATCATAGTCATTGAGCAATTCTACCCATCTCCTCTGCCTCAGATTCAACTCTCTCTAACTCAAGATGTATTGCAAGCTTTTATGATCTGTGAAGATCTCACATTTCACCCCATAAAGGTAATGCCTCCACATCTTGAGTGCAAAGATCACAGCTACCATCTCTAGGTCATGCGTAGGATAATTCAACTCATGCTTCTTCAGCTGCCTAGAAGCATAAGCAATTACCCTATCATTTTGCATCAACACACAACCCAGTCCCACACGGGACGCGTCACAAAACACTGTGAAGTCTTCATTACTAATAGGCAGAGCTAACACCGGCGCTGACGTCAACCTTTTCTTCAGCTCTTCAAAGCTTTCCTCACATTGCTCAGACCACACAAACCCCTGGTTCTTCTTGGTCAGTCTGTCATAGGAGCGGCAATTTTAGAGAAGTCCTGAACGAACCTCCTCTAGTAACCTGCCAAACCCAGAAAGCTCTTAATTTCTGTAACTGTAGTGGGTCTAGGCCAGTTAGCTACAGCTTCTACCTTTTTGGGGTCCACTTCAATTCCTTATTCTGACACAACATGCCCCAAGAACGAGATGCTCCTTAACCAGAACTCACACTTGGAGAACTTGGCATACAAGCTGTGCTCCCTTAGGGTCTACAAAACTATCCTCAGATGATGGGCATGCTCCTCTACGTTTCTGGAATACATTAAGATATCATCAATGAAGACAATAACAAAGTGATCCAGATACTGGCTAAACACTCTGTTCATGAGATCCATGAATGCTGCAGGGGCATTGGTTAGCCCGAACGGCATTACTAGGAACTCATAATGCCCATATCTGGTCCTGAACGTCATCTTCGGCACATCTTCTTCTCTTATTCTCAACTGGTGGTGCCCGGATCTCAGATCTATCTTGGAGAAACAACCTGCTCCTGCTGCTGGTCAAATAGATCGTCGATTCTAGGTAACGGATACTTATTTTTGGTAGTAACTTTGTTCAACTGCCTGTAGTCGATACAAAGTCTGAAGGATCCATCCTTCTTTTTCACAAACAGCACTGGAGCACCCCAAGGTGAGGTACTCGATCGGATGAAACCCTTGTCTACCAATTCTTGCAACTGTTCCTTTAACTCCTTCAACTCTGCTGGTGCCATCCTATAGGGAGGGATAGAGATTGGTCTGGTTCCAGGCATCAATTCTATTTCAAACTCTATCTCCCTAGCAGGTGGTAGTCCTGGAAGCTCATTTGGGAAGACATCTAGAAACTCTCTGACTACGGGCACTGAGGCGGGCTCCCTAACCTGACTATCCAGTTCTCTCACATGAGCTAGAAACCCCTGACAACCCCTCCTGAGCAACCTACGAGCCTGTAGGGCTGATATCAGACCTCTAGGCGTACCCCTCATGTCTCTTCTGAAGACAACCTCTTACCCATCTTGATCTCTGAACCTGACTACCTTGTCTCTGCAGTCCAAGGTAGCACCATGAACAGATAGCCAATCCATCCCTAGAATGACATCAAAATCCGTCAAGTCTAGAACCACAAGGTCGGCTGGAAGGCATCTACTCTCAACAAACACAGGACTATACCGGCAGACTGACTCTGCCACTGATGGATCACACTTGGGTCCACTGACCCAGAGGGGACACTTTAACCCAGAGACTATCAAACCCAACCTCTCTACGGCTCTCGGAGCAAAAAAAGAATGAGATGCACCAGGGTCCATTAAAGCGTACACATCTGAACAACCAATGATGAGATTACCTGACACTACGGTGTTTGATGCGTTAGCCTCCTGCTGAGTCATAGTGAAGATTCGAGCTAGAGCTGATGGACCTTCACCTCGGGAACCTGCTGAAGAAGAGGCTACCCCTCTCCCTCTGCCTCTGCCTTGCATCATGGCTGGAGCTACTGGCTGAGCCACACTGCCATAAGCTGTCTACTGGGACTGTGCCATGAAAGGTGCCCTAAGACACTCCCGTGCCATGTGTCCCTCCTGTTCACATCTAAAGCAGGCTGTAGTCCCATACCGACACACTCCCTTGTGTAGCTTGCCACACCTCAAACACTCTGCACCATCTGAACCCGAGCTTGAGCCACCACTGAGTCCCAGACCTAACTTTAACCTGTTCCAGAACTTATTCTTCTTAACCTTGGCTTTACCCCACCTATTGCTGCCTGAAGCTGCTGCACTCAGAGAATAGGGGTCTAACTTTCCCCCACCTGGGGTCTTGGAACCCGAAGACTGTGCCGCAGACTGCTTAACTATCCCCTGAATGATGGCACTAGCCTCCATCTTTCGTGCTGCATCCACGATAGTGTGGAAGCTCTCCCTCTTCGCTGCAAGAATCAAGGAGGAATACCTAGAGTGGAGCCTCATGGTATACCTCTTGGCCTTCTTCTGCTTTGTATCATAAGTTTGCTCCACAAACGGCAACAGTTCCAAAAACCTGTCTGTGAACTCATCCACACTCATCTCTTCAGTCTGCCTCAACTGTTCAAACTCAATTATTTTCAATTCCCTTGAGCTATCAGGGAAAGCCCATCCTACAAATTCATTAGCAAACTCCTCCCAGGTTAAACTGTCCAATCTTGGGTCCATATAGTTTTTAAACCACTCACAGGCCTTTTTGCATTTAAGAGTGAACCCCACCATCTGAATGGCTCTACAATCATCTGCCCCTAACTCATCTGTAATCAACTTAACTGTCTTTAGGTACTCAAAGGGATCATCTCCCGTCTTAAACTTGGGAGCATCCAGCTTCAAGTAGTTTGTCATCTTAACTTTGCTCCCTCTAGATGAGCTAGGTTTAGGCACTTGGACTTCAGGAGCTACTAGTTCAGGGGGTAGAGAAGGAGGTGCAACATCCCCTTGATTAGGGTTTGTTACATTTGGATAGAAAGGTGAGGGTGGATACATTGGGTATTGGAGGTATGGTGAATAGAAAGGTGGATAAGGCATGAAAGAAGGATAAGGGTTATAGCTGGGGTAATTCAATGTACCTCCCATCGAATACCCGGGGCCCTGTGGAAAGGGTTGATATTGGGGTGGTTGGACAAACCCCGAGGCCTGAGTGCCTCCTTGAGATTCTCCCATGCCCTCTTCAGACATGCTCACACCCAAACTTCCATCCCTTCTTTGATCAACATCCATATCTTCCCCCTCATCCGCTAACACTCCACCCTGAACTGTTCCCCTTCTGCTCACATCAAAAGACCTTCTAGGGTCCCTTGACGTCCTTTCTCTACTAGATCTGCAAGACATTGCCCTAGTCAATGCAGGAGGACGGGCATCCGTGCCCTCATTCTCCGGTGGGACTCCAGTCAATCTTGCAAATCGATGAGTTTCTCTCATCATGTTGCTGAAAAAACAACACACATCACATAAACATTAGCATCATATGGTTCATGTGGAAACACATGAACCCGCATCACATACATCACATATCATTAATGCACATGCATATAATCATGGCATTTCACATCATCATTCAAGACAGGACTCTACCTCCTATCCTAGTGGACATGATTTTCCTATTGTGCTTGCCCTTCTAGAACCTCTATGAGCCCGACACTCTCTAGGTCCGACCATATGAACCTAGGGCTCTGATACCAATCTGTAACGACCCGAAATCGGACCGCTACTGGCGCTAGGATCCAGATCGACTTAAGGTCGCCGGGACCCGTAGCAAGCCTAACATACAACCTGTCTTACCTGATAAATCCCATATATGATCATACATTTGCATGAAAATTTTTAACTTTTCATACTCCAAGCTTGACCTGTGCATGCACCATAACATTAAACATACAAACCCCATACTAGAGCCCTCATCAAATGCTCTAGTGGGTCAACATAACATACATCAAGCTTGGATTACATAAAACAACATTAAAACATTAACATAAGATCATGTACAAAAAGGGATTCTCATAAACTCTAGGGTCAAGCACAATACTAAACCTCAATACATTCCCATACAAAAACTTACGTTTACATTACAATACATTACATTAATTCTCATGTCCACAACTAACTATTACATACATATAACTTTTACTCTTGTTGACTTCCTGGTCTATCTCGCACCTGCAAACCTGGGGGTTAGGGGAAAGGGGTGAGCTACTAGAGCCCAGTGAGCATAATAGTAAAAATTATATTAAAAACTCATGCTTTCATGAAATGCATCACATCACAAACAAATCACATCAAGGATGGACTTGTCACCAATAGCCCTCTACATATCCAATAATGCCAAGGGCGTAGAATGGGCCTCGACCTGGACTTTCTCTTACTTTGTGCCAGGGGCGTAGAATGGGCCTCGACCTGGACTTTCGTACCATACCATATCATATCATATCATTTCGAGGACTAATGGATCATCCAACATCCATCCACATCAACATCATAGTATGCAATGCAACATATTCGTGAATTCTAATGCAAACAACCTAGTATATATCATGGCATTCGTGATGCATGAACATGCTCGAAATTTATTTATTTTGTAACATAAAGATCCATTCTACTCACCTCAGGCTAGCTTTGAAAAAACTCTGAAGCAGCTATCTCACTGCTGGGGTCCTTGGTTCCTCGGGTCCGAACCTACACAGGTGGACTCAAATGAGGGACCAAACATACATTAACATGACTCTAAACATCTCCCCCAAAATCCCCTAAAACACCTTAAAACAATCATAGAAAACATGCAAAGGAAGGCTGAATAGGGCACTTTCGGCGGCATGTTAGGCGGCCGAAAGTGGTTGCAGAGCTGAAACTCACCAACCTTCAGGGGCAGGTTCGGCGGCCGAAACTCCCCTCCAGAGCCGAAAGTGCAAACTTTCGGGGGCAGGCTTCAGCAGCCAGAACTGCCTCCCCAGGCAGGTTCAGCGGTCGAACATGGCTTCAGCAGCCGAACCTGAGTTCTTCCAGAATGGGAGAACTCAAGCCTCTCGTGCACATTTGCCTCCCAAACCTTCCAAACCCAAGCCAACTCATGCAAAAACATGCATAAACACATTCTCAAGCATTTAGGGGCTTAAAACTAGCATATACCCCAACAACATCAACATATAGCATACATTTCATCATTAACTCACATAAATCCTAACATTCTACAACTAGCCTAATCATGCATAAAACCCCCTTAAAACCTCTCAAAACTTATTCAAAACATAAAAGGAGGTGAGGATCTACTCTTACCTCTTGAAGATCGAGAGGAGAGGCGATCCAAACTTGGAGTTGTGGAGGAAAATAGCTTTGGGGTCTCCAAGTTTCCAAACTTCGATCTTTGCTCAAAAATCTTCAAAATCAAGTTAAAACTCATAAAAAACATGAACGATTTGAAGGAAAACATCAAAACTAACCATGGAAGGGTTTGGACTCACCTCTGCCCGAAAATGGAGAAGAAAACTCGCCCATTTTCAGACATGGGGCCTTTTATGGGTGGCTGGCCAGACCACCTTCGGAGGCCAAAGGTGCTCCCTAAACTCCACCATGTTCGGCGGCCGAACCTAGCTTTCCTTCCTAGGTGCTTTTCTTTCAAAAACTCAATTTCTTTCTTACTTAAAACCTTAAAACACATGAAAAACATAATTCTACCCTTTTAGAGGTTTCCGGCATCCGAGATTTCGCCGGAAGGCAGGAATTCCGATGCTGGGGTCTAGCTGAGTATTACAGATCCCGACCTCGGGATTTCGGATTCCAACGGAGATTTCGCCGGAAGGTTGGAATTCAGATGTCGGAGCTTAGCCGGGTATTACAAACTATCTGTAGTCGATACAAAGTCTCAGGGATCCATCCTTCTTTTTCACAAACAAAACCGGAGCACCCCAAGGTGAGGTACTAGGTCGGATGAAACCTTTATATACCAATTCTTGCAATTGTTCTTTTAACTCCTTTAACTCGGCAGGTGCCATCCTGTAGGGAGGAATAGAGATGGGTCTGTTTCCTGGCATTACTTCAATTTCAAACTCTATTTCCCTAGCAGGTAGTAAACCTAGTAGCTCGTTTGGAAAAACATCGAGAAACTCTCTGACCATGGGCACTGTAGCTGGTTCCTTAACCTGACCATTAACCTCTCTGACATGCGTAAGAAACCCCTGAATACCCCTCGTAAGCAACCTATGAGCCTGCAGGGCAGATTTCAAACCTCTAGGCATACCTATCTTGTCTCCTCGGAAGACTACCTCTAATCCATCTTGTTCTCTGAACCTGACTACCTTGTCTCTACAGTCCAAGGTAGCACCATGAGTAGAGAGCCAATCCATCCCTATAATGATGTCAAAATCAGTCAAATCTAGAACCATAAGGTCAGCTGGAAGGCACTTATCCTCAATAAAAACTGGAATGAACAGGCAGACTGACTTTGCCATAGATGGATCACACTTGGGCCCACTGACCCAAAGAGGACACTCTAGCCCAGAAGCTATCAAACCTAAACTGTCTACGGCTCTCGGAGAAACAAAAGAATGAGAGGCACCAGGGTCCATAAGAGCATACACATCAGAACACCCAATAGTGAGTTTACCTGACACCACTGTGTTTGATGTGTTGGCCTCCTGTTGTGTCATGGTGAAGATCTGTGCTGGAGCTGAAGGACCTTTCCCTTGGGAACCTACTGAAGAAGAGGTTGTCCCTCTTCCTCTACCTCCCCACCTGCCCTATGATATGGCTAAAGCTGTTGGCTGAGCTACACTGCCAGAAGCTGTCTGTTGGGACTGTGCCATCATAGCTGCATTGGGACACTCACGTGCCATGTGCCCTCCTGTCCACATCTGTAACAAGCTATAGTCCCAAACCAACAAAGCCCTTTGTGCGGCTTACCGCACCTCACACACCCAGAGCTTGAACCACTACCCATTCCTAGACCAGCCTTCAGTCTGTTCCAGAACTTGTTCTTCTTTGGCTTCTTAATGGATCTACTCCAGTTTTTACTTCCTGTGGCGGCTGCACTCAGAGAAGAGAGATCAAATTTTCCTGTACTCGGGGTTTTGGAACCGGAGGACTGTGCCACCTGTTGTTTTACCGTTCCCTAAATGATGGCACTAGCCTCTATTTTCCTGGCTGCATCCACAATAGTGTGGAAGCTCTCTCTCACTGCTGCTAAAATCAAGGAGGAATACTTAGAGTGGAGTCTCATGGTATACCTCCTAGCCTTCTTCTGATCAGTATCATAAGCCTGACCCACAAACTGAAGCAACTCCAGAAACTTGTCTGTATACTCATCCACACTCATTTCTTCAGTCTGCCTCAACTGCTCAAATTCTATCACCTTCAACTCCCTCAAACTGTCTGGAAAAGCCCACCCTGCAAACTCATTTGCAAACTATTCCCAAGATAGGCTATCCAATTTCAGGTCCACGTAATTCTTGAACCATTCCTTTTCCTTCTTGCATTTTAGAGTGAACCCCGCCATCTGAATGGCTCTGCTATTACTGGCCCCTAACTCATTGGCTATCAACTTCACTGCTTTGATGTATTCAAATGGGTCATCACCCGTTTTATACTTAGGAGCATCCAACTTCAGATAGTCCGTCATTTTCACCTTGCTCCCTGATGATGGGTTAGGTTTGGGTGGTTGGGTTTTAGGAATTTCTGGTTCTACTGAGGGAGGAGGTGGTGCAACACTTCTTGGATTAGGGTTTGCTGGATTCTGGTAATAAAATGGAGGTGAAAACATAGGGTGAAGTGGATATGGTGGGTAGTAGGGAGGATAGGGCATGAATGAGGGGTATGGGTGGTAGCTAGAGTAATCCAATGTGGCTCCCATCGGATACCCTAGTCCTTGTGGGTAGGGTTCGTACTGAGGTGGATAAGCATAACCCGAGTCCTGTGCACCTCCTTCAGATTCTCCCATACCCTCTCCTGAAAAACTCACACCCAGACTTCCGTCTCTTCTTTGATCATCCTCCACCGCTTCCCTAATATCCGCAGACATCCTTCCCAGATCTGTTCTTCTTCTATTTACATCAAAAGTCTTTCTAGGGTCCCTTGACGTTTCACCTCTAATAGTCCTACTCGATCGTGCTCTTGACGAAGCAGTAGGAGGAAGGGCATCCATGCTCTCATTTTCAGGTGGAACTCCAGTCAATCGTGCCGATCGACGTGAGCCTCACATCCTGTCTTCTGAAAACAACATATATCTCATAAACATTAGCATCAAATGGTCCATGTGGACACACATGAACCCATATCATGTACATAACATATCATCAATGCACATGCATACAATCATGGCATTACACATCATCATACTTTCATCAAGACAGGACTCTACATCCTATCCTAGTAGACATGATTTTTCCTAATGTGCTTGCCCTTCTATAACATCTATGAGCCCAACACTCTAGGTTCGACCATATGAACCTAGAGCTCTGATACCACTCTGTAATAACCCGGAAACTGGACCGCTACTGGCGCTAAGATTCAAATTGACTTAAGGTCACCAGAACCCGTAGCAAGCCTACTGCATATCCTGTTACACCTAATGAAATCCCATACATGATCACAAGATCTAACAAAAACATAAACATCCCATGAACTAAGGCTCGACCTGTGCATGCATCAAAACTGAAAACATAAACCCATACTAGAGCCCTCATCAAATGCTCCAGTATGGTAAACATCACATGCCTCCAGCTTAGTTCAAACATAACTCATACTTAAAACTTTTACATAAAGATCATGTAAACAGGGATTACAAGACAAACACTAGGGCAAACCATAATTCTAAAACCATAAAAATATTACATGTCCACATCTACACTATTACATCAGGCTATACCAGCAACTATGCCGACTTCCTTGAGCTATCTTTGACCCTGCAAACCTAGGGTTAGGGGAAAGGGATAAGCTACAAGAGCCTAGTGAGCAGAACATAAAAACAGTTTAATAAACATATGATCGAATGAAATGCATCACAACACAAACAATACACATCAAGATGGACTTGTCACCAGTAACCCTCTACATATTCCAATAATGCCCGACCCTCAACGGGAGCTCCTCAGGACTTCCTCTTAAACATAACATAACAGATCCATAATGCCAGGGGCGTAGAATGGGCATTCTTGGTCTTTCCCTTACATAGTGCCAGGGGCGTAGAATAGGCAGCCCTGGTCTTTTCATATCCGTTATAACATATCATACTTGAGGGCTAGTGGGTCATCCAACATCCATCCACATCAACAGTAAATTATGCAATGTGTCATATTCGTGAATTCTAATGCAAACCAATCTAATACATATACATGGCATTCATGATGCATGAGCATACTTAAATCATTTAATTTCTTAAAATAATGATTCAATTTAGTTCTACTCACCTCTAGTTGACGCTCGCCTAACACTGACACAGATATTTCACTGTAGGCCTCTACGGTCTCCCAAGTCCGATCCTACACAGATGGACTCAAATGAGGGACCAAACATAACTATTTCAAGACTCTAAACAACTCCCCAAAAACCCCCCCTAAAACATACCAAAGCATGCATACAAAACAAGTAGAAGAAGGCTGGGCAGGGGACTTTCGGCGGCAAGTTCGGCGGCCGAAGGTCCCTCACAAATCCGAAAGTCAAGGACTTTCGGGGGCAGGTCCAACGGCCTAAACTCTACACAGATCCGAAAGTCAGGGACTATCGCGGGCAGGTTCGGCGGCCTAAACCCCACACAGATCCAAAAGTTGGAACCTTCGGAGGCAGGTTAGGCGGCCAAAAGGCTGCCTCCACAAGCAGGTTCGGCAGCCGAATCTGGGTTCTCCAGTAAGGCAGAACCCGATTCTGCCCTATGCACAAAGCCACCAAACACTCCGACCCTCACACCTAACTACTCATAAACATTCATACTCACTCATCATGCATAAAGGACATAAAAACTAGCCCAATCCCCATCAAGCAACAACAAAAACAACGCAAGAGAAAATATTCATTATAAACCTAACCCAAACCCTAAAACTTTAGATCTAATCATTTCATGCATTAACAACCCTTAACCCTTCTTTAAAACTTATTTAAAACATAGGAAAAGCAAAGATCTAAACTTACCTCTTGGAGATCTAAAGGTGACAGGAACCCCAACTTGGAGATGAGATAAAACGGTCTCCGGAGGTCTCCAAGATTTAAAACTTTGGATTTGAACTCAAATCTTCAAAAACAAGGGAAGGCTTATGAAATTACTAAGAGATTTGAAGGAAAAACAACAAAAGCAAACAAGGGAGGGCAAGGACTCACCTTTGCCCGAAAATGGAGAGAAAACTCTCATTTTCGGACTGAAGGCCTCTTATAGGTGGCTGGATAAACCTCCTTCGGCGGCCGAACAGGAAGGTCCTATGGCGGCATGGAGGAACCACCTTCGGCGGCCGAGCCTGGGGTTTTCCTTCAAAACTCCTTTCTTTCTTTTAATTCCTTAACACAAAATCCAAACAATAAAATCATAAAATTCATTTTATGAAAACCTTATCTTACCCTTCTAGAAAGATTCTAGCTTCGAGATTCCGATCTCCAAAGGAGATTCTGTCGGAAGATTGGAATTCTGACACCAGAACTTAGTCGGGTATTACATGTACACTTTTGTACTCATTAGATTTAAATGCATATGTTCTTACTCTAGTTTTAAATAGTGCATAACATTTTCTTTCTTTTAATTCCTTAACACAAAATCCAAATAATAAAACCATAAAATTCATTTTATGAAAACCTTATCTTACCCTTCTAGAAAGATTCTAGCTTCGAGATTCCGGTCTCCAATGGAGATTCCGTTGGAAGATTGGAATTCTGACACTAGAACTTAGTCGGGCATTACATGTACACTTTTGTACTCATTAGATTTAAATGCATACGTTCTTACTCTAGTTCTAAATAGTGCATAACATTTTCCATATATTTAATATAAACGTTATGGATGAATAGCATTTTTCATATGTTCCTAGGTATTTAGGTAAAGAGCATATGATAGCTTGGATAACTTATTATTTTCTAATTAAAATATGATGAGCATCCTTTAGCTCATTCACCATATTACTCATAAACTTAAGACGTTTTTCTTATATCATGATTAGAAATCTTTTCGTAAGTGTCTAATTTTATAGTGTGAACTATAAGATTGGTAAAAGAAATTCCTTCAAATCTCTCTTTCAGTGCAGATCATATGTCTATAGTTAAGTCATATTTCCTGAACTCACATATAACATCATATGTACTGCTTAGCAAAGTGATGCAGACAGATTAATTCTTTTTTTCTAAGCATCATATGCCTCACTTTCCACCTATATTCGATCATATTGTTCAGTTCTAGTATTTTCTTACTTTAGATTTCATAATTATCCTTATTTAGATTCTCTCCTTTATTAAGATAAGCTATAAAGTTTTAAAAACTAATATTATTCTTAATCTAAATTAGGAATATTTATGCACATAAGTTAATATTTTAGTTTATACATACACTAACCTTAATAATAATTAATTATATTAATAACTACTCTACATTAGATTTAGAGTCAAAATTTTACTATGTTTCCAATCATTGTCTTAAATTCTAAATATTATAGAAATTAATCATAATTAATTATATTCATGTTCATATC
Organism: Manihot esculenta; assembly: GCF_001659605.2. Classification (NCBI taxonomy): domain Eukaryota; kingdom Viridiplantae; phylum Streptophyta; class Magnoliopsida; order Malpighiales; family Euphorbiaceae; genus Manihot; species Manihot esculenta. Next base: position 14,353,752 of record NC_035161.2, read on the forward strand.
TTAAATTACTTATAATTTAAGAGCTTAAAAATTTTATAATTGACATCTAAAAACATTAACTCATATATAATATATCAACGTATGATATAAAAAAAAAAGAGACAATTACAATTTATGAAATAAAATAACATAATATTTAGATTCATGAAACTATTAACAATGCATTGTTTATTGTAAAAAAATCCATATAAGTAAAAAAAAAAATCTACAAGGATAACAATGATTCTAAAAAAAAATTATTAACATCTAATATAGATCTAAGTCACAGATATAGATGCTTCAAGAAATATATAGAGATTCTCTTCTAGACGATACAGATGACAGTCAACTCTAAGAAGTTTTGGCTTAACTGTAGACCTACTATTCAAACTTGATAATCCTATCAAAATACACGCTGTCTTATTTATAACTCATGTGGCATATTCACTAATGAATTCCAACATGAAGTGTTTGTAGGACTCGTTGACTTTCTTCCAAATGGAATTCAAAATTTCTTTTAGGTTAAAATTAGACAAAATAGTCCTTAAAGCCACATATATTTTTCTATCTTGCAAAAGACTACCTTTCTATATAATTTGTTATATATTATCATTCACATTGATGATAAACTGCACTATACGATTTATCTTGATGAGTTGCAAAACTCACCACTTTTTCTTTATTAAAGTTGCATGATTTTGCTATTATTTTGATATAAATAATTAAATTTTACTTCAAATTTGATGTTAGACAGGTTTTTGAGCGGAAGTTAAGGAAAGGAACAAAAAGAGGCTAAATTGGAAGATTTTCGGACTAGGAGGTTATAGCCTTGGGCAAGCCTGTAGCCCAAGGCGATGGACAACTCCATATTTCAAAAATTGCCACCTCAGCTCGATTTTGTCACCTAAGCAAGGATAAGACCAGGTTCAATTGGATAAAAAAAACAATCAGATAAGGATAGGGATAAGATAGGAGTAATAGAGTTTATTTTAAATTATTAAATTTTATCTTTTTTGCCTATATAAAGGCTCTTACAATTAAACCTACACATCATATTTTCTCCTCTCCTCCTCCTCCTCTCTTGGTGTCGTTGCCCCCCTCTCTTCTTCTCCATCTTCTTCTTTTCTTTTTCTTCTTCTTTTCTTTAGGTTTTGCAATTTTATTATGACCCTTAGAGACTGAACAATTATTTTCAGTTGAAGGTTAATTTAAATTGAGGTTTTATTCAAGTTGTGAGTTATTTGCTTCAATTCTTTTAATCTTATTTCTATTTTCTGTTAATTTCTAAATTCGAGAAATACCACCTCTATTGTTATTTTCTTGAGAATTCAAGAGACCTATTGAATCTCTTGGAAAGACAACATACTGCTAATTAATCCAATTAAATCCATAATTGTTTAATTGGATTAATAACAAGTAGCAATTAGCATATTCCTTTATGTTAAGGAATTACTATATTTGATTTAAATAATTCGCGTGTTTTTATTGATCAAGTTTGAATTCTTCTCTCTTAATGCAGTTGACTAATTAAATCTAAACGCGTGTTAGGATTGTTAGTTAATTAGAAATTAATTTAAGCATGAAGTAGATTAATTTAATTATAAGGAAGAATTGGTGGTATTCGCATGTTTGACCACTATAATCAAATAATAGATAATAAAATGAATTATTTTTCTAATCAATGATAACTGTAAAACACCTTAATTTGATTACTTTCAGCTGAATTTTTAATTAATTATTTATTTCTCAAATTTAATTGTATTGTTTATTTTTCTTTTAAGTATTTTTAGTTTGACCAAGTGAAAAAACCAATTTTATCAAAAACTCTCTTCTTCTCACTTTTTGTATTAAACTATTCTTCTATTTCAACTAGTTATCTAAATTAAACAGAGTCCTCCGTTCCAGAATCGTACGTGAGATTTTCATCTCATATAGCTCCTCTCTTTATGTGCATAATGAGAATAATACATAACATAGAATAAAAAGGAGTGAAATATTCTCATTATGAACTGAGCAGGGCTAGTGTTTTTACAAGAAATCTATAGCCAACCTTCCCGCAAAAGATCTTAAATACATGCATTAAGATACGAAGGTTTTTTATTCTACTAACAACGAAAGCACTTTTTACTTTATGGGATCGATACTCACTTATCCTATTTATAAGTTCTTATTAAATCAAGAAAAGAAAAATATATTTTAATTGATGGATTCGACACCCGTGTTTGTAGGATCCATAGCAAAGATGATAAGCTGTCTAATTATCTCATCTCTCAGCTTTTTACTCGACGTAAGTGATTATACGAGTACCATGAATAACTTGCATTCCACTGAAAGCTATATATATATAAATTTAAAATTTAAAATTTAAAATAAATAAAAAATAAAAAAACTATAGTGACAGAAAAAAAAATTTTTAAATAATTTAATAATAATTAAAAATAAATAATTATTTAAAAAATGTCCAACTTTTTATTAAAAAATATAACTCATCTAAATATTTTATTTTAATTTTTATTTAGTATTGGACCAAAAATTATTTTTCAAAAAAAATTCTTTCTTTTTTTGATAAAATTCTTTTCCAAAAAAAATTGAGGCCCAGATCGTGTGCTTAGGCTGAGCCTAGGCGCACAAGCCGGGGTGCAAGGCCCAGCGAGCAAGCGTCTGGACTCGTAAGCCCAACGCTCCGCGTAGTGGCCTCCTCAGTCTAGGCTTGATAGCCTGGACTCGCGCCTAATGTCTTAGAGACCCCTGATGCTCTCCATTTCTTTTTCGCTGGGAGTTTTCTGGTGCTCTAAGTCATATTGTGGTGTCCTATGCTATCAAAAACTAGCTTAATCCTGGAGTTTGGGACTCACTATACCTTTATCATGACTCGAAGAAAAAAAATTAAAATGGGTGTTTAACAAATCAGAATACTAATAATTTTTATCCAACTTTTGATTAGTTATATCTCATTCATCTTTGATCTAAAAAATATGTGTTTTATATAGTTGAAAAGTTTATTTCATCTGCTTTTAATGGTACCAATATCACAAACAAGAAAAAAAAAATAAAGCATACTTAAATAATTAAAAAAAGTTAATTCACAAAACCACCTAATATTATATAGAGCATTCATAATCACGTATTTTAGACGAACCATGTATATCGATTCATGGTCTAAAAGTTACTTGAAATTACAATGTTTCTTACTAAATTTGAACGTGGAGGTCGAACCGCAGCTCCACATATTGTTTACTACATCATCGATTGAATTTTTTGTTCATAGGAATGTGAAAATATTAATTTCAGAAATTAATATTGAAATAGCCATTTAAGAGAAATTTTTTTTTTAAAAAAAAAAAAATCTCAAACTACAGAAATAATCATTATTATTTCTCATCATATTAGAATCACTTTGATTTAAATAATTAAAAAAACATCCAGCAACAATAAAAGAGAGGAGAAGAAATAAAGAAAAATTTAAAAGAGAAAAAATTTAAAAAAAATAAATAAAAGAATTTATATGTTGGTGGGCATTAAACCACCCACCTGTTATCTCAGCAGTTTCATGGTAATGCCGAGTCGTTATCCATTTTTACAATTTTTTTTTATTTTTTTTTATTAAATAGAATTTCAAATAAACTTTTAATAAAGGTATTGAATTTTATTTTCTTGGACTTATATTTGTTAGACTTAATCATAGTGACTATTTACTTTATTTTTATATGTATTAGTTTCAATCAATGTGTTTCATAATAGATATATATATATATATTATAAATTTAAATTATAATAAAAAAATTAAAAGAAAGAATTTAAAAATAAATAATAATAATAATTTTAAAATTTAAACTTATTATGTGATATTTTAATTTTAAGCATTTAATATTTAAAATCTTACAACACTTTACAAACTTTCAAAATTTATTTTATCAATTTATTTTTGATGTTGCAAAGATCATATTGATGACGTGGCTGAAGTGAAGCGGTGTTGTAGTTGACTAAAACTTACAAAGAAAAAAATGTGAGGTGGTGGGCGGTGCACACAGCAGTCACTCCGATACTTAAATTAGTATCGACGACTGTAGAGAATGCAAGGAATTGCTTAAAGGTTTAGTGTTAGAGAATAGCGTACATTTACCTTTGTAATTCTTCTTTTTTTATACTGTAAAAAGGTGGAGATGAATATGACATTTTTCGATTATCCGAGAGTAATGTGGCCGATTGCTTAATAAGGGCCATTGCTAACTAATAAGTTGGTAATCCCGCAATTACAGATGTAATAGCGATATGCTGAGTTATGCCATATAACGGTAACTTTGTGTAAGACTTGCCTTATCGAGGGAAGGGCGAGTCTTGATGATAATTTGGATGTTTAAGGAATCTGAGTCTTCCACTCCTATATTTCCTACTTATTAGATCCTTGCCATGTAGTCCTGTCTTGTAGTGATAGTGCATTATTTACTTTGGGCGATTGTTATGTAGTATCAGAGATCCCCCCACCGGTCTTCGATTCTTCAGATTCAAAAAGGATAGTTATTCTTAAGGTTTGGGGTATGTGGCCTCCTGAGATCGGTTTTATGTTCCTCGTATTATTTCACCTATCTAGCCTTTCCATGGTGATTGCACTGTTTATCGTGCTACATTTAAAGTCAGTCGTCAAAATCATCTTATAAAAGCACTTCATTTTCCCCCAGTTTCATTTTTGCTACCTCTTCTGATCCTTCGCTTTCAAAAAAATTTGTTTGCAATTTCTTCTCTTTTTTACTCCTCGAACTTACACTTCTTACAGTAATTTTTGTTTGACTTTTCTTCAATATGAATAGAAATACTTCTTCTTCCCCTAGCAAGAGTTCTTCCTCTAGCTCCTCCTCTAGTGGTCCCATCCGAGCACCGGACCCCATCGTTCCACTGAGGGAGGCTCCGGGAAACGAAGGTGCTTGCTTAGTAAGGCCCTATCTGCCCTCTTAGAGTGTGATCTGTAACGACCCGGAAACCGGACAGCTACCGGCGCTAGGATCCAGGTCGACTTAAGGTCACCGGGATCCGTAGCAAGCCTAACATACATCCTGTAAACCTGTGAAATCCCATACATGATCATACATTTACATAAAAATTTTAAACTTTTTCTTTCATTCACCAAGCTTAACCTATGCATACTTATACTTATAAACATAAACCCCACATTGGAGCCCTCATCAAATGCTCCAATGGAGTAACATATCATATACTAAGTTTGGTTTACATAAATCATCATAAAATCATTTCATGGATCATGTGCAAAGGGATTAACTACACATACTAGGGTCAAGCACACTACTGATCCTCAATAAACATCATTACATTACATGATTGTTCTTTTACATTACATGCCAATTCATCATGTCCACTACTATTCTATTACATAGACCTCTCTTTCACCCTTGATGACTTTCTGGACTGTCTCTGACCTGCACACCTGGGGTTAGGGGAAAGGGGTGAGCTACTAGAGCCCAGTGAGCAGAATAGTAAAACAGTATATTAAAATTCATGCTTTCATGAAATGCATCACATCACAAACAAATCACATCAAGGATGGACTTGTCACCAATAGCCCTCTGCACATTCCAAGGATGCCAGGGGCGTAGAATGGACCTCACTGGTCTTTCTCTTAACATCACATAACATAACATTCCATTATGCCAGGGGCGTAGAATGGGCCTCACTGGTCTTTCTCTTACATCGTGCCAGGGGCGTAGAATGGGCCTCACTGGTCTTACATACCATACCATATCATATCATATCATATCATGTCATCATACGAGGGCTAATGGATCATTCAACACCCATCCACATCAACATTATATTATGCAATGCAACATATTCGTGAATTCTAATGCAAACAACCTAATATATCACTTGGCATTCGTGATGCATGAACATGCTCAAATTTATTTATTTGCTTTGGAAATAAAGGTCCATTCTACTCACCTCAGGCTAGCTCTAAAAAGACTCTGAAGCAGCTATCTCACTGCTGGGGTCCTCGGTTCCTCGGGTCCGAACCTACACAGGTGGACTCAAATGAGGAACCAAACATACACTAACAGAATTCTAAACTACTCCCCAAAAACCCCTTAAAACACCTTAAAACAATCATAGAAAACATGCAAAGGAAGGCTGAACAGGGCACTTTCAGTGGCAGGTTCGGCGGCCGAAAGTCCCTCCAGAGCCGAAAGTCATGCACCTTCGGCGGCACCTTCGGCGGCCGAAAGTGCCTTCCAGATTCGAAACTCATGCATGTTCGGCAGCAGGTTCGGCGGCCGAAACTCCCATCCAGAGCTGAAAGTCCAACTTTCAGGGGCAGGGTTCGGCAGCCAAAGCATGCCACCACAGGCAAGTTCGGCGGCCGAAAGTGCCTTCGGCTGCCGAACCTGAGTTCTTCCAAAGTGGCAGAACTCAGCCTCTTCATGCACATTTTGCCTCCCAAACCTTCCAAACATGCATTTAGCTATTCTACAACATGCATACACACATACATAAGCATATAGGGGTCTCAAACTAACCTAAACCCCAACACAAACACATATAGCAACTCATACAACATATATTATCCATAAACTCAACTTTAACCCTAACAACAATCAACTAACTTAAACATGCATTTCTACCCCATAACCCCTCATAAAACTTGCTTAGAACATCGAAGAAGGTGAGGATCAACGCTTACCTCTTGAAGATCGAGAGAGGGCGTGACCTAACTTGGAGATTTGGGGAAAATGAGCTCTGGAGATCTCCAAGCTTCACAACTTCGATTTGAGCTCAAAAACTTCAAAACCAAGTTAAATAACTTGTAAAAACATGAGAGACTTAAAGGAAGAACACAAGATCAAGAAGGGAGGACGGAGACTCACCTTGGCCGAAAATGGGGAGAGAAAACTCGCCCATTTCGAACAGGGGATCCCTTTATAGGTGGCTAGCCAGGCCACTTTCGGGGGCCTAACGTGCCTCCGCATGAACATGATGTTCGGCCGTTGCTACCGGCGCTAGGATTCAGATCGACTTAAGGTCGCCGGAACCCGTAGCAAGCCTACTATGCATTCTGTAAACCTGGTAAATCCCATACATGATTAACAATTTTCATAAAAATTTAAACTTTACATCTACCAAGCTTAACCTGTGTATGCACCAAATCTCTGTAAACATAAAACCCCATACTAGAGCCCTCATCAAATGCTCTAGTTGGGTCATCATTTCATATCGTAAGCTTGGTCCTCAACATATATCATTATAAAACATAATAATATACATATCATGTACAAAAGGGATCAACCAAATCTAGGGCCAAGCACAACTCTATCATCAGTATACATTACATGACCTTACATCATTTTACAATACATGTCCACTATGACTATTACATAAACTTTTACTCTTGCAGCAATCCCATGCTAACTCTGGCCCTGCAAACCTGGGGGTTAAGGAGAGGGGTGAGCTACTAGAGCCCAGTGAGTAGAGAACTAATAAAATCATTTAATAAAACATGCCTCCATGAAATGCATCACATTACAGCAATTAGCATCATTGATGGGCTTGTCACCAATAACCCTCTACAGATCGTAACCTGTTCACTATGCCAGGGGCGATTAGGCCACACCTGGACATCTCTTACACTGTGCCAGGGCTGATTAGGCCACACCTGGTCTTCTCTTACTCTGTGCCAGGGGCGATTAGGCCACACCTGGTCTTTCCATCTCATATCATAACATATCTCATCAAGGGTTAAAGGATCCTCCAATATCCATCCACATCAACAATATATCATGCAATGCATCAGATTCGTGAATACTAATGCAAACATCCTATATATTCATGGCATTTATGATGCATGAGTCATGAATACTAAGGCAAACAATCCTAGCATATAGACATGACATTTATGATGCATGAGTCATGCTAAAACCTTTCATTTAATTTAAAACATAGTTCAGTGCTACTCACCTCTAGTAGACGCTGGAAAACCTCGGAACCAGCTAACACTGAGGGCCTCCTTGGTTCCTCGGGTCCGATCCTACAAAGGTGGACTCAAATGAGGTACCAACAAACTCTAACATAACTCTAAACATTCCCCCAAAAACCCCCAAAAATATCTCAAACATGCATGGAAAAACAGGCAAAGGAAAGCTGGACAGGGGACTTTCAGCGGCAGGTTCGGCGGCCGAAGGTCCCTCCAGAGCCGAAAGTCAGGCACTTTCGGAGGTAGGTTCGACGGCCAAAAGTCCTTCCAGAGACGAAAGTCACAACCTTCGACGGCATGTTCGACGGCCGAAACTCCACTCCAGAGCCGAAAGTCCAAACTTTCGGGGGCGGGTTTAGGAGGCCAAAACAACCTCCTCAAGGGGTTCGGCGGCCGAACCTGAGTTCTCCAAGAAGGCAAAACCCGATTCAACCTCAAGGTTCCAGCCTCCAAAACCCTCTCCAAACCTACACAACTCATAAGCAAGCTCTCAAACACATGCATATACCCTTATCCATGCATATAGGGGCTTAGAACTAGCTTAAACCCCAAAAACAACACAAATACACACATATGGCTTATGATCAACATAAACCCTAACCATGCAAACCATGCAAAAACACTCACATAAACCCTTCCAAACACCCTTAAAACATTAGAAAAGGTGAGGATCCATGCTTACCTCTTGAAGATCGAGAGGATTGATGGTCAAAACTCGGAGATACAGGGAAAAACAGATCTGGAACCTCCAAGCCTCACAACTTTGCTTCTTTGCTCAAAACCTTCAAAACCAACATGAAAACTACTTAAAACTTACTCAACTTGAAAGAAAACCAAGAAATCAACCAAAGGAGGACAAGAAGTCACCTATACCCGAAAAGAGAGAGAAAACTCACCTCCAATCCGGATAAGGGACCCTTTTTATAGGTGGCCGGTCAACTACCTTCAGCAGCCAAAGCTGCCTTCACAGCTCCACCACATTCGGAAGCCGAACTTAGGCTTCGGTGGCAACGAAAGTAAGCCACCTTCAGCGGCCGAACTTGACTTTCGGCAGCTGAACCTGGAAAGTCCCTCCTTGGTCTTTTCTTTTCAAAACTCAAATTTTTTCTTAATCAAAACACTAAAAACATGCAAAAACATTTTAGAAAACCTTTCTTTTACCCGTCCAGGAAACTCCGACATCCTTGAATTCCAAATTCCAACGGTAAACCCACCGGAAAGTATGAATTCCGACGCCGGGGTCTCGCCGGGTATTACACGGATGGTCTGGCGGAATCTGCATTGTGACCTGGCCTGGTGGAATCCGCCTTGTGGCCTTGTATAGTGGGATCAATGCCCGGATGATCTGACGGAATTCGCCTTGTGACCAGGCCTAGCGGAACCCACCTTGTGGCCTCTTCTTGTCTCCCTAATGCTTTTCCCTTTTTTGGAGGAAGGCAACTCCATTGTCCTTTATCACTGAAAAACATAGCATATGAAAATACCTTGTTAACTATGTTATTAAAAGAATATCCTTTTGTTACAAATATATCGAGAGCGGGGAACCACTCGGCTCCCTCAGAGGGCTAGCTCATGAGATTTCTGGGTGGATGAGTTCTGAGACTTTAAAAGGTTTTTTAGCCATCTGGAAATTATGTTTGCAATATGCTTACTTTTCCTACCCCTTGCTATCTCATCCTTTAGTTGCTGATATTCTTCTATCATATGGCTATGACCTTTATAGAAGTGACAATACTATGTCCTATCTCGTTTCTCCGCTTTCTCATAGTTGAGCTTAGGTGGTCACCTGATTGAAATCCATCTGCGCGCCACCTTCCTTCTGAAAGCCTTGATTCTCTCCATCTTCCTCTTCTGCAACATCTTGGGCAGCCTCTACACTAATTAGGAAGCAAGGGAGACCTAGGGCAGCATATAATCCTATTTAAAGAGAGCACAAGGCCAGCCACAGAGCTTCTTCTCTTCCTCTTCCATTCGGACAAGCCTTCGGCCGTCGCACCTCCATCTCCTTCGACGTCTTCTCTCTTCTTCTTCCTTTCTTTTATTTTTGGTTTTGTTTCAGCCATGAGTGGCTGAAACTTTTGCTTTCTAGTTGAAGAATAGGTGAAACTTTTGTTGTAATTTTGATTGAGAGACTTGGACTACATTGTTAATCTTTTGCTTTTCAATATTCATGTAATTTCATGCTTTATGATATTATTGCTTTGTTGTTTGGATCTACATTGATTCTTGATTGCAAGGTAATTGATATTTGTTAGTTTAGATAATTTTAAGTCCGTAATTACTTGAATTGTTCAAACATAAGAACACTTGGTGTAAAAGCCAAGGATATTGCATGATCTAGTGTTGTCACCATGCTTGTGGGTAACTAGAATTGGTTTTCTCCATATCTTAATGCAATTGACAATTGTTAGTAAGCCTAAGGCTCAAGGACGTTCCTTGCAATTTGTTGATTAGTAATTAATTAGAGGACTCTCCCTAATTAGTTAATAATAAAGGAGAAGTATGGTTGTGAGAAGCATCTTCAATCGCCATGACTAATTTATTGAATCAGGCAAAATAACTTATGTGTCAATGATCAATCCCATCAACCAAAGTGAATCCGAATCTTCAACTAGAGTTTTTACCATTATTTGTTTTATCCTTAATTTGCCATTCGCTTTCTTTTTAATTGCTCTTTTTATTAATCTAGTCAAATCAATCTCAAAGCCCCCCTTTTTACTTTACTTGCACTTTACTTTCATTTTGTTTTCTGCTCTTCTGTTTGGTCTTCTCAAGGAAGGTAAATAAGTATCAATTCCCTGTGGATACGATCCTTTCACCACTATCTACAGTATTAATATTGTTGGTAGCTGAATTGATTATTTTTTACCGGCCTCGACAACCGTTCTGTCATAACCTCATCTACATACTTGTCAATAGAAAATGACACTTTACATTGCTTGGTTACCTTTGCCTTGCCACTATCATTCAACCACTGAAGTCTGTAAGGATTAGGGTGTTTAATAGTTTCTAGTCCTAATTTATCAACTAAAATAGTACTAGCACAATTAACTTGACTACTCGAATCTATTACCATGCAACAGACTTTACCACCTATCAAACAACGAGTGTGAAAGATGTTTTCACGCTGTTCAAGCCCCTCTTCTTTAATAGAAACATTTAAAGTACGCAATATGACCAAGGACTCTCCTTGAACAGGATACTTTTCTATCTCTACATCAGAACAATCTTCTAAAGGTGATATTTCATCAGAATCAGAATCAGTTTTGGAGACTATCTCATCTCCCCTCACTATCATGGCACGTTTATTAACACACTCATTGGCATAATGCCCACGCCCTTTACATTTAAAGCACTGAATATCTCTAGTCCTATTAGATTTAGGGGCTGATTCATTTTTACCATGAGAGTTGGATGTTTCTTTGGAAGGTAACATGCCTTTTTGAGTTGAAGACTTATCAAACCTTTTAGGATCAGTCTCGGTGTTCCATTTAGAACCCCATTTGCTGTTGGAGTTTTGAGCAGCCCTGTTAGTACCCCATCTACTTCTGCCTCTTTGTCTTTCCACCTTAATGGCAATGTTCACCAAGTCTTCCAAATCAACATATGGTTGCAAATCAACCACATCAGCAATCTCCTTGTTTAGACCATTAAAGAAACGAGCCATAGTCTGGTCTTCCTCCTCCACTATGTTTGCTTTAATCAGGAGAAACTTCATCTTCTTATGATACTTATCAACAGATTTTGATCCTTGGGTTAGTCTTTGCAACTGATGATGGAGATCTCTATGGTAATAAGTAGGCACATATTTCTTCCTCATGATTCGCTTCATATCTTCCCAACTAGCAATGGGTAACTCTCCATTTCTTCTCCTAGATTTCACAAGCTCATCCCACCATATTAGTGCATAATCTGAAAACTCAATGGCAGCAAGTTTTACCTTTTTATCGTCGGAATAGGTTTGATAGTTAAAGACCATCTCCACTTTACGCTCCCACTCTAAATAGGCATCAACATCAGCCTTACCATTGAAGCTTGGAATCTTCATCTTTATGGAGTTCATATTGTTATCTACATAGGGTACATGATCATAGAACCTTCTGGCTCGGAAAGGGGCTGATTGTGCCATATTTTTCTCTTTATAGGATGGATCGTGTGTATCATCATCCCCCCTGATTGGACTTGTCCTTTGAAGATCTAAGGTTGTCCTCAACGTTATCCATTCTCAAATTTAGCTTCTGAAAGCTATCCATGAAAGCTTTATACATATCTTTAAGATCAAAAGGGTCAGAAGTATCACCAGTATTATGCCCAGACATTATAGAAAAATTCACAATTCTCTAAACTCACGTGTTTAACTTTCAGGCACTCACTTGGTATCTCAAAAGTGCACTTCAGAATAAAGACTCAATAAGCCAAGCTTGTATGATTCAAATAATAAGGAAAGCAAGGAAAGACCTAACAAGAAAAGATAGGAAATAACACTAGATGCAAACTGACTAAAATGAACAAACGGATTGATTTAGCACACAAAAGTGAAATTTCGTGTACTAAGTGTAATTAGATGTTCAACAATGTGCAATTTTTCAAACTAAGTGTAAGGAACCAATAGACAGAAAGACACCAAATTGACAAACTAAGAATCAAAAATTAACAAGACGGATGTGCTTAACACGAAGTTATCCCTAAGCATACAATCCTAGGTTAACTGATCTTAATATTGACTCAACAAAAACAATTCAAAGCAAGCAAACAAAATAGACACTTAAAACAGCAAGTATTAAGTACAACTATTTTTGTGAAAATATTATCCAAATTTGCCCTAAACCTACCCCAAACATATATTTCGAATCCCAAACCCAGAAATATGTTCAAGGTATATGAAATATGATTCGTACTAGTAGGTATCAATATCAAAATGAAGTTTGAACAATTGACCCAAATTGCAGAAATTCTTTTTCTTTTTTTTTCCTTCTTTTTGTTTTTTTTTTATATGTACTAAAGTAAAACACTGAAAATACTATTCTAAGAGTGTTAGAATAGGAGCATACGAATTAGGGCAGAAAGCACAAACCAAACCACTGAAAATAGTAATTCCACCTAAACAAGAATTTAGGGTAAAATACGATTTGAACAGCAACTAAACAATGTATTCGACTCTAGTAGGTATTCCAAACGGAAAGATCATGAAAAATTGAAGAAAAGACACAAAGGATAGTTAAGAAATTATTACTAAGCCTAGCTCTGATAGCAATTGATGCGGAACCCCAGCCTATTAAAGACTGAAACGACACATACTCTAGTAAAAAGAACTTAGTTCAGAAAACAATTTCCCAATCTAAAGCACCCTTAATTAACATGCAATTAAGAACACTTATAACTGATTGATTTTAAGAGCAGCAAGAATAAGAAACATACAAGTTAGTTTCAAACCTTATTCGTGATGCAATGTCAAGAACCAAGATCTCTCTTAAGCTCTCAAAGAAGAATCGCATGAAGTAATTGTATTGATGTAATACCCGGCTAGACTCCGGTATCGGAATTCCTACCGTCCGGTGGAAATCTCGGATGTCGGAAGCCTCTAGTAGGGTAAAACCATGTTTTTTATAAAATGTTTTAATGTGTTTTATGTTTTAAGTATGAAAGGAAATGAGTTTTTGCATGAAAATAGCTTTGGAGGAAAACTCAGGTTCGGCCGCCGAACCTCAAGTTCGGCCGCCGAACATGCATGCGTTGCGGGTGTGCTTTAGGCCTCCGAAAGCATAAGTGAGGGAAGTCCAGGTTCGGCCGCCGAACCTCAAGTTCGGCCGCCGAACATGGCATGCATGCGGAGGCACATTCGGCCCCCGAACGTGGTCTGGCCAGCCACTATAAAAGGGTCCCTTAGCCGAAAACGGGCGAGCTTTTTCCCCATTTTCGGCCAAGGTGAGTCTCCGCCGCCCCTCACCCATCTTGGGCGTCTTTCCTCTAGATCTTTCAAGGTTTTCATTTGTTTTAACTTTATTTTGAAGATTTGAGCAAAGTTTTGGAGCTTGGAGGTTCAAGAACTCAAGCTCTCCCAACTTCGAGTTTAGGTCGTCTCTCTCTCGATCTTCAAGAGGTAAGAGCCGATCTTAAGCTCATTGCATGTTTAAAGTAAGTTTTAAGTAGATCTATGGGGTAGAATGCATGTTTAGGTTATGGTTATGTTTATGGGTATAAATGTATGTTCATGATCAATGTGGATGCTTGATGTGTTGTAGATGGGGTTTATGATGGTTTGAGGCCCCTAGGAACATGTATGCTTGTGTTTGTGTGTTGTAGAATAGGTTTGATGCATGTTGGAAAGGTTTGGAGGCAAAATGTGCATAGGGAGCCAAGTTTCTGCCCTTTGGCAGAAACCAGGTTCGGCAGCCGAAGGACTTTTGGCCGCCGAACATGGCTGGGGAGGCAGCCTTTCGGCTGCTGAAGCTTGCCCCTGAAAGGAGACTTTCGTCTCTGTCTGGCAATTTCGGCCGCCGAAGGTGCCGCCGAACATGCATGAGTTTCGTCTCTGTCTGGGAGTTTCGGCCGCCGAAGGTGCCGCCGAACCTGCCTAACTTTCGGCTCTGGAGGGACTTTCGGCCGCCAAACCTGCCGCCGAAAGTGCCCTGTCCAGGCCTCCTTTGCATGTTTTTCTATGGTTATTTCAGGATGTTTTAAGGGGTTTTTGGGGAGTAGTTTAGAGATATGTTCTAGTATGTTTGGTCCCTCATTTGAGTCCACCTGTGTAGGTTCGGACCCGAGGAACCGAGGACCCCAGCAGTGAGTTCAGCTGCCTCGGTGTTGTCAGAGTCAGCCAGAGGTGAGTGGAACTAAACTTAACCTTTTAAATTGAGAAATTAAATGTTTTATCATGTTTCATGCATCATGATTATGCAATAGGGTGTTTGCATTAGTTTTCACGAATATGCCGCATTGCATCGATTGTTGTTGATGTGGGTGAATGTTGGATGACCCAATTAGTCCATGACAGGAAGACCAGGACCCCATTCTACGGCCTGGCACAGAGTAAGGAAAGACCAGGACCCCATTCTACGGCCTGGCACGGTTATGGGACTTGAAGACCAGGAGCCCAGAGGAGGCCCTGGGACAATGGTAAGTAATGTATGTTATGACAGGAAGACCAGGACCCCATGCTATGGCCTGGCACAGAGTTAGCTTGGACTAATTGGTGACAAGTTCACCCAACCCTTATGTGAATTGTCTGTGTTATGATGCATTTCATTGGAGCATAGTATTAATATGTTTTATAGTTCTACTCACTGGGCTTTTAGCTCACCCCTCTCCCTTTACCCCCAGGCTTGCAGGTACAGGATAGAGCAGGAGTCCGGATAGAGTAATGAAGTTTTGTTTATGTAATAGCTAGCAATGGACATGATCAAATTGTAATGTAAAGTCTTAATCAGTATAGTTATGTAATGAGATGATGTTTATGGATGTTAGAGATGTGCTTGACCATAGAGTGTTGTTATCCCTTTTAATACATGATCTTAGAGATTTTTTTATGATGTTTATGTAAACCCACTCAACATATGGTATGTCACCCTTTGGGGGGGGGCACTGATGAGATCCCACAGAGGGATCAATGTTATGTTAATGTATATGCACAGGTTGAGTTTGGTTGATGTATATGGAAAGAAAAGTTTTAATTTTTATGCATGTTGTTGATCATGTATGGGATTATACAGGTTTACAGGTTTCATGTCAGGCTTGCTACGGGTCCCGGCGGCCTTAAGCCGATCTGGATCCTAGCGCCGGTAGCGGTCTGATTTTCGGGTCGTTACAGAATGGTATCAGAGCCCTAGGTTCATATGGTCGGACCTAGAGTGTCGGGCTTATAGGTGTTATAGAAGGTCAAGCACAATAGGAAAGATCATGTCCACTAGGATAGGATGTGGAGTCCTGTCTTACATAATGATGTGAGATGCCATGATTATATGCATGTGCATTAATGATATGTGATGTATGTGATGCGGGTTCATGTGTGCCCACATGAACCATATGATGCTAATGTTTATGTGTTGTGCTACCTTTCAGAAAACAGGATGAGGGGAACTCGTCGATCAGCAAGATTGACTGGAGTGCCACCTGAGGATGAGGGCATGAGCGCCCATCCTCCTACATTGTCTAGGGCAATGTCTAGTGGGTCTAACAGAGAAAGAGCAGTAAGAGACCCTAGAAGGTCTCTGGATCTGGGTAGGAGCAGATCAGTCAGAGGAACAGTTCAGGGAGGAGCGTCAGAGAACATGGGGGATGATATGGACGTAGAGCAGAGGAGGGATGGCAGTTTGGGAGTTAGCATGTCAGAGGAGGGAATGGGAGAGTCCCAAGGAGGCACTCAGGCCTCGGGATTTGTTCAGCCACCCCACTACCCACACTTCTCACAACATCCCGGGTATTCGATGGGAGGCACATCGGATTACCCTAGCTTCACCCCTTATCCCACACAGATGCCATACCCACCATACTACCCACCATATTCACAATACCCAATGTATCCACCCCCACCTTACTGTCCAAATCCAGCAAACCCTACCTCAGAAAATGTTGCACCACCTCCACCACCTACAGAACCAGCAGCCCCAGTTACTCAACCTTTGAGACCTAGCTCAGCCAGTGGGAGCAAGGTCAAGATGACCGATTACATGAAACTGGGTGCTCCTCAGTATGAAAAAGGGGATGACCCATTTGTGTATCTTGAAAGGGTTAAAGTGATCACAGAGGAGATTGGGGCTGATGACAGTAGAGCCATACAGATGGCTGGGTTCACACTTAAGTACAAGAAGGCACGGGAGTGGTTCAAGAATTATGTGAACCCGAGAGTGGACAGCATGTCTTAGGAAGAGTTTGCAAACGAGTTTGCAGGATGGGCTTTTCCCGATAGTTCAAGGGAGCTGAAGATGATAGAGTTTGAACAGTTGAGGCAGACGGATGAAATGAGTGTAGAGGAGTACACCGACAGATTCTTGGAGCTGTTGCCTTTTGCTGGGCAGAGTCTGGATACAGATTCGAAGAGGTCAAGGAGGTATGTCATGAAACTCCATTCCAGGTATTCCTCCTTGATTCAGTCAGTGGACAGGGAGAGCTTCCATGCCATAG
Organism: Manihot esculenta; assembly: GCF_001659605.2. Taxonomy (NCBI): domain Eukaryota; kingdom Viridiplantae; phylum Streptophyta; class Magnoliopsida; order Malpighiales; family Euphorbiaceae; genus Manihot; species Manihot esculenta. The sequence continues at coordinate 14,370,826 of NC_035161.2, forward strand.
TAGATATGGCCAGGAAAATGGAGGCCAGTGCCATCATTCAGGGGACAGTTAAGCAGACAGTGGCACAGCCTTCTGGTTCTAAAACTCCGGGTGGGGGAAGATTAGATCCCTCTACCCTGAGTGCAGCAGCTTCAGGCAGTAAGAGATGGGGTAAGCCCAAGGGTAAGAAGAATAAGTTCTGGAGTAAAGTCAAGTCCAGTCTGGGATTTGGGAGTGGCTCAAGCTCTGGTGCGGATAATGCAGTTTGTGCGAAGTGTGGTAGGCCACACAAGGGAGTATGTCGGTTTGGGACGAACGCCTGTTTCAGATGTGGTCAGGAGGGGCATATGGCTCGAGAATGTCCAAGAGCAGTCCCGATGGCTCAGTCCCAGCAGACAGCCTCAGGCAGTGTAGCGCAGCCAGCAGCTCCAGCCATGACTCAGGCTAGTGGCAGAGGCAGAGGGAGAGGGGCAGCCTCTTCTTCAGCGAGTTTCAGAGGTGAAGGTCCATCAGCTCCAGCACGGATCTTCACAATGACACAGCAGGAGGCAGATGCATCTAACACCGTGGTGGCAGGTAACTTAATTATTAGTTGTTCAGATGTGTATGCCTTGATGGACCCTGGTGCATCTCATTCTTTTATTGCTCCGAGAGCCGTGGGGAGGTTAGGTCTGATGACTTCTGGGTTAGAGTGTCCTCTCTGGGTCAGTGGACCCAAGTGTGATCCATCTGTGGCAGAGTCAGTTTGCCAGTGTAGTCCTGTGTTTGTTGAGGGAAGATGCTTGTCCGCCGACCTTGTGGTTCTAGATTTGACAGATTTTGACGTCATTCTAGGGATGGACTGGTTATCTACCCATGGTGCTACCTTGGACTGCAGGGATAAGGTAGTCAGGTTCAGAGGTCAGGATGGGTTTGAGGTTGTCTTCAGAGGAGACAGGAGGGGTACACCTAGAGGTCTGATATCAGCTCTTCAGGCTCGTAGGTTGCTCAGGAGGGGATGTCAGGGGTATTTGGCTCATGTGAGAGAGCTTAGCAGTCAGGTCAGAGAGCCCGCCTCAGTGCCAGTGGTTAGAGAGTTCTTAGATGTGTTCCCAGACGAGCTGCCAGGTTTACCACCTGCTAGGGAGATAGAGTTCGAGATAGAACTGATGCCTGGAACCCGACCGATCTCTATCCCTCCCTACAGGATGGCGCCAGCAGAATTGAAAGAGTTGAAGGAGCAGTTACAAGAGTTGGTAGACAAGGGCTTCATCCGACCGAGTACCTCACCCTGGGGTGCTCCAGTTTTGTTTGTGAGATAGAAGGATGGATCCCTTAGGCTTTGTATCGACTACAGGCAGTTGAACAAAGTCACTACCAAGAACAAGTACCCATTGCCAAGGATCGACGATCTATTCGACCAGCTAGCAGGAGCGGGTTGTTTCTCCAAAATAGATCTGAGGTCCGGGTATCATCAGTTGAGGATCAGGGAAGAGGACGTGCCAAAGACAGCTTTCAAGACCAGATATGGGCATTTTGAGTTCCTTGTAATGCCGTTCGGGCTAACCAACGCCCCTGTAGCATTCATGGATCTCATGAATAGAGTGTTTAGCCAGTACCTGGATCACTTCGTTATTGTCTTCATAGATGATATCCTAGTGTATTCCAGGAATGCAGAGGAGCATGCCCATCATCTGAGGTTGGTTCTACAGACCTTGAGGGAACATGGCTTGTATGCCAAGTTCTCAAAGTGTGAGTTCTGGCTAAGGAGCATTTCGTTCTTGGGGCATGTAGTGTCAGAGAATGGGATAGAGGTGGACCCCAAGAAAACAGAAACTGTGGCTAACTGGCCTAGACCCACTTCAGTGATGGAGATCAGGAGTTTCTTGGGTTTAGCAGGTTACTACAGGAGGTTCGTTCAGGACTTCTCGAAAATTGCAGCTCCTCTAACCAGGTTAACCAGGAAGAATCAAAAGTTTGTGTGGACCGACCAGTGCGAAGAGAGTTTTGAAGAGCTCAAGAAGAGGTTGACTTCAGCACAGTTTTAGCTCTGCCATCTAGTGATGAGGACTTTACAGTCTTTTGTGATGCGTCCCGTGTGGGACTGGGTTGTGTACTGATGCAAAATGAGAGGGTGATTGCTTATGCTTCGAGGCAGCTAAAGAAGCATGAGTTGAGTTACCCCACACATGACCTTGACATGGCAGCAGTAATCTTTGCACTCAAGATGTGGAGGCACTACCTCTATGGGGTAAAATGTGAGATCTTTACAGATCATAAGAGCCTGCAATACATCCTGAGTCAAAGAGATTTGAACTTGAGACAGAGGAGATGGGTAGAGCTGCTGAGTGACTATGATTGCAAGATTCAGTATCATCCGGGTAAGGCGAATGTCGTGGCAGATGCCCTAAGCCGGAAGTCACTAGGTAGTCTATCCCACATCACGGCAGAGAGGAGACCAGTGGTGAAGGAGTTTTACAAGCTCATTGAGGAAGGTCTACAGTTGGAGTTGTCTGGTACAGGTGCTTTAGTTGCTCAGATGAAAGTGACACCTGTGTTTCTGGAGCAAGTGGCTCAGAAACAGCATGAGGACCCAGAGTTAGTGAAGATTGCCAGGACTGTTCAGTCAGGCAAAGACAGCGAGTTCAGATTCGACAACAAGGGGATCCTCCGCTATGGGAGTCGTTTATGTGTACCAGATGACATAGGGCTAAAAGGAGACATTATGAGAGAGGCTCATAATGCAAGATACAGCATTCACCCCGGAGCCACCAAAATGTATCAGGATCTTAAGAAAGTTTATTGGTGGCCAGCTATGAAGAGAGAAGTGGCACAGTTTGTGTCAACCTGCGAAGTTTGTCAGAGGGTGAAGCTGGAACATCAGAAGCCGGCTGGAATGCTTAACCCACTACCTATTCCAGAGTGGAAATGGGAGAATATAGCTATGGACTTCGTAGTGGGGTTACCGGTGACGTCCAACAGATTGGACTCCATATGGGTGATTGTGGACAGACTCACCAAATTGCTCACTTCATCCCTGTCAGGAGTGGCTACTCTGTGGACAAGTTGGCGCAGGTGTATGTTGATGAGATCGTCAGACTGCATGGGGTTCCTGTTTCTATAGTGTCGGATAGAGGACCCCAGTTCACCTCCAGGTTTTGGCGGAGTCTGCAGGATGCCATGGGTACCAGGTTAGATTTCAGTACTGCCTTCCATCCACAGACAGACGGACAGTCAGAGAGGACCATCCAGACCATAGAAGATATGCTAAGAATGTGTGTGCTGGACTTTGGCAATTCTTGGAGGCAACATCTACCTTTGGTGGAGTTTGCCTACAATAACAGCCATCATGCTAGCATCGGGATGGCTCCATATGAAGCTTTATATGGGAGGAAGTGCAGGTCACCTGTTTGCTGGGAGGAAGTTGGAGAAAAGGCCTTGGCAGGGCCTGAGCTAGTAGAGATCACCAGCAGGGTGGTACCCTTAATCAGAGAAAGAATCAAGACTGCTGCAAGCAGACAGAAGAGTTATGCAGACATCCGCAGAAGGCAAGTAGAGTTCCAGGAGGGGGATCTGGTATTGCTTAAGGTGTCTCCAATGAAGGGAGTGGTTCGCTTCGGGAAGAAAGGTAAACTAGCCCCACGATACATCAGACCCTTTGAAATCTTGCAGAAGATTGGGAATGTGTCGTATAAGCTAGATTTGCCTGCTTCTATGGTAAGAATCCATCCGGTTTTCCATGTTTCAATGTTGAGGAAATTTGTGTCAGATCCGGGCAAGGTTCTTAGTGAGCCTGATGTGGAGATCCAAGAGGATCTCACCTATGTTGAGCAGCCGCTACGGATCCTAGACACCCAGATCAGAAAGCTAGGAAACAAGGAAATCCCGATGGTGAAGGTCCTTTGGAACCACCACAATCTGGAAGAGTGCACTTGGGAGACACGGGAATCTATGCTCCGGCAATATCCTCATCTCTTTTAAGGTTAGCCTCTATGTGTTTTATGTGTATGATGTGATGACTCTATGCTTGTGCTAGTTGAGGAACATTCGGGGACGAATGTTCTTAAGGGAGGAAGAATGTAACACCCGGTTAGACTCCGGTATCGGAATTCCTACCGTCCGGTGGAAATCTCAGATGTCGGAAGCCTCTAGTAGGGTAAAACCATGTTTTTTATAAAATGTTTTAATGTGTTTTATGTTTTAAGTATGAAAGGAAATGAGTTTTTGCATGAAAATAGCTTTGGAGGAAAACTCAGGTTCGGTCGCCGAACCTTAGGTTCAGCCGCCGAACATGCATGCGTTGCGGATGTGCTTTAGGCCCCCGAAAGCATAAGTGAGGGAAGTCCAGGTTCGGCCGCCAAACATGGCATGCATGCGGAGGCACATTCGGCCCCCGAACGTGGTCTGGCCAGCCACTATAAAAGGGTCCCTTAGCCGAAAACGGGCGAGCTTTTTCCCCATTTTCGGCCAAGGTGAGTCTCCGCCGCCCCTCACCCATCTTGGGCGTCTTTCCTCTATATCTTTCAAGGTTTTCATTTGTTTTAACTTTATTTTGAAGATTTGAGCAAAGTTTTGGAGCTTAGAGGTTCAAGAACTCAAGCTCTCCCAACTTCGAGTTTAGGTCGTCTCTCTCTCGATCTTCAAGAGGTAAGAGCCGATCTTAAGCTCATTGCATGTTTAAAGTAAGTTTTAAGTAGATCTATGGGGTAGAATGCATGTTTAGGTTATGGTTATGTTTATGGGTATAAATGTATGTTCATGATCAATGTGGATGCTTGATGTGTTGTAGATGGGGTTTATGATGGTTTGAGGCCCCTAGGAACATGTATGCTTGTGTTTGTGTGTTGTAGAATAGGTTTGATGCATGTTGGAAAGGTTTGGAGGCGAAATGTGCATAGGGAGCCAAGTTTCTGCCCTTTGGCAGAAACCAGGTTCGGCAGCCGAAGGACTTTTGGCCGCCGAACATGGCTGGGGAGGCAGCCTTTCGGCTGCCGAAGCTTGCCCCCGAAAGGAGACTTTCGTCTCTGTCTGGCAGTTTCGGCCGCCGAAGGTGCCGCCGAACATGCATGAGTTTCATCTCTGTCTGGGAGTTTCGGCCGCCGAAGGTGCCGCCGAACCTGCCTAACTTTTGGCTCTGGAGGGACTTTCGGCCGCCGAACCTGCCGCTGAAAGTGCCCTGTCCAGGCCTCCTTTGCATGTTTTTCTATGGTTATTTCAGGATGTTTTAAGGGTTTTTTGGGGAGTAGTTTAGAGATATGTTCTAGTATGTTTGGTCCCTCATTTGAGTCCACCTGTGTAGGTTCGGACCCGAGGAACCGAGGACCCCAGCAGTGAGTTCAGCTGCTTCGGTGTTGTCAGAGTCAGCCAGAGGTGAGTGGAACTAAACTTAACCTTTTAAATTGAGAAATTAAATGTTTTATCATGTTTCATGCATCATGATTATGCAATAGGGTGTTTGCATTAGTTTTCACGAATATGCCGCATTGCATCGATTGTTGTTGATGTGGGTGAATGTTGGATGACCCAATTAGTCCATGACAGGAAGACCAGGACCCCATTCTACGGCCTGGCACAGAGTAAGGAAATACCAGGACCCCATTCTACGGCCTGGCACGGTTATGGGACTTGAAGACCAGGAGCCCAGAGGAGGCCCTGGGACAATGGTAAGTAATGTATGTTATGACAGGAAGACCAGGACCCCATGCTACGGCCTGGCACAGAGTTAGCTTGGACTAATTGGTGACAAGTTCACCCAACCCTTATGTGAATTGTCTGTGTTATGATGCATTTCATTGGAGCATAGTATTAATATGTTTTATAGTTCTACTCACTGGGCTTTTAGCTCACCCCTCTTGACAGAGCATAATTTAGCCCACTTTATCATGATAATCTTGATGTTTATTTACACCTTTTCTACCTAATTTTGTGGTTTTGTTCATGTTTTGCAGAAACTAGGTGTGAAAAGACAATCTGGAGAAAATGCTCTTAAAACTGCCAAAAAGTGCCAAATATGGAAAGTTCCAGAAAAGGAAAGTTTTCATATATGGAAAGTTCCAAATAAGGAAAGTTTCATATATGGAAAGTGCCAAACAAGGAAAGAGTCAAAGAGCGCAGCCAGCAAACTGTCCGAAATTCGAACTGCAGAATCCTTCCTGCCTTGTTTAGAACGTGTGCCAAGAAAGGAAAGTCTTCAAATAAGGCAAGTTTTCAGAAAAGGAAAGTCTTCAAATGAGGAAAGTGCAGAGGCAAAAGCAAATAAGGAAAGCTCGGTCAGAGGATTATTTAAAATTCAAATCGCAGATATTTCTTTCCTTATTCAAAGATGTGCACATACTGCAGCAGTCATATCTTCCAATTTAGGCAGCGAGATCTCATGAAGGCACACTTGCCTCTTCTGCGTTCAACGTTTAAAATTCAAACGAAGGCTCCACCTAAAAAGGAAAGACTTGGCAGATCCACTTTCCCTTCTGCATTCAATGACTGCGCACCACTTGCCTCTTGCAACACAATCTGCGCGCCACTCCCTATTCAGGAAGGAGATCTCTATGCACTTGGCCTTCATACAGTCCAGATTCATAATTCAATAGAGGATCCATCTAAATAGGAAGTTTGGACAGCAAATATTTCCTATACAGTGCTGTCCGCGCGCCTACCTCATCTGCAAAGCCTGATCCGCGCGCCTCCTTCCCTTTCAGTGCTATCCGCGCGCATGCCTCTCTCCTGCAGAGCAAGCCACGACTTTTCTTCCTCTATTGGCATCCTTGGATCGCTCTTCCTTCCTTTTCAGACACAAGGTACGCTCCTTTCCTATTCTGAAAGCCATCTGCGCGCACCTGCCTTCTGAAGTGCATGCACTACGATTCTTTCCTCTTCTGCAACAACTTGGGCAGCAAGTTGATTTTGGGCAGCAACTTGGGCAGCCTCTACACTAATTAGGAAGCAAGGTCAGCATCTAAACTTATTTAGGAAGCACAATCTGCACCTCCTTCCCTTTCTGAGACCAAACCGCGCGCATCAACTTCCTTTCGCAGTGCATTTTCGCGCAGCCTTCCTTCTGAAGCCGAAAAGCGCGATTCTTTCCTTTTCAGACACATCTTGGGCAGAAAATACCTCTTGGGCAGTAAGTATGACCTAGGGCAACACTTTTCAACTATAAAAAGCCACATAAGAAGCCTCTACATGGTTTTTACACTCCCCCTGGGAGACACCTACGGGATTGCAAGTGACATCTTCTCTTTTTCTTCCTTTCTTTATTTTTAGTTTTTGTTTCAGCCATGAGTGGCTGAAACCTTTTTTCTAGTTGAGGATTTGGTGAAACTTTGGTTGTATTTTTGGATTGAGAGACTTGAACTACATGGTTAATCTTTAGTTGCTTTTCAATATTCATGTAATTTGGTGCTTTAAGATATTATTGCTTTGTCTTGCGGATCTCTATTGATCTTTGATTTCAAGGTAATATATTGTTGTTTGAATAATCTTAGTCCGTATTTGCTTGGATTGCTCAAATATAAGAACACTTGGTGTAAAAACCAAGGAAATTGCATGATCTAGTGTTGTCTCCATGCATGTGGGTGACTAGAATTGGTTCTCTCTATTTCTTTATGCGATTGACTATTGTATAAGGCCTGTGGCTCAAAGACGTTCTTTGGCAATTGTTAATTAGTAATTAATTGGAGGACTATCCCTAATTGATTTAACCTAAAAGAGAGATAATGGATGTGAGAAGTTTCTTCAATCTCCATGGCCAATTTATTGAATCAACAAAGGAACATATGAGTCAATGATCAATCCCATCAACTTAAAGTGAATCCGAATCTTCAACTAGAGCTTTTCTCTTATTTGTTTTCTCTTTATTTTTATTATTTGCTTTACTTTATTGTTTCCACCATTAGTTTAATCAAATCAATCTCAAACCCCCCTTATTTACTTTACTCGCAATTTATTTTCATTGTTTATTTATTTTCTGTTTGTTCATTTGGTCTACTCAAGGAAGGTAAATAAGTATCAATTCCCTGTGGATACGATCCTTTTACCACTGTCTACAGTTTTAATATTGTTGGTAGTTAAAAAGGTTATTTATTTTGACCGGCTTCGACAACCGCTTTGTCAAAATTGGCGCCGTTGCCGGGGAGTTGATTTAACTTATTTGTTTTTCTTTCAGGACCAAATTTCAAAAAAAAAAAAAAAAAAAAAGGGGGAGCACGTCATCGCAGACCATCTTCTGAAACATCTCAATCGCACATCTGAATCATGGATGAGGTAAGTAGATCTGATCTTTCTTTTCTGACATCTTTATTGAACGATTTAACCATAGAACAAGATGCGGTAAGTACACCTTTTCGCCTTGTGGAACTTTATGAACAAATCGCTGCTATGAGAAGTTTTGTTATAGACCAAGCTGAACAAGCTTTTGAAGAACAACAACTCCAACAAGTACATGCATGTGAAAGATTCTATGGACAGCCGAGATATGCAATACCTGAAGATACCAGAACTAATCTTTATAAGATGTTGGAGACTTTGCACAATTTCCAACAGGAAGTGGATCGAGTAGCCGCCAAATGGAGAGAAGACATGGTAAGAAAAGAGGAAGAGTGTCAAGCTGATGATGAAAGATGGCAAGTACAAGAACAAGTTGCTGAAGAAACCCAACCAGAAGATAGTTTGTCCAATCAAACTGATCAAACAGAACTTGTTGCTTTAGATATCATTGATTTTATGAGCCAAGATGTTTTTTATGTAAATCAAAATGATATGCTAAATGATGATCCTTGCAGGAAAGAGAGCCAGAAAGAGCCAGAACTGAAAGAAACTGACTGTTGCATCCAACAGGTGGACTGCAGCCATGCGCAGAATGAACAGAAGTAGATCGCACCACTTCAGCTTGGTGCGCAGATCAACCTTGCGCAGGACAGTCCTGCAACACTTCCAGTCACACTTCTTCAGCTTCCATCGCATGAAACTCCTTCCAGCCTCCCATTGCAGACCAACCTTGCGCAAGAAGGAGTACCTGAAAGCCTTTCAGTTGTGTCCTTTCAGCTTCAATCGCAGATCAGTGGTCTTCCGCCTCCCTTTCAGGTAAGTTCTGCGCAGAAAGAAGAATCTGAAACTCCTTTCAGCCTTCCAATGCAAACAGCCCAGGCTCACAAGGAACAAATGGTATTCCAAGCACCCAAACCAAAGGAGCATGCAGATCTATGCTTGCCCAAGCCTCCAGATAAGGTAGAATTTGTTTTGCCCGAACTCAATGCTAAACTGCAGCTACATATGGAGAAATATCAATTGAAGCTCGAAGTGCTAAAAAATGCAAACATAAGGGCTAGAGGCACACCTCATCTGAAAGAGGAGAAACTGATCATGTTACTTCACGAGTACATGAAAGAAATAAGATGGGTTATGACTAAATCAAAAGGCATGCTACACTATTCACTTAATTCTGTTGGGACCCTTTTTCCTCCCCCAATTACTTGAGGCAACTTGCCAGGTGGATCGCACCATACAACACTACACCAGGGGAGTACTCAGTTTCCTTTGTTCTTTTATGTTTTCTATACATTGAGGACAATGCATGATTTAGGTGTGGGGGTGCGGATCTCTGAAATTTTTAATTTTTTGCTTTAGACACATTTTTCCTTTCAGTTTGCATTTTCCTTTCAGTTTTTTCTTTTAGTTTGCATTTTCTTTTCAGTTTTCCTTTCAGTTTGTGTTTGATCAACCATGGTCTTCTTCTTTCTGATTTGCTTTACTCGAACTGACAAACTATGTTGAATGAACTTTCTCTCCATGGCCCCATTGATGTGATGACTCTTTAAACCTAGGTTGAATCAATTGCAATAAGATGTATTCATGTTTGGGAATTGCTTTTGAATTGAATCCTTGAGCTTTCCATGGTGAAAAACATACTGATGACCCTCAACTGATGAGAATAAATTGAAATTGTGTGAATGAACTTAATGTGACTTGTTAGCAATTGGTGTTGATTTGCCCAAATCATTGAGAAAAGAAATTCAGAAAAGGCCTAGACTTCATAAGCACAATGTGAAAACTGTTCCAATGGTCAACAGACTATGAACAGAGCTAGTAGCCACTTGGACAGGTGACCAACTGAGTAACTGGGGGTGGGTATCACCAATATGTACCTTCACGTCAAAAGGTTGGTGACTTTTCCAAGCAAGTTTAAAGTGCAAAAAGGCTGAATTAAGTACTTCAAGGTAAGGGCAAGTCACTCTGAAAGCTAGATTAAGTCTTTGAATGAACAAGAACTAATGCATGTATGATCTCTCTCTTGAGGAAAACCAATCCTAACCATAGTAAGTAAAGGGAAACAAGGAAAGAGGTAAGTAACCTTGATGCATACATTCTTTATTGCAATGATTCAAAATAGGGGTCTAGAGTAAGAGCTCAAGTAGACATAAAGGATCTAAGTGAAGAGAGTTTGTTCAACTGTGTTTGTTTGCTTGAGGACAAGCAAAAGGCTAGGTGTGGGGGTATTTGACAGAGCATAATTTAGCCCACTTTATCATGATAATCTTGATGTTTATTTACACCTTTTCTACCTAATTTTGTGGTTTTGTTCATGTTTTGCAGAAACTAGGTGTGAAAAGACAATCTGGAGAAAATGCTCTTAAAACTGCCAAAAAGTGCCAAATATGGAAAGTTCCAGAAAAGGAAAGTTTTCATATATGGAAAGTTCCAAATAAGGAAAGTTTCATATATGGAAAGTGCCAAACAAGGAAAGAGTCAAAGAGCGCAGCCAGCAAACTGTCCGAAATTCGAACTGCAGAATCCTTCCTGCCTTGTTTAGAACGTGTGCCAAGAAAGGAAAGTCTTCAAATAAGGCAAGTTTTCAGAAAAGGAAAGTCTTCAAATGAGGAAAGTGCAGAGGCAAAAGCAAATAAGGAAAGCTCGGTCAGAGGATTATTTAAAATTCAAATCGCAGATATTTCTTTCCTTATTCAAAGATGTGCACATACTGCAGCAGTCATATCTTCCAATTTAGGCAGCGAGATCTCATGAAGGCACACTTGCCTCTTCTGCGTTCAACGTTTAAAATTCAAACGAAGGCTCCACCTAAAAAGGAAAGACTTGGCAGATCCACTTTCCCTTCTGCATTCAATGACTGCGCACCACTTGCCTCTTGCAACACAATCTGCGCGCCACTCCCTATTCAGGAAGGAGATCTCTATGCACTTGGCCTTCATACAGTCCAGATTCATAATTCAATAGAGGATCCATCTAAATAGGAAGTTTGGACAGCAAATATTTCCTATACAGTGCTGTCCGCGCGCCTACCTCATCTGCAAAGCCTGATCCGCGCGCCTCCTTCCCTTTCAGTGCTATCCGCGCGCATGCCTCTCTCCTGCAGAGCAAGCCACGACTTTTCTTCCTCTATTGGCATCCTTGGATCGCTCTTCCTTCCTTTTCAGACACAAGGTACGCTCCTTTCCTATTCTGAAAGCCATCTGCGCGCACCTGCCTTCTGAAGTGCATGCACTACGATTCTTTCCTCTTCTGCAACAACTTGGGCAGCAAGTTGAGTTTGGGCAGCAACTTGGGCAGCCTCTACACTAATTAGGAAGCAAGGTCAGCATCTAAACTTATTTAGGAAGCACAATCTGCGCCTCCTTCCCTTTCTGAGACCAAACCGAGCGCATCAACTTCCTTTCGCAGTGCATTTTCGCGCAGCCTTCCTTCTGAAGCCGAAAAGCGCGATTCTTTCCTTTTCAGACACATCTTGGGCAGAAAATACCTCTTGGGCAGTAAGTATGACCTAGGGCAACACTTTTCAACTATAAAAAGCCACATAAGAAGCCTCTACATGGTTTTTACACTCCCCCTGGGAGACACCTACGGGATTGCAAGTGACATCTTCTCTTTTTCTTCCTTTCTTTATTTTTAGTTTTTGTTTCAGCCATGAGTGGCTGAAACCTTTTTTCTAGTTGAGGATTTGGTGAAACTTTGGTTGTATTTTTGGATTGAGAGACTTGAACTACATGGTTAATCTTTAGTTGCTTTTCAATATTCATGTAATTTGGTGCTTTAAGATATTATTGCTTTGTCTTGCGGATCTCTATTGATCTTTGATTTCAAGGTAATATATTGTTGTTTGAATAATCTTAGTCCGTATTTGCTTGGATTGCTCAAATATAAGAACACTTGGTGTAAAAACCAAGGAAATTGCATGATCTAGTGTTGTCTCCATGCATGTGGGTGACTAGAATTGGTTCTCTCTATTTCTTTATGCGATTGACTATTGTATAAGGCCTGTGGCTCAAAGACGTTCTTTGGCAATTGTTAATTAGTAATTAATTGGAGGACTATCCCTAATTGATTTAACCTAAAAGAGAGATAATGGATGTGAGAAGTTTCTTCAATCTCCATGGCCAATTTATTGAATCAACAAAGGAACATATGAGTCAATGATCAATCCCATCAACTTAAAGTGAATCCGAATCTTCAACTAGAGCTTTTCTCTTATTTGTTTTCTCTTTATTTTTATTATTTGCTTTACTTTATTGTTTCCACCATTAGTTTAATCAAATCAATCTCAAACCCCCCTTATTTACTTTACTCGCAATTTATTTTCATTGTTTATTTATTTTTTGTTTGTTCATTTGGTCTACTCAAGGAAGGTAAATAAGTATCAATTCCCTGTGGATACGATCCTTTTACCACTGTCTACAGTTTTAATATTGTTGGTAGTTAAAAAGGTTATTTATTTTGACCGGCTTCGACAACCGCTTTGTCAAAATTGGCGCCGTTGCCGGGGAGTTGATTTAACTTATTTGTTTTTCTTTCAGGACCAAATTTCAAAAAAAAAAAAAAAAAAAAAAAGGGGGAGCACGTCATCGCAGACCATCTTCTGAAACATCTCAATCGCACATCTGAATCATGGATGAGGTAAGTAGATCTGATCTTTCTTTTCTGACATCTTTATTGAACGATTTAACCATAGAACAAGATGCGGTAAGTACACCTTTTCGCCTTGTGGAACTTTATGAACAAATCGCTGCTATGAGAAGTTTTGTTATAGACCAAGCTGAACAAGCTTTTGAAGAACAACAACTCCAACAAGTACATGCATGTGAAAGATTCTATGGACAGCCGAGATATGCAATACCTGAAGATACCAGAACTAATCTTTATAAGATGTTGGAGACTTTGCACAATTTCCAACAGGAAGTGGATCGAGTAGCCGCCAAATGGAGAGAAGACATGGTAAGAAAAGAGGAAGAGCGTCAAGCTGATGATGAAAGATGGCAAGTACAAGAACAAGTTGCTGAAGAAACCCAACCAGAAGATAGTTTGTCCAATCAAACTGATCAAACAGAACTTGTTGCTTTAGATATCATTGATTTTATGAGCCAAGATATTTTTTATGTAAATCAAAATGATATGCTAAATGATGATCCTTGCAGGAAAGAGAGCCAGAAAGAGCCAGAACTGAAAGAAACTGACTGTTGCATCCAACAGGTGGACTGCAGCCATGCGCAGAATGAACAGAAGCAGATCGCACCACTTCAGCTTGGTGCGCAGATCAACCTTGCGCAGGACAGTCCTGCAACACTTCCAGTCACACTTCTTCAGCTTCCATCGCATGAAACTCCTTCCAGCCTCCCATTGCAGACCAACCTTGCGCAAGAAGGAGTACCTGAAAGCCTTTCAGTTGTGTCCTTTCAGCTTCAATCGCAGATCAGTGGTCTTCCGCCTCCCTTTCAGGTAAGTTCTGCGCAGAAAGAAGAATCTGAAACTCCTTTCAGCCTTCCAATGCAAACAGCCCAGGCTCACAAGGAACAAATGGTATTCCAAGCACCCAAACCAAAGGAGCATGCAGATCTATGCTTGCCCAAGCCTCCAGATAAGGTAGAATTTGTTTTGCCCGAACTCAATGCTAAACTGCAGCTACATATGGAGAAATATCAATTGAAGCTCGAAGTGCTAAAAAATGCAAACATAAGGGCTAGAGGCACACCTCATCTGAAAGAGGAGAAACTGATCATGTTACTTCACGAGTACATGAAAGAAATAAGATGGGTTATGACTAAATCAAAAGGCATGCTACACTATTCACTTAATTCTGTTGGGACCCTTTTTCCTCCCCCAATTACTTGAGGCAACTTGCCAGGTGGATCGCACCATACAACACTACACCAGGGGAGTACTCAGTTTCCTTTGTTCTTTTATGTTTTCTATACATTGAGGACAATGCATGATTTAGGTGTGGGGGTGCGGATCTCTGAAATTTTTAATTTTTTGCTTTAGACACATTTTTCCTTTCAGTTTGCATTTTCCTTTCAGTTTTTTCTTTTAGTTTGCATTTTCTTTTCAGTTTTCCTTTCAGTTTGTGTTTGATCAACCATGGTCTTCTTCTTTCTGATTTGCTTTACTCGAACTGACAAACTATGTTGAATGAACTTTCTCTCCATGGCCCCATTGATGTGATGACTCTTTAAACCTAGGTTGAATCAATTGCAATAAGATGTATTCATGTTTGGGAATTGCTTTTGAATTGAATCCTTGAGCTTTCCATGGTGAAAAACATACTGATGACCCTCAACTGATGAGAATAAATTGAAATTGTGTGAATGAACTTAATGTGACTTGTTAGCAATTGGTGTTGATTTGCCCAAATCATTGAGAAAAGAAATTCAGAAAAGGCCTAGACTTCATAAGCACAATGTGAAAACTGTTCCAATGGTCAACAGACTATGAACAGAGCTAGTAGCCACTTGGACAGGTGACCAACTGAGTAACTGGGGGTGGGTATCACCAATATGTACCTTCACGTCAAAAGGTTGGTGACTTTTCCAAGCAAGTTTAAAGTGCAAAAAGGCTGAATTAAGTACTTCAAGGTAAGGGCAAGTCACTCTGAAAGCTAGATTAAGTCTTTGAATGAACAAGAACTAATGCATGTATGATCTCTCTCTTGAGGAAAACCAATCCTAACCATAGTAAGTAAAGGGAAACAAGGAAAGAGGTAAGTAACCTTGATGCATACATTCTTTATTGCACTGATTCAAAATAGGGGTCTAGAGTAAGAGCTCAAGTAGACATAAAGGATCTAAGTGAAGAGAGTTTGTTCAACTGTGTTTGTTTGCTTGAGGACAAGCAAAAGGCTAGGTGTGGGGGTATTTGACAGAGCATAATTTAGCCCACTTTATCATGATAATCTTGATGTTTATTTACACATTTTCTACCTAATTTTGTGGTTTTGTTCATGTTTTGCAGAAACTAGGTGTGAAAAGACAATCTGGAGAAAATGCTCTTAAAACTGCCAAAAAGTGCCAAATATGGAAAGTTCCAGAAAAGGAAAGTTTTCATATATGGAAAGTTCCAAATAAGGAAAGTTTCATATATGGAAAGTGCCAAACAAGGAAAGAGTCAAAGAGCGCAGCCAGCAAACTGTCCGAAATTCGAACTGCAGAATCCTTCCTGCCTTGTTTAGAACGTGTGCCAAGAAAGGAAAGTCTTCAAATAAGGCAAGTTTTCAGAAAAGGAAAGTCTTCAAATGAGGAAAGTGCAGAGGCAAAAGCAAATAAGGAAAGCTCGGTCAGAGGATTATTTAAAATTCAAATCGCAGATATTTCTTTCCTTATTCAAAGATGTGCACATACTGCAGCAGTCATATCTTCCAATTTAGGCAGCGAGATCTCATGAAGGCACACTTGCCTCTTCTGCGTTCAACGTTTAAAATTCAAACGAAGGCTCCACCTAAAAAGGAAAGACTTGGCAGATCCACTTTCCCTTCTGCATTCAATGACTGCGCACCACTTGCCTCTTGCAACACAATCTGCGCGCCACTCCCTATTCAGGAAGGAGATCTCTATGCACTTGGCCTTCATACAGTCCAGATTCATAATTCAATAGAGGATCCATCTAAATAGGAAGTTTGGACAGCAAATATTTCCTATACAGTGCTGTCCGCGCGCCTACCTCATCTGCAAAGCCTGATCCGCGCGCCTCCTTCCCTTTCAGTGCTATCCGCGCGCATGCCTCTCTCCTGCAGAGCAAGCCACGACTTTTCTTCCTCTATTGGCATCCTTGGATCGCTCTTCCTTCCTTTTCAGACACAAGGTACGCTCCTTTCCTATTCTGAAAGCCATCTGCGCGCACCTGCCTTCTGAAGTGCATGCACTACGATTCTTTCCTCTTCTGCAACAACTTGGGCAGCAAGTTGAGTTTGGGCAGCAACTTGGGCAGCCTCTACACTAATTAGGAAGCAAGGTCAGCATCTAAACTTATTTAGGAAGCACAATCTGCGCCTCCTTCCCTTTCTGAGACCAAACCGCGCGCATCAACTTCCTTTCGCAGTGCATTTTCGCGCAGCCTTCCTTCTGAAGCCGAAAAGCGCGATTCTTTCCTTTTCAGACACATCTTGGGCAGAAAATACCTCTTGGGCAGTAAGTATGACCTAGGGCAACACTTTTCAACTATAAAAAGCCACATAAGAAGCCTCTACATGGTTTTTACACTCCCCCTGGGAGACACCTACGGGATTGCAAGTGACATCTTCTCTTTTTCTTCCTTTCTTTATTTTTAGTTTTTGTTTCAGCCATGAGTGGCTGAAACCTTTTTTCTAGTTGAGGATTTGGTGAAACTTTGGTTGTATTTTTGGATTGAGAGACTTGAACTACATGGTTAATCTTTAGTTGCTTTTCAATATTCATGTAATTTGGTGCTTTAAGATATTATTGCTTTGTCTTGCGGATCTCTATTGATCTTTGATTTCAAGGTAATATATTGTTGTTTGAATAATCTTAGTCCGTATTTGCTTGGATTGCTCAAATATAAGAACACTTGGTGTAAAAACCAAGGAAATTGCATGATCTAGTGTTGTCTCCATGCATGTGGGTGACTAGAATTGGTTCTCTCTATTTCTTTATGCGATTGACTATTGTATAAGGCCTGTGGCTCAAAGACGTTCTTTGGCAATTGTTAATTAGTAATTAATTGGAGGACTATCCCTAATTGATTTAACCTAAAAGAGAGATAATGGATGTGAGAAGCTTCTTCAATCTCCATGGCCAATTTATTGAATCAACAAAGGAACATATGAGTCAATGATCAATCCCATCAACTTAAAGTGAATCCGAATCTTCAACTAGAGCTTTTCTCTTATTTGTTTTCTCTTTATTTTTATTATTTGCTTTACTTTATTGTTTCCACCATTAGTTTAATCAAATCAATCTCAAACCTCCCTTATTTACTTTACTCGCAATTTATTTTCATTGTTTATTTATTTTCTGTTTGTTCATTTGGTCTACTCAAGGAAGGTAAATAAGTATCAATTCCCTGTGGATACGATCCTTTTACCACTGTCTACAGTTTTAATATTGTTGGTAGTTAAAAAGGTTATTTATTTTGACCGGCTTCGACAACCGCTTTGTCACCTCTCCCTTTACCCCCAGGCTTGCAGGTACAGGATAGAGCAGGAGTCCGGATAGAGTAATGAAGTTTTGTTTATGTAATAGCTAGCAATGGACATGATCAAATTGTAATGTAAAGTCTTAATCAGTATAGTTATGTAATGAGATGATGTTTATGGATGTTAGAGATGTGCTTGACCATAGAGTGTTGTTATCCCTTTTAATACATGATCTTAGAGATTTTTTTATGATGTTTATGTAAACCAACTCAACATATGGTATGTCACCCTTTGGGGGGGGGGGCACTGATGAGATCCCACAGAGGGATCAATGTTATGTTAATGTATATGCACAGGTTGAGTTTGGTTGATGTATATGGAAAGAAAAGTTTTAATTTTTATGCATGTTGTTGATCATGTATGGGATTATACAGGTTTACAGGTTTCATGTCAGGCTTGCTACGGGTCCCGGCGGCCTTAAGCCGATCTGGATCCTAGCGCCGGTAGCGGTCCGATTTTTGGGTCGTTACAATTGAATAATTGATAATCTGTGTACAATATGGAAAAAGAGATGCTTTATATAACCTAAATAATGACCCATGATCTTTGCCACTTCCCACTACTATGCATGGACCCATGATCTATGCCACTACCCACTACTCTGCATGGATCCATGATCTATGCCACTATCCACTACTGGATAACTACCCACTACTGGTTAACTACCAACTGCTAAATAACTATCCACTACTAAATAACTACCCACTATAAATACAAAGTTTGAATTGTCAATAAGGACATATTCGGCCTAATTGACTTGGAATGGCCAGATTGTTCTTCAACTTCAAAATGAACTTGTAAAGCTTCAACATATTCCTTCATGAATCCTTGAAGTGCTTCCTTCAACCTCTTGAATCTCAACCTTGTAATTGGTCCTTGAGGCAATGCTAGCTCATCAGTGCTGTTGGTTATGCTTACATCACATTGCGGGTTTCTTTTTTTAATGCTTCACATGTTATCTCATGATTTAATTCTTCCACTTGTATGGCTTCAGCATTGAATTGTGAGATAAAACTCCTCAAAGATTCACCCAAATGGATCTTCTGCAAGTCAGAAGAAAGTTTTTTAGGGGTATACAAGTAATAAATCTATATTTAAATAACGCAATAAACTGCATAAAATTTTAAATTGAACCTGGCTCAGATGTTGGTACCATTTCTGAGCCAAACCTATGAGTGTCTGTGGAAACACCCAGCATAACACCAAATCGTTTACATCCTGAAACTGTATGGTCGTCTTGAAGATTGCCAGGTGGCTTCTAGGGTCTGCCATTCTATCATATTTGTCCAGGCTAGGCAGCTTGAACTTGGTGGAAAAGGTTTTTGCTAAAATCTCTTTTGAAAGAGGTGAAATACCATCTAGGCTGAAATCCTCTTCTTGTTCCTTTTGGTATCTTTGCACAGCCCGCATTAGCTTTCAATCGACGCCTTTTAGGGCCTCGTCTAACTCATCTTTTGACTCAGCCCTTCCCTTGGACCATGTTTTAATCGCTTCTGTCCAAGCCCTTGAGGTGTTGACAGAGGCTTCTTCCCTTCTTTTGGGATCTATTTTTTATGCCTCTTCTTGAGCCTTATACTGCTTGAGGGAAGTCTGCAACCTTTGGATGTACTAAAGTATATGTTCGTTGTTTAAATTATTAAGGTCTACTTCATTGACCACTGGAATGTGTTTTCTCTATTGTCAGGGGTAGAGGAAATGATGACTCCCTTGTTGGTAGCAATATTGGCAGCAGCTCGTGAACTACCGGCCATCTTAGAAGTGAGAGATGAGAGAGGTTTCTTTCCGAGAAAAAGAGTAGAAGATCGATTGTAATCCAAAATAATAGTGAGAATTCTAAAGAGTTTCCGGCAACAGAACCAAATAATGTTACAAAGATCAGATTGATGATGTGGCCAGAGCAGAACTGTGCTGTGATTTGCTAGAACCTGTAAGGAGGAAAATATGAGGTGGTGCTGGGTGTCCATGACAGCCACTCCGATGCTCAAATCAGTATAGAAGAGTATAGAGAATGCAAAGAATTGCTTAGAGTTTTAGTATTAGAAAATAGCATACATTTACCTCTGTAATTCTTTTCCTTTTAGACTGTAAGAAGATAAAGATGAATATGACATTTTTTGATAATCTGATGGTAATGTTGTCAATTACTTAAATAGGTTGGTAATCCCGCGATTACAGGCGTATTAGGGATATGATGAGTTATACTAGATAATAATAACTTTGCGTCGAGACTCGGCTTGTCGAGGGAAGAACAGATCTTTGATGATGATTCGAATGTTTAAGGTGTCCGGGTCATTTACTTCTACATTTTCTATTTATTAGATTCTTACTACGTGACCATATTTTGTGATGATATCTCATTATTTATTTTGAACTATTATTATGTAGTATTAATCTCAGTCATATCTAATTTAAATTTTTTAAAAAAAAAATTGAAGTCGAGTAGATTAAAGAAAATTATGCAAGAAAATGGAAGAATTTTATAGCTTTTTTATAGGGCAGAGATAAATTCTAAATTTTATTTTTATTAATTTATTTTTATAATTATTTTTAATTAAAATTTTTTATTTAATAATTTAATATTATTAAAATTAAGTTTATTTTAATAATATTATCTTAATTTTGATATTTTATTTATTAGTGTATATAACCAAAATTTAAATATTTATTTATAATAAATATTAACTTTTCACTTTAATATTTAAATATAATTATTGGTAAATAAAAAAAAGATATTATCTAATAATTTTATATTATCAAATTATTTATATTTTTTATAATGATTTAACTTTTAATTTAAAATTAAAGTATTTATTAAAAATTATATTTTTATCAGAATTAATAATATACAAATAATCTAAATTGAGATACAGTGCAGGTCAATAAATAGAAAGATCTACCAGGAAATAAAAATCTAAACTACTAATAACATTTTATATAATAAAAAAAATTACTAATGACACATGCTAACAAAAATCATCAATTACAAAATAATTACAATGCCAACACCTAAGAATTAAAAAATTACAAGCCCCCTAGACAGTCGACATTGAATCAATTTATTCAAATAAAGTTAAATTGAAACTGTTTTACATTTTTTTTCATCTACTCTTCTAATTTTTTGCACAGGGTTACATTTCTTTCAAATATAATATAAAATTATATTATAAAAAATATTTTAATATTTATATTTTTATTATAAAAATCATAACATGTATTATTGATATAAAATTTTCAATGTAATTCACTTCCCAACCTAAATATTCAAACCCCATAACGTATATACAATACATAATAATTACATAGATTATATAAATATTTATATATACAAATAGTATAAATAATGTAAAGGTTTAAATATTTCCCTTCCCCCCCACTTTTATATGTAGTATAAATATATATAGATGGGTTGCTCCAAACTAAAATCACCAAGAAAGGATAACAATGTGAATTTTATTTTTTCCAAATTGAACATCTTGATCACATTCTACAAATCTTGCAATACCATGAAATCCAATTTAAGATTAATAAGTGAATCATAAAAAAGTAATTAGTATTGTGGAACAAAGATGCCTAAACTTGTCACAAATATAACATTTGAAATACAAATGTATCTAAATTTGTTTAAAACCTATCGTACCCATCTTATTAGGGTTAATTCGGATTCCACATTCAATTTTTAACTCTTTATGAAAACACCTCTGCATGTGTTTTACAATATTCTCAAGGGAAATTGAATTATCCCCAAAATGATTTTCAATTTTGATTAAGATTTCTTGAAAATTGAAACCTTTCATTAATCGACATTTCTAGATAACATTAAAAAAAAAAAAAAGAAAGAAAAAAAAATCAGTGCAAAGGCATGAAATGTCTTCCTTATAACTTATTTTACTCAACGTGAACTTGGGTTGGTCCGAAAGTAGATGACTAAAAAAAGCATAAGCCTATGAGAGGACCAAGATTTAGTTTACGTTTTGATGTGCTTAGGCTGGACTTGAGCCCTGACCCAATATCTTTGGAATTGCTTTGTGTCTGAAAATATTGTTAGTAATTTGAGGAAAGCCTACTTCGAGGATTTCATTAATTCCAGACCTCAACACGGAGAGATCATTGCGACTTCATCAGAACGTAATCATCAAATTATGTGCTGAAAAGACCAAAAATGCATGAAAGAATTACTCTCAAGTCTCTAAGTTTATAGAAATTTCACTAGTTCAACTCTATTTCAAAATCACTCAATAGTTCACATTTTAAAATTCTATATAGGATACGCATGAAGTGGTAGTAGCATATAGAACTGTCAAACTTCATTTTAGGTATCTATGGCAACTGGGGAAAAAGAAAATGGAGCCTACCTATTAAAGAGGCAACAAAGAGTGAGGAAAAATGGAAGTTACAGATGTTTTCTTCCTTTCCCCCCTCCATAGTTGGCTAATCTTTCCACCCCTCCTTGTTCAGTCGTCGCGTGGCAAGGCCTTTCAATGAGAGATTCGAGCTTGGAGTAACAGGTAGTGAAGGTGTCTTCGGGGCCTCCTCATCATCCCAATCATCACCCCAACTGTTATCCCATCCATCACTGACTTCAGATTCTGGTTTTCCCCCACCTGAAACAGGCAGATCCATGTTTAGCCTCTGATATTTAGAGCCAGTGCCGAATTGCTTCCTCCGGATGCTGATGCATGTACAACCTGCTGCAAGTATTAGAAGTGCAGCAATGGCCAGTACAACAATGGTAGGAGTTCGCAAAACAAAATTTAAATAACTGGATTTGTGAGAGTTATCAAGTTTCTTGTCAAAATTGTCAGCAATCAAATGCCTTATATCCAGGTTGCAATGACCCTTTCCTGCCTTTAGGACAATTAGGTTGTCACTTCCTCCATCTGTGATAGAGACCTTCACCTGAAAGGTTACATAAATCACAATGCACCAAGCAAGTCAACAACAAATAATGACAAGGTTATTTTTATCAAGACAATCAAGCCAGAAATGCCAAAAATATATGCAACAG
This sequence comes from Manihot esculenta, assembly GCF_001659605.2. NCBI lineage: Eukaryota > Viridiplantae > Streptophyta > Magnoliopsida > Malpighiales > Euphorbiaceae > Manihot > Manihot esculenta. The sequence continues at coordinate 14,393,214 of NC_035161.2, forward strand.
AACTTTCTTATTGAAAATTATAAATATTATAACTATATACAACAAATGAAAATAAATAATGCATATAAGGATACTACAGGAACGAAGGGTTACAAAGTTCACAGACCATGCCTCAAGCCGAGCACCTAACTAGTGTGATGTGCCAATGGAAAATGTTAGGACTAATTAACCACAACTTCAGCGTCTCATATAAGCCTGTATTCAATATTTGTAGATGGCATGCCCTGCTTGCAGGAACTATGCGGAAAAAAAATTACTATAACAAAGTAATGCATTGAGGATAAAGGAAAGAAAGAAAGGGAACCTTGTTTATAGCCATTTCGCGCTGCTATGTATGTATTACAACAGAAGTTGGGAGAAAGCTCATTTCTTTTGGTTTAAAGCTCCAAAATGTAGATCCAAATAACTAAATATGTGAGGCTTGTTGATTTAATAAATCCATGAAGGGATCATTTTTATACACCACCAATAAGATGTCATGCTTAGAGTGGTTTCAAGTAGTACTCTCTGCCCTGTTTCATATATCTTTGTTAATGAGGTTGCAACATCTGTTGCAGTTATCAATATGGTCTACAGTCTGCTACTAAGACTTGCATGAAGCTACATGCTCCATTTTGAAATTCTTAATTCATTTCCTTTTCTTTTAGATTTTCCTCCTGCCTATTTGCACAAACAACTAATTTGAAAAAGAAGTATCTGGAGTGCGATTTGGTCATAAATCAATACTAGATACATAGCAATTATTGGTGGTCAGGATGCCTCCAAAACCAACACACCAACTACCATATTTCACAGAAATACCTTTTCGTCTTGTTTTTCTTGGAGCTGAAGTTGTGTTTTCTCCAGTTGAACAAAATCCGGAGCAGAAATAGTAACTGTGAGAGGTTTTTTCCCTTTATTCTGAACTAAAAGTGAATATTGTGCACCTGGAAATAAAAGAAGAAGTAAATCCACATATGCAATGCAAATCCATATGCTAAAAGATACTACAAAAGATCAGGGAACTCATAACTTTAATGAAATTCATGCTCATTGACATATTACAACATGTTACAGCTGTTAACTCCAATCCATTATTCTCATATTCTAATAGAAGACAACATTTAGCTACACATTTATCTCATACTCCAAATGAAAATCTATAATTTCTTTGTATGAAAGCAGGCAACAGATTAAATCGGCAAAACAACTACCATTAGCAAAACAATGATCAAACATGTATGTATTAAGAAAAGTGAACAACATACCATTTCCCGGTACTCTTAAACAGGCAACCAACTTGCTATCCTCATCCACACACTTGTTAGATGGATCACATTCTTCAACATGGGAACCCTTTGTCGTGTGCCCTGGCTCCTCCCCATCGCCACTCTCTTTTGGCTTGGTCTTCTTTTTACTATCATCACTCTCACCATGCAATTTCTCGTTCAAGTTATTCACATCCTTTACTACATTGTCTGTTTTTTTGGACCCAGATTGGCCATTCATATTCTCATGAATTTTCTTGCCATCATCAATACCCTCCTTTAATTTATTCTCTTGATTTCCTTTATCTTTCTGTTCTTTATGAGATCCATTAGAATCTGAAACTGAGCCCGTTTCACCTGCTTGCTCAGTCGAACCAGTTGTGTTATTTGATTGTGGATCTAAATCATTTTTTGCACTCACAGTTGCCTAGTTCAATAATCCATAACCAATTATGCCTACACCATAATATATTAAGCAATACAAAAGACATAATTAAGGTTATTTCTTCATTAGTTACCTTCGAATCAACGAAAGAGAAGTCAACTGTAAGCAACAGAAGAATCATACCCAGATAAAGAAATCGGTTTGTTTCCATATTCTGAGGCAAACCCAATTCTTTATTCTATCAAAAAGCTCTGCTTGCACAAGATTAGAACACAAAAGTTTACAAATTGATAGAGTTGAAAGAAACGGAGCAAATGAAGGAGTAAAGACTGACGAGTGTAGAGAGAAAACTGACCCAGAACACGACAACGTTTTAGTCCTTCTATTTCGTAAGATCGTGGTTGGATCCTTGGCCACAGTAGCTCTGCTTCTCATCGAGCTTAAACTAAGAGAAGAGAAGGAGCAACGAAAAATTTGAATTTAGGGTTCAATACTTTAGCTGAAAAAATAAAACTGAGACTGAAAGAGATGCAGAGAGAGGTTGACCAAGTTATTTGTTTTCTTCACCCGATTAATGCAGGTTTTGTTTGGTTCGGCGGTCGGACTCGCGTCAATACGCACCGTTTCTGTACCCCTCCCTATTATCTCTTGGATTTTTTTTTGAAATATTTTTTTTCTTACAAATCAACATTTGGGCTACAACTTGCAGCAAAGTTTTATTATAACAAGTAATGTAAATCTGATGATTGATATTACAACCAATTTAATGATAATAAATTTCATAGGCAAAACATAGCTACCACATTTGTAACCGTATTTACTTAATAGGAAATCCACTAGAAGAAAATATTTGAGGTATGAAAATAAATATGAAGTTTAATTAGAATAAAAGTTCTAATATCACATGGTATAACAGACGGCGAACTGTGAAGAGCATTATAAACTAAAGCCGAATTAGTTTCACAAACAATATATTGAAAGCCCACATTTTGACTATTGCCAACAAAGCACATGCTTTTTCTACCACAATAGAAGAACATCATACTTGCATAGTAATATTATGCACAATTCTACATGTACTATCTGTATCTATCACAGCAATAGTAGTAAGAAAAAACTAATCCAATCAAGGCACATCACTATTTAGCTTGATACATCCCAAAGGAGGAAGACACCAAAAAGCAACTGAATAAGGCCAATGTGGCTGAGAGGGAGAATCAGCAAAAACACTACTATGCTGAAAAAGGCTAAAATCAATAGAGATACGATGTGACGTAGCAAGGATCAGGCTATACAGACTAAAAAATATATTTATTTCTTTCCTTCCAGATATGCCATAAGGTAAGTAGCTACCGTCAATAATAGAAGGCCCTCTGTGTCCATCTAAAACCTTTCTAGTAAGGTTTTCCACCATATTGCAAAACTACGAAAGCCCATAGGATCAAATTTATAACCATAAGTGCCAATGAGCCAAACTGCACGAGCATGTGGGCACCAAAAGAAAACATATTCCAAAGTTTCAAATGAAGACCGACAAATGAAGCACCTAGGATCTTTCTAAATACCTCGACAAACCAAATTAATAGAGATTCATTGTGCATTATGAAAAAGTTGCCAAATTGTAATTTTGGAGGGACCTGAAGAGACCATATGCGATTCCATATACCTGGGTGTATACTAGAGGAAGAGGAGGGCTTAAATATTATCTGTTAAGGAGATGAGCTAAATATGAGTCGCTTATAACCGCATTTTATACTGTATTGCCCATTGTGTGTATAGTGCCAAACAAGAGAATTCGACATACCAATATGAGCTACTAGGATGGAGAGAATAGTCATAGCCTGGTGATTAGTGAACAATTGCTTCACTACCTGATAATTCCAGCCTAATACTGTAATAATTTTCAGTGTCGAAATCTTAAATTTTTATGGAATCTCTATTGGAATCTGAAATCTAGAATCGAAAATTTTAGAAGGGCAAAATGGTTTTTTATAAAAGAATTTTAAATATTTTAAAAAATATATTTAAAACAAAGGTATTTCAGAATTTTAAGGTTCAGCCGCCGAACCTCCAAATCTGGACGCCAAATGTGACTTTTCTAGCTCACTTATAAATAATTGTCAACTCGAAATAGAGAGAGAGTTTTCTCTCTATTTCGGGTAGAGGTAAGCTCAAGTCTTTTTCCCTAATTTTTCCTTACTTCTTAGTTTCAAATGGCCATATTTTAAAGTGTTTCAACTCTTTTTGCTCTAAGATTGAAGATTAAAGACTTTTAAAAGATTAATCAAGGACCAAGCTCTCCTCTTGCTTTCAATTTTTGCTTCGAGTATTTTCTTAAGAAATAGGTAAGCTTAATCTTGCCTTTTTGTTGCTCTTATGAGTTTAGGGCAGAATATGTAGGTTGTTTTTAAGAGATTTGGTTTTGCATGTACAAGTTTTAGGGAGTGTTGAGTTTAAGTTTTGAATCTATGATTTAATCCTTGATTGTTGGTTACATGTGGTTCTTTCTCTTGTTTCTAAGTTGTTTTGAGACCCTATATGTGATGTTGAGTAGTTTTATAGGCCTATATGTTGATTTGGTTGTGTTTTGGGTGCTAATTGCGGAAGCAAAATGAGGTTTGGCATTTGAATTTCTTCTTTTGTTTGTGCATCTTCATCCCATGCTTTCTGTTGGTCAACAACCAACCAAACCACATTTCCGAACTTTCAAGTCTTTCTAAAGCAAGAAAGCAGAACCGAAATAATATTCCATTTCTATGAATCAATTCTTTGAAGAACTAAGGGCTTATAATTGTTAACCACTCTTTAGAATAAATTACTTAAAACAGTGAACCACTCTTTAGAATAAATAAGTAAAAAATAACTCAAAATTTTGACACATGCTCGTTCTATAGCCCCCAATCAGCTTGATACCTTTTCGTAGCACCGCAAACTAACTAGTTTATTCTAGAACCTCGCTAAGGAGAGAGTCCAGTTGCTTCCAATAGCTTCAGTCAAGCTATTAAAATAAAAAGAATCCATTTCTGATTTCATTTTTTAGTTTGGCTTGCTTTAGTAAGACCTGCATTCAATGTAAAAAATGAAGTCAGTATGAGCCTGGTCCTTTCGAACCCGCTACGCCCTGGGATATCAGTAAGATAATCTTTCTATCATATTAGTAAACTATTAGCGTACCAAAGCTCAAGCGAGCCAGTTACAGGCCACTTCTTCCTCTATTCGATTTTGCTTCTTCCCAGGCCCAAGTAGCTTTGGTTCTTGTTGAAGCATTGCCGGAAGCTTCACTCTGTGTAAAGTAAGGACTTAGCTTTTACGGGGAAATCCCCGAATGGGGACCTTAGGAGCTTTGTTCAGCACTGACCTTTTCTAGACCGGTCAAATCAGATCCCTGCATAGAAGTTCAGTTTCAAAGCGCTACTAATCTCCAAATATGTCGTTTCGTATTTGATTCGGTCAACTCCCGTCCCATCTTTTCACAAATAAACTTCTTCCCTGCTTTTTGGGATACTAAATGAAGCCCTTTACCGGCAGTCCTTTGTAATGCCCGAACCCGGTCTATTACCCATTCTAAATTCTACAGATAACCCTTCCCATGACTACTTCTTGTCGTAAGACAGTTCGCTTTCCCGATTGGCTGGGGCTTAGACAAGACTTAAAAATAAGCACTAAAGGCCTGGTGAAGCTCCACCTTTCTCTCCAATTTCCCCTTCCCCCACGATCTATAAGCAGGAATTATTTATCGACAGGATTTGACCTGAACTCTCCTCTCTGTACCGTATCTATCTCTTCTAGCAAGCTAGAAAGAGAGTGAAAAGCTTTTCCTTCTCCCACGTTAAGTGTTCCCGGATCACTAACAAGAACTAAAAAAGTCTTGTATAAAGGAGTGTATCCTAGCTAAAAAGAAAGATGTAAAATTAAGCTACTAACGCTTTCATTAAGATTGGCTAGCTTCCATAAATGAGACCAGAGATGGGGGCGATAGATATGGAGGAATCTTAGACCTTTCCAATGGTCGAGGGAATCGAAAATAAGCATTTCACGAGCGAACTACATGGTTCATTCGCCCCTACTTGGGCTTGGAAAAAAACAGCTTCTTTTGCTCGCTACGGAACGGTTATCGCATTTTCTTCTTTTGACTTCAGTCCCTTTGCTTATATTGGATGGAGGTAACGGGCCACCACACCACTCTGATTAGCCTTGCGATTATTGGTCTCATTTGGTTCTGCAACCTCACTCAACCCTAACCCTCTCCTCACACCCACAGCCCTGACCGGAAGTAGAGTACAGTTTGAGATAGGAATCGATGACCAATCGAAAGATTGATTAGCTCGAGTGAGAAGTCCGAAGAGAAACGCATTCCTCCTTTCTTGATTCAATTCCTTAGCGCATCACCCTTACTGTTCGCCGTAGAAAGGACGGTATTCGTATACTGATTGCACCTACCAGGCAGGACGGATTGGCTTAAGACCGGAATGTTTGACTTAACCATTCCTTTACTTGATTTGGGAAAGCTTCTAGCTCTCTGTACTCCACGCTAAGGAACTCAGTCATGAAATAGCGGATCTCTCTCATAACAGAAGGAAAGCAAAAAGTACCCTATCGACCGAAGCTACACAAATCCTTAACTACTGAATAACTAATACTAATGGAAGGGCGTTAAGCTACCGATGAAGCAAACAAGGGCCACCAGAAGAACGGCATCCGTTTGTTTTCCACAAGACAGTTGCGAGAGACCAATTCTCGATAGAGGAGAGTACGACAGAAGACAGGGCGAGACGAGCTATTGAAAGGCTTCAATTTACAGGTAAAGGACAAACTGATTGCATCTACCGGGCACAGGACTTATTGGCTTAAGAAGGAAGCCAAGGAAAGAAGGGATTCGCTTAAAGGACTTTCCATATTAGGAAAGGGAATCTATCTATTTGAAGGGTCGGTGTAATTGAGCAGAAATCGAAGTAATTCTAATAGAACTGAGCCGGGAAGGACAACGGAAAGATTCAGTCCTTTCCATTAATTGATTCGTCTTTTTCCTCGAGCTGTACTTCTTTCCGCCTTACAGGTTTATCCAGAAGTCAAAGTCATGATCCCGTCCCTTTAACCATCAGTGTCTATATTTTTTTTGGCATTGGCTTTATATATTTAATGAAATTTAAATATTAATTCTATAATTCGTTGTATATATATTTTAAATATGATTTGTATTATAAATATTAGAGTAATTATATTAGTGTAAATTACTTTATTTTTTGAAGTGTTTTCTTGTTATAATTCATTTAATACACTTTTTCTACTTTTTAAATTTATTGATCGGATATGTTAATAAATTCAAAATTTAATTACATTAATTAAATGTTCTGAAATTTAAAATATTAAAACTGAATCAATTAAAAAATAAAAAAATTAATAAATAATTTAACTAATTATTTTGCTGGTTAGAAAAAAAAATTTAACTATCCATAATTTTAATTTAAAATCAAAATTAATCTTTTAATTTTAAATTGGGAATATAAAATTTAAATTTGATATTATAATTTAAAATTGAGACCATCGTTATATTTAAGTTAAAAATTTTGAAACACTAAATCTAAAATCAAAATATTTATTATTAAAATAAGTTATATTGTAACCATGAAATATATATATATATACTTTTTTTGATAATGCAATCTTATAAATTATTGTTTTAAATATTATATTTTAATTTTTTAAATAATTTTATTAGTCTTAGTAATACAATTGAACCTATGGAAATATTTATTTAATAATATTTTATTTAATAAAAAGTATTTGATAAGTAATTAATTTATAATTGAGTACTAAATTATTATTTATTAGAAAATATTAATACGATAAATATGGAATTATTTAATTATTTTTTATATTTAATAGGGGATTTACACACGTATAAAAGAGGATGATGGTCTTAATATGACTGGACGTCAAATTTTAAAATAAATTTTAGGTTAAAATCAAATAAAAATCAAAAATTAAAATTTTTTTATACAAGTTGAAAAAATTAAATCCAAACATTGAAATGGTCAATTCGAACAAATAAAAAATATGTCAATAAGCATGACTTTTAACAAAATCTCATCAAAATAAGATGTCAATATTATGAATTAAGATACTAATAAATTGATAAAAAAATTATGACAATAAGTATGTGATAATCAATTTTTAACAAAATCTCATCAAAATAAAATGCCAATATTATGAATTAAGATGCTAATAAATGGATCAAAAAAAAGTTTTATTTCTATGGAAAGTATGTGATTTATATTTTAGTTAAGAATTTTATTTTTTTATTGATTTTTCGCCTTGAATTTTATTAAGAGTTTTTCTACAAATTAATTTAATATTGATAAGAGTATTTTTAATATTTTCTTAATGGTTATGTGATATATTTCTAATAACATTTTATTTTCTATATAATGATAAAACGAATCAGGAAGAGAAAATCAATAAATTAAGACTTTTATATTTTTATCAAGGAAATAGTTATAAGTGAATTACTTTTAATTTTTATATCTTAAACGTTGGTTAGGGCATTATATATTTTTTTTGCCATTGACTTTATATATTTAATGAAATTTAAACACTGATTTTATAACTCATTACATAGACATTTTAAATATGATTTGTATTATAAATATTAGTACAAATTATTTTATTTTTTGAAGTTTTCTCTTTTTATAACCCATTTAATACACTATCGTTTTTACTTTCTAATTTGTTGGATGGATACATAAATTAGAAAGTAGGAAAGATAGTATATTAAATGGGTTATAACAAGAGAACACTTCAAAAAATAAAGTAATTTGCACTAATATAATCACTCAAATATTTATAATACAAATCATATTTAAAATATATATACAATGAGTTATAAAATTAGTGTTTAGAATCCATTAAATATATAAGTTTAGAATCCATTAAATATATAAAGTCAATGGCAAAAAAATATATAATGCCCTTAACTAACGTTTAAGACATAAAAAATAAAAATAATCCACTTATAACTATTTCATTGATAAAAATAAAAGTTTTAATTTATTGATTTTCTCTTCTTGATTCGTTTTATCATTATATAGAAAATAAAATTTATTAGAAATAGATCACATAACCATTAAGAAAATATTAAAAATACTGCTATCAATATTAAATTAATTTATAAAAAAACTCTTAATAAAATTTAAGGCGAAAAATTAATGAAAAAATAAATTTCATATTTGTTTAATAAACCATTTGATTTTACAAATGTGTTACATATCCATTTGTGAATATATTAGTATTCATTTAATTTGATGGACAGATTAGACGTTTATTTGCAAGTTCATTTGTATTCATTTAATTTTATAAATAAATTATACATCCGTTCGACAAGCTATTTATGTCTATTTAATTTTATAAACAGATTACACGTCCATTTGTTTGTGAATATTTTTGTATTCATTTAATTTTACAAATAGATTATGTGTTCATTTGCAAGTCCATTTAATTTTACAAACGTATTACACGTTCGTTTCAAAAGCCAAAGTCCATTTAATTTTACAAACGTATTACACGTTCATTTCAAAAGCCATTTATTTCTATTTAATTTTTCAAATTGATTATATTTTTGTTTGTGAATCTACTTGCCTTCATTTAATTTTACAAATGGATTACATATTCGTTTTTATGTGTTAATTTAATTTTACAAACTGATTGTACAATCATTTAAAGAGTTGTCTATATCTATTTAATTTTATAAATGAATTACATATGTATTTGTATATATCTATTTAATTTTATAAATGAATTACATATGTATTTGTATATACTTAATTTTACAAACAAATTACACTTTGTTGTGTTCATTTAATTAATTTCGCAAATAGATTACATGTCTTTTTAAGAAATCATTTGTATCTATTTAATTTTACAAATGGATTTCATGTACGTTTGTATCATTTAATTTAAAAAATGAATTATATGTCCATTTGCAAATTTATTTTTATCCACATCGGTAATATTATAAGGGGTAAATCATAAGAGAGGAGGAGTTCTCCTTCCCCATATAAAGGAAGATCCCTCTTCCTTCAATACTAGTACATAATGATTTTTATCATATTATGAGACATTTATATGAGACCTATGAGAAAGTTTAAATATTCTAATTTTAGAATATTTTTATTTAATTTTATTTTTAAATTATTTTGACCTCTCGCTAATAATGGAGATTGAATAAGAACTCACCACGAGTTAAACTCGAATCAATCTCGAGTTCATTAAATATTCTATAAATTGAGCTCAACCTTATAATTTTTTTTAATAAACAAGTTTAAACTTGAAAAAAATAAGTTCTATTGGATTACACCCTAACTATTAGAATTACAAATAGAATTGTTAACAGATTAGTCATAAATGGATTTACAAATAGATAAGTCATTAAAATTATAATGGATTAAATATACTAGCTGTTTGTATCATAAATAGATTTATAAACTGATTAGTAGTTTGCATCATAAACGAATTTATTTATAAACAGATTGCTCATTTATATATAAAATTTCATTTATAAATAAGTGAGAATATACAAATGAAAAATATAAATAAATATTAAATCTATTTGTATAACTGCTATTTTGTTTAATGAATCTATTTATAATGTAAACTAATTATTTTTTATTTAAAAAATTATAAATAAGATTTATACAAATAGAAAAAGTTTTTTAACCCGTTTATAAATTAAATTAAAAATGGAGTTTAATTTTTTTTTAAGTAAAAAAATCACACACTACCCCTAACAAGAAAACTCACCCCACCATTATAATAAACTCATGTAAATCCAAAAGTTTGTTGGAACTCCTAGTTTTCATATTGTACGGCATTGGTAATTGCTGATAGACAATCACAACCAGAGAGGAAATTACCCAAGCTTAAAGACTCCAGGTATGTCCAAAATGGGATCCCAACATTAAACCAAAAACTTAAAAGAGTAAAACAGAAGAAAACTCAAACCCCAAGTCTTCTCTGTAGCCTTTATGCTCAACACCAATGACTACCAGAAAGAAAAATCGGCACCATGATACTTTCATCATGTCATAGCCATGGAGGGGTCAATTTGAGGCTTATTATCCTCCAGCGCCAATTCTATCGATCTCTCCACACTTCAATAGCTACTAACCAATGCAGAGCTCTTTTAAGGCCAAAAACATATCTCAATAGAGTATTTTATAAACCAACAAAAGATAACAAACTATGCAACCATAACAAGAAAAACTACCGAGTTGAATTCAATTTTATGCCTGTCATATAAGGCTCATTTTGCCTGGGCATGGGAGCCCCATGCTAAATCTCTCGCTCCTCTTTTTCTCCTTTTATGTATAGGAATTTATAATATATATATATATAAATAAAAGCTATTAATTGTTTAAATGTTAAAATATAACACAACTTGAATTAACGATTTTTTTAATAAAATAATTTGTCATTATAAATTAAAAAATTATGACTATCTTACTAATTGATTTTGTAACTAAGTTTGTCAAGAGTAAATTTGTCTAGGACTAAGTATTGGTCCGGTTTGATTCGATATAGAATTAAACCGACTAAAACCGATTTAACAGAATTAAGTGCTTGTTCTCTCGAGCATATACCAATGATAAAGAATTTACTTTTTGTGGAAGGAGGAGAGCAGAAGCCAGTATTCTATGTCAGCAAAGTGCTCAAAGATGAGATAAAATATCTGAACATCGAAAAAATAGCATATGCGCTATTGCTAGCAGTTAGAAAATTCAGGGTTTACCTAGAAAGCCACCAAGGAGTAGTGATGACAGACCAGCCATTGAAGAAAATTCTCCACAGACCAGAAACTTCAGGTCGGATGCTTGCTTGGTCTATTGAGATTAGCCCCTACTGCTTAGAGTACCGACCTCGCACAACCATAAAAATCTCAAGCTCTCGCCGACTTCATAGCGGAGTGCTCCTTCAATGAAAAACAAACAGAACCTGGTGAGACGTCCTCAGGAGCATTAGAAGGAGAGAGAGAAAGGCAGTCCCCTCAAGAATTCAGCTGGAAGTTGTATGTGGACGGGGCATCCAGCGCTGGGGGCAGCGGCGCGGGAATAATGCTGAAAGGACCTGAAGGGTTCAAAGTTTGCTATGCTCTGCGCCTGGAGTTCAATGCCTCCAACAATGTAGCAGAATATGAAGCCCTAATAAATGGGATGCTGATCGCAATGGAAGTAGGGGCAATCGACCTCGAGATAAATAGCGACTCCCAGTTGGTGATCAGCCAAATAACGGGGGCATATCAGGCAAGAGACCCGACCATGCAGAACTACTTGGCGAGAGTAAAGGCCATAGAGGCCGAGCTAAGAGGCCAAAGGATCATGGTAAGATACCAAAGAATACCTTGGAAAGAAAACGAAGAGGCAGACCTACTCAGTCGACTGTCTAAGGAAGAGCTGGAACAACTTCCAGACGAGGTATACATACAACATATTAGGACTCCTGCCTTTGACAAAGCAAACACTATAATGGAGATCGAGGAAAAACGGAACTGGATGACCCCGTACCTCGAATATTTGGAGAAGGGAAAGCTCCCTGAGGATAAAGCTGAGGCAAAGAAAATTGCGGCTCAGGCTGTCAACTACCAAGTGGTGAGGGGAACCCTATACCGAAGAGGGAAGTCCAGCCCATGGCTCTGGTGTGTGAGCCCGGAAGAAACTGTAAGGGTGATGGAAGAAATACATCAAGGAATCTGTGGAACCCATGAAGGAGCAGGGACATTGGCAAACAAAATATTCAGACAGTGATACTACTGGCCCACCGTTAAAAGGGAGGCTGAAGAGTTCGTCGGAAGATGTGATGTATGCCAAAGATTTGCTAACGCCATCAACATTCCAGCCACACCTCAATCCAGCATATCCAGCCCATAACCGTTCTCGCAGTGGGGCATAGACATTCTAGGGTCTTTTCCCAAAACCACAGGGCAGAAGAAGTTTTGTAATACTCTTCTCTATAAATAAACATAATTGTATTATTAATGGATGAGAAATCTTTGAAAAATTCAAAGCTACATTTATAACTTCAAATACTTATATAAATAAAATAATAGTTGAATTGATAAAAAATACTGAAATAAAATAATATCATAATTATTATAATATTATATATTATGTAGAGTCAAATTAATTTAAAAATATATATCATTTGACTATAAAATAATCATTTATATTATTTAATACGTATCATATAATTTATTTTACGATAGTAACATAGTAAATAAATCGTAAGTTAAATCTCATATAGTATAAAGTTCATAAAATCAATTTAGTTTAAAAGTCCATGTTACTTAATCATATTTTAAGTCTTGAAATTTTATTATAGATTAGATCATATCAAATTTTAATTTTTGGATAGACTAATATAATGATCGGTTTAATCTAATTGATCGTTTTGATTTGATCAATCGGTTTGATTTGATCAATCGGTTTGATTTGAACAAACAATATAATTTGATTGATTGATATGAATCAAGAGAACGGTTCAATCTAATTGATCGGTCTGATTTAAACAAATATTTTAATTTGATTGATCGTTTGATTTGAGAGAATGATTTGATCGGATATATTAATTTGATTTGGTCGAACGGTTTGATCTGATTAATCGGTCTGATAAACTTATTTGATTTAATTCGGTTAATCCTATCTAAACTTATATCTATAATTTTTTTCTAATTTAAATTAATTACTATATGTATAAAAAGTAGTAAATTGTTTTTAAAACTTATAATGTCTAATAGATAAGAGAGAATTTTAAATTGTACATTGACTTGAAAAACTATGCATAAAAGTATAAATTTAACTTGTGAAATTACATATATATCTCTATTAATTCATATCATGGATCCATTTAATTCTCAAGTTTTTTCTAAAAAGAAACTGTGACTTTAATTTATTGATTAAGAGGGAATTAAAAAATAAAGTTGCCAGCTCTTAAATTTCTACTTAAAAATTTAGTCTTCTATAGTGATTTTCTCTATACACCATTGAAAATTTTATGAAAAGTTATTTAATTTCCAATCAAATAAAATAGTTCATCTTACCTTTTAAGCTAATATATAATAACTATTTAAATTCATAAATTTTTAAAAATAGCTATTTAACCCAAATACAGTAATACTAATACTGTGAACTTTCTGTTTATGAATTAAAAAATTAAACATTTAAACCCCTAATCAAATATTTTTTATTAAATAAAATATTATTAAATAAATATTTCTATAGGTTCAATTGTATTATTAAGACTAATAAAATAATTTAATAAATTAAAATATAATATTTAAAATAATAATTTATAAGACAAGGAAAGTATATATATATATATATATATATATATATATATATATATATATATATATATATATATATATATATATATATTTCAGGGTTACAATATAGCTTATTTTAATAATAAATATTTTAATTTTAGATTAAGTGTTTCAAAATTTTTAACTTAGGTCTTAATTTTAAATTATGATATCAAATTTAAATTTTATATTCCAATTCAAAACTAAAAGATTATTTTTGATTTTAAATTGAAATTACAGATAGTTTTTTTTTTCTAAACAACAAAATAATTAGTTATATTATTTATTAATTTTTTATTTTTTCAATTGGTTCAGTTTTAATACTTTAAATTTCAGAATATTCAATTAATTTAATTGAATTAGATGTAAATTAGAATTTATTTAAGTACCCGACCAACAAATTAAAGAGTAAGAAGTATAGTTTATTAAATGGATTATAACAAGAGAACACTTAAAAAAAAAGATATTTGCACTAATATAACCACTCTAGTATTTATAATACAAATCATATTTAAAATATATAAACAATGAGTTATAAAATTAATGTTGAAATTCTATTAAATATATAAAATCAATGGCAAAAAAATATATATAATGCCCTTAACCAACGTTTAATACATAAAAATTAAAAGTAATCTACTTATAACTATTTCATTGATAAAAATATAAAAGTCTTAATTTATTGATTTTCTCATCTTGATTCATTTTATCATTATATAAAAAATAAAATATCTTTAGAAGTAGATGACATAACCATTAAGAAAATATTAAAAATATGGATTTCAATATTAAATTAATTTATAAAAAAACTGTTAATAAAATTTAAGGTGAAAAATCAATGAAGAAAATAAAATTCTTAACTAAAATATATATAACGTACTTTCCATTGAAATAAAATTATTTTTTCGATCCAATTATTAGCATTTTAATTCGTAACATTTGTATTTTATTTTGATGAAATTTTGTTAAATGTTGATTATCAGATACTTATTGACATATTTTTTATTTTGTTGAAATTTACCATTTCAATATTTGGATTCAATTTTTTCAACATGTATAAAAAAAATTTAATTCTCAATCTTTATTTGATTTTAACCTAAAATTTATTTTAAAATTTGACATAATTCAATATTTATCATATTAATATTATTTATTAAAAATAATAAGTAAATAATTCAATATTTATCGTGTTAATATTTTCTAATAAATAATAATTTAGTACTAATTATAATTTAATTACTTACGAATACTTTTTATTAAATAAAATATTATTAAATAAATATTTCCATAGGTTCAATTGTAATACTAAGACTAATAAAATAATTTAACAAATTAAAAAATAATATTTAAAACAATAATTTATAAGAATGCATTATCAAGTATATATATATATATATATATATATATATATATATATATATATATATATATATATATATATATATATATTTCATGGTTATAATATAGCTTATTTTAATAATAAATATTTTAATTTTAGATTTAGTATTTCAAAATTTTTAACTTAAATATAATAATGGTCTCAATTTTAAATTATATTATCAAATTTAAATTTTATATTTCCAATTCAAAATTAAAAGATTAATTTTGATTTGAAATTGCAATTTTTTTTCTAATCAACAAAATAATTAGTTAAATTATTTATTAATTTTTTTTATTTTTTCAATTGGTTCATTTTTAATACTTTAAGTTTCATAATATTCAATTAATTTAATTGAATTAGGTGTAAATTCAAATTTATTTAAGTACCCGACCAACAAATTGAATTAGGTGTATTAAATAGGTTATAATAAGAGAACACTTTAAAAAAATAAAGATATTTATACTAATATAATCACCATAATATTTATAATACAAATCATATTTAAAATTAATGCTTAAATTCCATTAAATATATAAAATTAAATGGCAACAAAAAATATATAATGTCCTAAATCAACGTTTAAGACATAAAAATTAAAAATAATCCACTTATAACTACTTAATTGATAAAAATATAAAAGTCTTAATTTATTGATTTTTTCTTATTGATTCGTTTTATCATTATATAGAAAATAAAATTTTATTAGAAATAGATGACATAACCATTAAAAAAATATTAAAAATACGGGTTTCAATATTAAATTAATTTAAAAAAACTGTTAATAAAATTTAAGGTGGAAAAGAAAATAAAACTCTTAACTAAAATATATATCACGCACTTCTCATAAAAATAAAACTATTTTTTCGGTCCAATTATTAGTATTTTAATTCATAATATTGGCATTTTATTTTGATGAGATTTTGTTAAATGTTGATTATCAGATGCTTATTGACATATTTTTTATTTTGCTCAAATTGACCATTTCAATATTTGGATTCAATTTTTTCAACATAAATAAAAAAATTTTAACTCTCAATTTTTATTTGATTTTAATCTAAAATTTATTTTAAAATTTGACGTCGAGTCATATTAAGACCATCATCCTCTCTTCTTATATGTGTGTAAATCCCCTATTAAATATAAAAAATAATTAAATAATTCCATATTTATCATATTAATATTTTTTAATAAATAATAATTTAGTACTCAATTATAAATTAATTACTTATTAAATACTTTTTATTAAATAAAATATTATTAAATAAATATTTCTATAGATTCAATTGTATTACTAAGACTAATAAAATAATTTAACAAATTAAAATATAATATTTAAAATAATAATTTATAAGACTGCATTATCAAGGAAAGTATATATATATATTTCATGGTTACAATATAGCATATTTTAATAATAAATATTTTAATTTTAGATTTAGTGTTTCAAAATTTTAACTTAAATATAATTATGGTCTCAATTTTAAATTATGATATCAAATTTAAATTTTATATTCCAATTCAAAACTAAAAGATTAATTTTGATTTTAAATTGAAATTACAGATAGTTTTTTTTTTCTAATCAACAAAATAATTAGTTAAATTATTTATTAATTTTTTATTTTTTCAATTGATTCAGTTTTAATACTTTAAATTTCAGAATATTCGATTAATTTAATTGAATTAGATGTAAATTCGAATTTATTTAAGTATCCGACCAACAAATTAAAAAGTAAGAAGTATAGTTTATTAAATGGATTATAACAAGAGAACACTTAAAAAAAAATAAAGATATTTGCACTAATATAATCACCCTAATATTTATAATACAAATCATATTTAAAATATATAAAAAATAGGTTATAAAATTAATGTTTAAATTCCATTAAATATATAAAATTAATGGCAAAAATATATATATAATGCACTTAACCAACGTTTAAGACATAAAAATTAAAAGTAATCCACTTATAACTATTTTATTGATAAAAATATAAAAGTTCTAATTTATTGATTTTCTCTTATTGATTCGTTTTATCATTATATAGAAAATAAAATGTTACTAGAAGTAGATCACATAACAATTCAGAAAATATTAAAAATACTGCCATCAGTATTAAATTAATTTATAGAAAAACTCTTAATAAAATTTAAGGCGAAAAATCAATGAAAGAATACAACTCTTAACTAAAATATATATCACGTATTTTTCATAGAAATAAAACTTTTTTTTTGGTCCATTTATTAGCATCTTAATTCATAACAATTGGCATTTTATTTTGATGAGATTTTGTTAAATGTTGATTATCACATGCTTATTAGCATATTTTTTATTTGCTCTAATTGACCATTTCAACGTTTGGATTCAATTTTTTCAACATATATAAAAAAAATTTTAATTTTCAATTTTTATTTGATTTTAATTTAAAATTTATTTTAAAATTTGATATTTAGTCATATTAAGACCATCATCCTCTCTTATATGTGTGTAAATTCCCTATTAAATATAAAAAATAATTAAATAATTCCATATTTATCATATTAATATTTTCTAATAATAATAATTTAGTACTCAATTATAAATTAATTACTTATCGAATACTTTTTATTAAATAAATATTTTTATAGGTTCAATTGTATTACTAAGACTAATAAAATAATTTAACAAATTAAAATATAATATTTAAAATAATAATTTATAAGACTGCATTATCAAGGAAAGTATATATATATTTTATAGTTACAATATAGCTTATTTTAATAATAAATATTTTAATTTTACATTTAGTGTATCTAAATTTTTAACTTAAATATAATGATGGTCTCAATTTTAAATTATGATATCAAATTTAAATTTTATATTCCTAATTTAAAATTAAATGATTAATTTTAATTTTAAATTGAAATTACGGATAGTTAATTTTTTTTGTAATCAACAAAATAATTAGTTAAATTATTTATTAATTTTTTATTCTTTCAATTGGTTCAGTTTTAATACTTTAAATTTCAGAATATTCAATTAATTTAATTGAACTAGGTGTAAATTCGAATTTATTTAAGTAACCGATCAACAAATTAAAAAGTAAAAAATATAATTTATTAAATGGATTATAACAAGAGAATACTTAAAAAAAATAAAAATATAATCACCTTAATATTTATAATACAAAACATATTTAAAATATATAAACAATGGGTTATAAAATTAATGTTTAAATTCCATTAAATATATAAAATCAATGGCAAAAAAATATATATAATACCTTTAACCAACGTTTAATACATAAAAGTTAAAAATAATCTACTTATAACTATTTCATTGATAAAAATATAAAGTCTTAATTTATTGATTTTCTCATTATATAGAAAATAAAATATTATTAGAAATAGATGACATAACCATTAAGAAAATATTAAAAATACGGGTTTCAATATTAAAGTAATTTATAAAAAAATTGTTAATAAAATTTAGGGGAAAAAATCGGTGAAGAAAATAAAACTCTTAATTAAAATATATATCACGTACTTTTAATAGAAATAAAACTATTTTTTTTTGTTATTTATTAACATTTTAATTTATAACATTAGCATTTTATTTTAATGAGATTTTGTTAAATGTTGATTATCACATAGAAATAAAACTATTTTTTCAGTCCAATTATTAGCATTTTAATTCATAACATTGGCATTTCATTTTGATGAGATTTTGTTAAATGTTGATTATCAGATTCTTATTGACATATTTTTTATTTTGCTCAAATTGACCATTTCAATATTTGGATTCAATTTTTTCAACATAAATAAAAAATTTTAATTTTCAATTTTTATTTGATTTTAACCTAAAATTTATTTTAAAATTTGACATACAGTCATATTAAAATGATTCTCTTTTATATGCGTGAATATCGTATTAAATACAAAAAATAATCAAATAATTCAATATTTACCATATTAATATTTTTAATAAATAATAATTAACTAAATAAATATTTATCATATTAATATTCTCTAATAAATAATTATTTAGTACTCAATTATAAATTAATTACTTATCGAATACTTTTTATTAAATAAAATATTTTTAAATAAATATTTTCCTAGGTTGAATTGTATTACTAAGACTACTAAAATAATTTAAAAAATTAAAAAATAATATTTAAAATAATAATTTACAAGACTACATTATCAAAAAAATATATATATATATTTCATGGTTACAATATAACTTATTTTAATAATAAATATTTTAATTTTAGATTTATTGTTTCAAAATTTTTAACTCAATTTTAAATTATGATATCAAATTTAAATTTTATATTCCCAATTCAAAATTAAAAAATTAATTTTGATTTTAAATTGAAATTACGAATAGTGATGTTTTTTTTCAAATTAGCAAAATAATTAGTTAAATTATTTATTAATTTTTTATTTTTTTAAGTGGTTCAGTTTTAAATTTTTAAATTTCAGAATATTTAATTAATTTAATTAAATTAGGTGAAATTTGAATTTATTTACGTATCCTACCAACAAATTAAAAAGTAGCAAAGATAGTGTATTGAATGGGTTATAACAAGAGAACACTTCAAAAGATAAAGCAATTTCCACTAATATAATCACTCTAATATTTATAATACAAATCATATTTAAAATTAGTGTTTAAAACATAAAAATTAACCAACGTTTAAAACATAAAAATTAAAAGTAATCTATTAAAACTAATCTACTTATAACTATTTCATTGATAAAAATATAAAAGTCTTAATTTATTGATTTTCTCTTCTTAATTCGTTTTATCATTATATAAAATATAAAATGTTATTAGAAATATATCATATAACCATTAAGAAAATATTAAAAATATGGGTTTGAATATTAAATTAATTTTGATTATCCGATGCGTATTGACATATTTTTTATTTTGCTCGAATTAACCATTTCAATATTTAGATAAATTTTTTTTAACATTTATGAAAAAATTTTAATTCTCGATTTTTATTTGATTTTAATCTAAAATTTATTTTAAAATTTGACATCCAGTCGTATTAAAACCATCATCCTCTTTTATATGTGTGTAAATCCTCTATTAAATACAAAAAATAATCAAATAATTCAATATTTATCATATTAATATTTTTTAATAAATAATAATTAAATAATTCAATATTTATTGTATTAATATTTTTTCATAAATAATAATTTAGTACTGATTATAAATTAATTACTTATCAAATACTTTTTATTAAATAAATATTTCCATAGGCTCAATTGTATTACTAAGACTAATAAAATAATTTAAAAAATTAAAAAATAATATTTAAAACAATAATTTATAAGACTGCATTATCAAATAAAGTATATATATATTTCATGGTTATAATATAGCTTATTTTAATAATAAATATTTTAATTTTAGATTTAGTTTTCAAAATTTTTAATTTATATATAATGATGGTTTTAATTTTAAATTATGATATCAAATTTAAATTTTATATTCGAATTCAAAATTAAAAGATTAATTTTAATTTTAAATTAAAATTACGGATAGTTAATTTTTTTCTAATCAACAAAATAATTAGTTAAATTATTTATTATTTTTTATTTTTTTAATTGGTTCAGTTTTAATATTGTACGTTTCACAATATTCAATTAATTTAATTGAATTATGTGGAAATTCGAATTTATTTAAGTACCGACCAATAAATTAAAAAATAAAAAAAATAGTAACCAGTATTTTTATCATTTTCTTAATGATTATGTCATCTATTTCTAATAACATTTTATTTTCTATATAATAATAAAACGAATCAAGAAGAGAAAATCAATAAATTAAGACTTTTATACTTTTATTAATAAAATAGTTATAAGTGGATTACTTTTAATTTTTATGTCTTAAACGTTGGTTAAGGGCATTATATATTTTTTTTGCCACTGACTTTATATATTTAATGAAATTTAAACACTAATTTTATAACCCATTATATATATTTTTTAAATATGATTTGTATTATAAATATTAAGATGATTATATTAGTGCAAATATCTTTATTTTTTTTATTTTTTAATTTGTTGGTCGGTACATAAATAAATTTAAATTTTCACATAATTCAATTAAATTAATTGAATATTCTGAAATTTAAAATATTAAAACTGAACGAATTGAAAAAATAAAAATTAATAAATAATTTAACTAATTATTTTGTTGATTAGAAAAAAATTAACTATCCGTAATTTCAATTTAAAATCAAAATTAATCTTTTAATTTTGAATTGGAAATATAAAATTTAAATTTGATATCATAATTTAAAATTGATACCATAATTATATTTTAGTTAAAAATTTTGAAACACTAAATGTAAAATTAAAATATTAATTATTAAAATAAGCTATATTATAACGATGATATATATATATATATATACTTTCCTTGATAATGCGGTCTTATAAACTATTATTTTAAATATTATATTTTAATTTGTTAAATTATTTTATTAGTCTTAATAATACAATTGAACCTATGAAAATATTTATTTAATAATATTTTATTTAATAAAAAGTATTTGATAAGTAATTAATTTATAATTGAGTACTAAATTATTATTTATTAGAAAATATTAATATGATAAATATGGAATTATTTAATTATTTTTAATATTTTAAAATAAATTTGAAGTTAAAATCAAATAAAAATTGAGAATTAAAATTTTTTTATATATTTTGAAAAAATTGAATTCAAATATTAAAATGGTCAATTCGAGCAAATGAAAAATATGCCAATAAGCATGTGATAATCAACTGTTAATAAAATCTCATCAAAATAAAATGTCAATGTTATGAATTAAGATGCTAATAAATGAAAAAAAAATAATTTTATTTTTATGAAAAGTAGGTGATATATATTTTAGTTAAGAGTTTTATTTTTTTATTGATTTTTCGCCTTAAATTTTATTAAGCATTTTCTATAAATTAATTTAATATTGATAGTAGTATTTTTAATATTTTCTTAATGGTTATGTGATTTATTTCTAATAACATTTTATTTTTTATATAATGATAAAACGAATTAAGAAGAAAAAATCAATAAATTAAGACTTTTATATTTTTATCAATGAAATAGTTATAAGTATATTACTTTTAATTTTTATGTCTTAAACGTTGGTTTTTAAATATGATTTTATATTTAATGGAATTTAAACATTAATTTTATAACCCATTGTATATATATTTTAAATATGATTTGTATTATAAATATTAGGGTGATTATATTAGTGCAAATATCTTTATTTTTTAAAATGTTAGACTATGTAGAGATATGAAACTACAACAAAAATTAAAAATGGAAAATAGACAATCTAGAAAAGAATTAGGAAATTGGTGTGAACAATTTGGATTTGGAACCATGAAGAAACAAAAGCATAAAAGATATAAACCTTTTAAAAATAGAACTTATAAACAATATAAGTACCCCAGAAAGTCATATAAAACATATAATAGATATAAAAAACAGATAACTAAAAAACCTTTTACAAGACGACCTTTTAAAAGAAATAATTATAAGAAAAACAATTTTAAGAGATCTAATGACAAAACTAATATAACTTGTTATTTATGTAATCAAAAAGGACATTATGCAAAAGAGTGTCCTGCACGAAGAAAAATACATGAATTAGGCTTAGAATTAAAACTAGATAATATAGAACAATTACTAGAAAAAATTGACCAAAGTAAATTATCCTCCTCAGAATTAGATGATGATTATAATAGTGACACTTCAATAGACACAATAAGTAGTTCAGAAAGTAACCATGATTGTCAAGGAGAACTTTGTAATTGCAACAATAAAATAAATGTTTTAACCGACTATAAACAAGTATTAGAACAAATAGAACAAGTACAAGATTCAAATATTAAACGAAAAATGTTTAAAAAATTAACAAAATTAATGAATGAAGAAATAAAACAAGACACTGTACCACCAACCAAATTTGAAGATATTGAACAATTATTTAAAAATAAAAAATCGGTAACAACAATTTCCTCTATGGATTTACAATCTGAAATAAGACAATTAAAATTAGAAGTAAGACAATTAAAATTAAGATGTGATTATTTAGAACAAAATCAAACATTAACGCAAAATATAGAAATAGGACAAAGCTCAGGAAAAGATAAATTAAACATAGAACAGAAACCAACAGAAATAACGTCAGAAAGTGAAGGAGAAACAGCATTAAAATTTAATGACATTACAAGAATAAGATACCAAAAATGGTATGTAAAAATAAATTTGGTAATAAAAGATTTTACACTAGAAACCATAGCAATGTTAGACTCAGGTGCAGATATGAACTGTATAGACCAAGGTATCATACCTAGTCAATATTTTCATAAAACAAAACAGACTCTATCAGCAGCAAATTCTACAAAGGTAAAAATAGATTACAAAATACCCAGTGCACATATATGTAATAATAGAATTTGCTTTAAAACTACTTTTATGTTAATAAAAAATCTTAATACACAAATTATATTAGGAAATCCATTTTTACAAATGTTATATCCTTTTAAAGTCACACAATTAGGATTAGAAACCAATGTATTAGGACAGGATATTATATTTCAATTCATAACACCAATAAATTACCATGATGTAAATTTATTTCAACAAACAAATGTAAGCAAAATTAATAATCTCGAAAACCAAATAAAATTTTTAAAGAAAGATTTGTATTCTATAAAAATAGAAGAACAATTAGAAAAACCAAGTATACAACAACACAACAATGGTCCGTTGGTTTCACATCTCATGTTCGCCGACGATATTAGAAAACTATCACATATTATTAATTATTTTAATTTATGAACTCATATTCCTATATTCTCTGCGTGCCAGTGCTTTAAATAATATGTGATATTTTTTTAATATTAAAATAAAAAATTATATAAACTTAAAAACTTAATTTTAACAATTTTAGCCCAATTTAAAACATTTTCAATAAGCATATATAAAGAAATTTCAGTATTTTATTTTTAAATTTTCATATTTTTTTATCACGTTAAATATCTCTATATAATTTTTATTTAATATACATTCATATAAATTTAAAATGTTAATTTTTTCATTTTTATCCCTATAAATTATTTTATTTGACAAAATATATAATATTCTTTTAAAAAAAATTTTTATAATATCAACCAAAATATAAACAATTAAAATATACAATAACAATTAATAATATGTGTTATTTTTTAATATTACATTAAAAAATCATATAAACTTAAAAATCTAAATTTTAGCAATTTTAATCTCGACTTAAAATATTTTCAATTCACATAATAAAAAGAATTTTATTTTTAAAATTTTTGTATTTTTTATTACCTTAATTATCTTTATATAATTTTTATTTAATATACATTCATATAAATTTAAAGCACTATTTTTTTTATTTTTATCTCTATAAATTAATTTATAACGTAAAATATATAATTTTTTTTAAAAAATATTTCTAAAATACCAACTTAATTATAAATAATTAAAATATACGAGAAAAATTAATAATATATGATATTTTTCTAATATTATAACAAAAAAAATTATAATAACTTAAAAATTTAAATTTTAGCAATTTGATCCAAATTTAAAATATTTTCAATTTACATATGTAATGAAATTTCAATATTTTTTTAATATTTTTATATTTTTTATAACATTAAATATCTCTATATAATATTTTTATTCATATAAATTTAAAACACTTATTTATTAAATATTTTTATCCACTTCAATCCCTATAAATTAATTTATCAAGTAAAATATATAATATTTTTTAAAAAATATTTTTATAATACCAATCTAATTGTAAATGAAATATATATATACACTTTCCTTTAAATAGTATATTTTAATTTGTTAAATTATTTTATTAGTCTTAGTAATACAAATAAACATATGGAAATATTTATTTAATAATATTTTATTTTATAAAAAGTATTCGATAAATAATTAATTTATAATTGAGTATTAAATTATTATTTATTAGAAAATATTAATATAATAAATATGGAATTATTTAATTATTTTTTATATTTAATAGGGGATTTAAACACATAAAAGAGAGGATGATGGTCTTAATATGACTGGACGCCAAATTTTAAAATAAATTTTAGATTAAAATAAAAAACAATCGAGAATTAAAATTTTTTTATTTATGTTGAAAAAATGGAATACAAATATTAAATGATCAATTCGAGCAAAATAAAAAATATGTCAAAGAAGATTATGATAATCAACATTTATTAAAATCGCATCAAAATAAAATGTCAATGTTATGAATTAAAATGCTAATAATTGGACTGAAAAAATAGTTTTATTTCTATGAAAAGTGCCTGATATATATTTTACTTAAGATTTTTATTTTCTTTATTGATTTATTAACAGTTTTTTTATAAATTAATTTAATATTAAAACCCGTATTTTTAAAATTTTCTCAATGTTTATGTCATCTATTTCTAATAACATATGTCATCTATTTCTAATAACATTTTATTTTCTATATAATGATAAAACGAATCAAGTAGAAAAAATCAATAAATTAAGACTTTTATATTTTTATCAATGAAATAGTTATAAGTGGATTACTTTTAATTTTTATGTCTTAAACGTTAGTTAAGGGCATTATATTTTCTTTTTGCCATTGATTTTATTTATTTAATTGAATTTAAACATTAATTTTATAACCCATTATATATATATTTTAAATATAATTTGTATTATAATTATTAGGGTGATTATAGTTTAAATATCTTTATTTTTTCAAAGTGTTCTCATGTTATAATCCATTTAATACACTATCTTTCATATATTTTAATTTGTTGGTCGGATACTTAAATAAATTCGAATTTATACCTAATTCAATTAAATTAATTGAATATTCTGAAACTTAAAGTATTAAATCTGAACCACTTGAAAAAATAAAAAATTAAAAAATAATTTAACTAATTGTTTTGTTGATTAGAAAAAAAAATTAACTATCGCAATTTCAATTTAAAATCAAAATTAATCTTTTAATTTTGAATTGGGAATATAAAATTTAAATTTGATAACATAATTTAAAATTGAAACCATTATTATATTTAAGTTAAAAATTTTGAAAAACTAAATCTAAAATTAAAATATTTATTTGTAAAATAAGCTATATTGTAACATGAAATATATATATATACTTTCTTTTATTGTTTTAAATAAAATAGGTGATACTTTTCTAATATTGCAATAAAAAATTATATAAACTTACAAATCTAAATTTTAGCAATTTCAACCCGACTTAAAATATTTTCAATTAATATATATAAACAAAATTTCAGTCTTATATTTTTAAAATTTTGATATTTTTTTATCACGTTAAATATGTTTATATAATTTTTATTTAATATATATTTATATAAATTTAAAAAACTAATTTATTATAATAATTTATCACGTTAAATATCTTAATATAGCTATTGCTTCATAATCAACTTATTTTTGCTATTCTTTGCATCTCTATATAAAATTTATAAAATTTACCTAAAATCAATAAATATAAAATCTCAATAATTAAATATGACTAAGGAATTATTTCTTTTAAAAAATATTTTTACACTAACAAACCTAATTATAAACCATTAAAATATACTATAACAATTAATAATATGTGATATTTTTCTAATATTATAATAAAAAATTATATAAATTTAAAAATTTAATTTTAGCAATTTTAATCCGAATTAAAATATTTTCGATCAGCATATATAAATAAATTTTATTATTTTATTTTTAAACTTTTTATATTTTTTTATGACGTAATTTTTTTTAATATCTATTCATATAAATTTAAAAAACTAATTTATTATATTAGTAATATATATTCATATAAATTTAAAGAACTAATTTATTATATTAATTTATCAC
The DNA here is from genome assembly GCF_001659605.2 of Manihot esculenta. Classification (NCBI taxonomy): domain Eukaryota; kingdom Viridiplantae; phylum Streptophyta; class Magnoliopsida; order Malpighiales; family Euphorbiaceae; genus Manihot; species Manihot esculenta. The sequence continues at coordinate 14,420,523 of NC_035161.2, forward strand.
ATTAAATATCTTTATATGGGCATTGCTTCATAATAAACTCCTTTTCCTATATATCAATTTATTTTTATTTCTCTTTGCATCCCTATATAAAAATTACAAAATTTACGTGAAATCAATAGATTTAAAATCTCATTTAATAATTTATCACTAAGAAAATTATTTTTTTAAAAAATATTTTTACTATACTAACCTAATTATAAACCATTAAAATATACGATAATAATTAACAATATGTGATATTTTTTAATATTAAAATAAAAAATTATATAAACTTAAAACTTAATTTTAACGATTTCAACCCCACTTAAAACATTTTCAATCAGCATATATAAAGAAATTTCAGTATTTTATTTTTAAAATTTTTATATTTTTTTATTACCTTAAATATCTGTATATAATTTTTATTTAATATACATTCATATAAATTTAAAACGCTAATTTAATTTTTTTCATTTTTATCCCTATAAATTATTTTATCAGAAAAAATATATAATATTCTTTTAAAAAATATTTTTATAATATCAACCAAATTATAAATAATTAAAATATATAATAACAATTAATAATATGTATTATTTTTTAATATTACAATAAAAAATTATATAAACTTAAAAACCTAAATTTTAGCAATTTCAATCTCGACATAAAATATTTTCAATTGGTGTAATAAAAAATTTCAGAATTTTACTTTTAAAATATTTATTTTTTTTATCAAGTTAAATATCTCTATATAATTTTTATTTAATATACATTCATATAAATTTTAAGTATTTATTTATTAATTTTTTTTCATTTTTATCTCTATAAATTAATTTATCAGGTAAAATATATAATATTTTTTTAAAAAATATTTCTAAAATACCAACTTAATTATAAATAATTAAAATATACGAGAAAAATTAATAATATGTGATATTTTTCTAATATTACAATAAAAAAATATATTAACTTAAACATCTAAATTTTAGCAATTTCATCCAAATTTAAAATATTTTCAACCTATATATGTAATGAAATTTCAACATTTTTTAAATATTTTTATATTTTTTATCAAATGAAATGTCTCTATATAATTATATTAGGAAATCCACTTATAACTATTTCATTGATAAAAATATAAAAGTCTTAATTTATTGATTTTTTCTACTTGATTCGTTTTATCATTATATAGAAAATAAAATGTTATTAGAAATAGATGACATATGTTATTAGAAATAGATGACATAAACATTGAGAAAATTTTAAAAATACGGGTTTTAATATTAAATTAATTTATAAAAAAACTGTTAATAAATCAATAAAGAAAATAAAAATCTTAAGTAAAATATATATCAGGCACTTTTCATAGAAATAAAACTATTTTTTCAGTCCAATTATTAGCATTTTAATTCATAACATTGACATTTTATTTTGATGCGATTTTAATAAATGTTGATTATCATAATCTTCTTTGACATATTTTTTATTTTGCTCGAATTGATCATTTAATATTTGTATTCCATTTTTTCAACATAAATAAAAAAATTTTAATTCTCGATTGTTTTTTATTTTAATCTAAAATTTATTTTAAAATTTGGCGTCCAGTCATATTAAGACCATCATCCTCTCTTTTATGTGTTTAAATCCCCTATTAAATATAAAAAATAATTAAATAATTCCATATTTATTATATTAATATTTTCTAATAAATAATAATTTAATACTCAATTATAAATTAATTATTTATCGAATACTTTTTATAAAATAAAATATTATTAAATAAATATTTCCATATGTTTATTTGTATTACTAAGACTAATAAAATAATTTAACAAATTAAAATATACTATTTAAAGGAAAGTGTATATATATATTTCATGGTTATAATATAGCTTATTTTAATAATAGATATTTTAATTTTAAATTTAGTGTTTCAAAATTTTTAACTTAAATCTAATGATGGTCTCAATTTTAAAATATGATTTCAATTTTAAATTTTATATTCCCAATTCAAAATTAAAAAATTAATTTTGATTTTGAATTAAAATTACGGATAGTTAATTTTTTTTAATAAAAAATAATTAGTTAAATTATTTATTAATTTTTTATTTTTTCAATTTGTTCAATTATCAATACTTTAAATTTCAGAATATTCAATTAATTTAATTGAATTAGGTATAAATTAGAATTTATTTATGTGCCTGACCAACAAATTATAAAACAAGAAAAATAGTGTATTAAATGGATTATAACAAGATAACACTTTAAAAAATAAAAATATTTTCACTAATATAATCGCCCTAATATTTATAATACAAATCAAATTTAAAATATATATATACAATGTGTTATAAAATTAATGTTTAAATTCCATTTAATATATAAAATCAATGGCAAAAAATATATATATATAATGCCCTTAACCAACGTTTAAGACATAAAAATTAAAAGTAATCCACTTATAACTATTTCATTGATAAAAATATAAAAATATTAATTTATTGATTTTTTCTTCTTGATTCGTATCATTATATAGAAAATAAAATGTTATTAGGAATAGATGACATAACCATTAAGAAAATATTAAAAATGGTTTCAATATTAAGTTAATTTATAAAAAGACTGTTAATAAAATTTAAGGTGAAATATCAATAAAAAAAATAAAAATTTTAACTAAAATATATATCATGCACTTTCCATAGAAATAAAACTATTTTTTTGTCCAATTATTAGCATTTCAATTCATAACATTGGCATTTTATTTTTATGAGATTTTATTAAATGTTGATTATCAGATGCTTATTAACATATTTTTTATTTTGCTCGAATTGACCATTTCAATATTTGGATTTAATTTTTTCAACATAAATAAAAAAATTTTAATTCTTAATTTTTATTTAATTTTAATCTAAAATTTATTTTAAAATTTAATGTCCAGTCATATTAACACCAATATCCTCTTTTATATGTGTGTAAATCCCCTATTAAATATAAAAAATAATTAAATAATTCCATATTTATCATATTAATATTTTTTAATAAATAATAGTTTAGTACTCAATTATAAATTAATTACTAATCGAATACTTTTTATTAAATAAAATATTATTAAATAAATATTTCCATATGTTTAATTGTATTACTAAGACTAATAAAATAATTTAACAAATTAAAATATAATATTTAAAGGAAAGTATATATATATTTCACAGTTACAATATAACTTATTTTAATAATAAATATTTTAATTTTAGATTTAGCATTTCAAAATTTTTAACTTAAATCTAATGCAAAAGAGTGTCCTGCACGAAGAAAAATACATGAATTAGGCTTAGAATTAAAACTAGATAATATAGAACAATTACTAGAAAAAATTGACCAAAGTAAATTATCCTCCTCAGAATTAGATGATGATTATAATAGTGACACTTCAATAGACACAATAAGTAGTTCAGAAAGTAACCATGATTGTCAAGGAGAACTTTGTAATTGCAACAATAAAATAAATGTTTTAACCGACTATAAACAAGTATTAGAACAAATAGAACAAGTACAAGATTCAAATATTAAACGAAAAATGTTTAAAAAATTAACAAAATTAATGAATGAAGAAATAAAACAAGACACTGTACCACCAACCAAATTTGAAGATATTGAACAATTATTTAAAAATAAAAAATCGGTAACAACAATTTCCTCTATGGATTTACAATCTGAAATAAGACAATTAAAATTAGAAGTAAGACAATTAAAATTAAGATGTGATTATTTAGAACAAAATCAAACATTAACGCAAAATATAGAAATAGGACAAAGCTCAGGAAAAGATAAATTAAACATAGAACAGAAACCAACAGAAATAACGTCAGAAAGTGAAGGAGAAACAGCATTAAAATTTAATGACATTACAAGAATAAGATACCAAAAATGGTATGTAAAAATAAATTTGGTAATAAAAGATTTTACACTAGAAACCATAGCAATGTTAGACTCAGGTGCAGATATGAACTGTATAGACCAAGGTATCATACCTAGTCAATATTTTCATAAAACAAAACAGACTCTATCAGCAGCAAATTCTACAAAGGTAAAAATAGATTACAAAATACCCAGTGCACATATATGTAATAATAGAATTTGTTTTAAAACTACTTTTATGTTAATAAAAAATCTTAATACACAAATTATATTAGGAAATCCATTTTTACAAATGTTATATCCTTTTAAAGTCACACAATTAGGATTAGAAACCAATGTATTAGGACAGGATATTATATTTCAATTCATAACACCAATAAATTACCATGATGTAAATTTATTTCAACAAACAAATGTAAGCAAAATTAATAATCTCGAAAACCAAATAAAATTTTTAAAGAAAGATTTGTATTCTATAAAAATAGAAGAACAATTAGAAAAACCAAGTATACAACAACACATACAAGAAATGCAGGACAAATTTGAAAAAGATTTATGTTCAGATTTACCAACAGCTTTTTGGAACCGCAAACAACATATAGTAACTTTACCATATGAACCAGACTTTAAAGAACAAGATATACCAACAAAAGCAAGACCTATACAGATGAACCAAGAAATGTTAGAATTTTGCAAAAAGGAAATCCAAGATTTATTAACAAAAAAATTAATCAGACCAAGTAAATCACCATGGTCATGTGCAGCTTTTTATGTAATGAAAAATGCAGAGATTGAAAGGGGAGCACCCCGATTAGTCATAAATTATAAACCTTTAAATAAAGCTTTACAATGGATAAGATATCCTATACCAAATAAACAAGATTTATTAAATAGATTATATAAAGCACAAATATTCTCAAAATTTGACATGAAATCGGGTTTTTGGCAAATTCAGATAGCTGAACAAGATAAATACAAAACTGCATTCACAGTACCATTCGGACAATATGAATGGAATATTATGCCTTTTGGATTAAAAAATGCACCAAGTGAATTTCAAAAAATAATGAACGATATTTTTAATCCATACAATTTTATATTAACATATATTGATGATGTTTTGATTTTCAGTGAAAATATAGACCAACACATTAAACATTTACATATTTTTTATAAAGCTGTAGAACGAAACGGCTTAGTCTTATCAAAACCAAAAATGAAATTATTCCAAACTAAAATTAGATTTTTAGGACATGAAATATACCAAAATACTATAGTACCAATACAAAGAAGTTTAGAGTTTGCTAGCAAATTTCCTGATGAAATTAAAGACAAAAACCAATTACAAAGATTTTTAGGATCATTAAATTATGTTGCTGATTTTCTACCCAATCTAAGAATTATATGCAAACCTTTATTCAACAGGCTAAAAAAGAACCCTAAACCATGGACTGCTGAACATACGAAACTAATACAAGAAATCAAAAAACATGTTAAAAGTTTACCATGTTTAAATATTTGTAATCCAAACTACCAAAAAATAGTTGAAACGGATGCTTCTGACCAAGGATATGGCGGTATACTTAAACAAAATATAAATCATAAAGATTATATTATTAGGTATTATTCTGGAATTTGGAACCCTACACAAGAAAAATATTCTACTATTAAAAAAGAAATTTTAGCTATTGTCTTGTGTGTAACAAAATTCCAAAGTGATTTATTAAATCAAAAATTTACTATTAAAGTAGATTGCAAGGCAGCTAAGGATGTATTAACAAAAGATGTCAAAAATCTAGCAGCTAAACATATTTTTGCAAGATGGCAAGCTTTTCTATCCATATTTGATTTTGAAATTATTCATATTAAAGGAACTGACAATTCTATTGCAGATTTTTTAACAAGAGAATTTTTGCAGGGCAGATGACAGACAAAGGAAAGGAAGCAGAAAAGATCTCTTTGAGATCACAAAGTTCACAAACAAATTTGACAAAATTACAATTATTTACTCCAGGACATAGTTCTGTCCAAAATATCACGGGACAGTTATCTGTGCCCAGACCATTATATACAAATACTACTAGTATACTAAATAGACCTATTGGTCATATATCAAGTGCTTTAATCACACAACCACATTATGCAAGACCAAGATCACCCAGACCTCATTTTACTTCATTTAACAAATTTAGCCCATTACAGACAATACCAATAACCCCATCCACATTCAAACAGGCTGTCACCAACACCTCATCTCCAAGCCACACAATACCTACAAGCCCATCTTCTTCAAGCCAAACTGATTTAGCCCAATATAAATATAAGCCCATTGAAGACCAGATTATTACTATAGAACCAGAATATTGGGCACAAAACCCTCATTTAAATGAATACCAACTTTGTGAAACCATTTTTCCCAAAACTCATTACTACATCCCTGACAATTTCCAAAAATCCCAAATCTATTATGAAGCCATTCTCACCCACACAAATTCTATCCTCATACAAAACAATTTTGATCCTCATAATCATACCAAACTCAGATATTGCAAAGTGAGGCTACTCAAGGTATGGACTCTTACTGAGTGGGGACAAGAACCCCATAAAACAAAAGAATTTACTTATACCAATGGACAATTGAGACAAAATGCAAAATATAATTATTATGATTATCAATTTGCTTGGGAAAGAACATTTTTCAAGCAAAATGAACAATTATCCATATCTTTCTTCTTTTATATCTCTGACAATTTTACTTATCCTATTCCATTCTGGTTTCACCAATGGTGGAACAAATTTGGTATCCATGATGATATTATCCCAGATCAAATTAAACCTGCTAAAACCCAATTTTTTGATAAACAGCACTTACCAGAAACCATTATTTGCTCTCCTCAGTGGCTTATTTACTCCCATTACTTTCATATACCTTGGATTTTCATGACTGAATATCATATTAAAGACCAAGTCATTGATAATTTCCAAATTCCTATGTTAGTCAGAAAATACAAAACTAAATGGTGGACTAAAACTAATCTCCAAGGTTGCGACCAAATAGCAGTAGACCAGTTTTTTGTAAACAATCCACAATATTGCAAAACACCTAACCCAGCCGTTATTACCAAACAAGAAACCTTTTTAGCCAGAAAACAACAAATTATGGCCCATATGGCTGCCTGTACCTCCGAACAAGAATATGAAAAATTACTTGAAGAATTAAAGGAAACGAGAAGTACTGCAGCATCACCATCACCAATCGACTTATCAGATGACAATGATGATTTTTTTACACAAGCAGAGATATAATGACGTCATAGGGCATCAGACAAAAAATAATGGCAGACAAAGTGAAAAGCAAAAAGAAGAAAAGACAAACACAGTAACCAAGTGGCAGACAAAGTGAAAAGAAAAAGAAAGAAAAAGACAAAATAATGGCCGACAAAGGAGAAAGCAAAAACAGATGACTCAGCAGATACCAGACAAAAGAAAGTGGAGGGACCCCCAGAGCACTTACCGACACTTTTCACCAATAAAAGGAAGACAACTCAGCATGCACAATAATGGACCGCTCAACCAAATTCAATAAAAATTTGGCATCCACGGCTATAAAAGGAGCTCTTCAGACCAAAGACCACCACCGAAAAATCTCAAGCAAGAAAATTTCTCTCTTTTCAAATGTATTCCAGTTTATCTTTCTCATGTAAGGATACCGAAGTTTATGACAACTCGGTAGTAGCAGTAGTACCAGTGATTGTATAAATAGTACAAAAGGTAGTATATTGTATTTGGTTTTTAATACAATTATATTTTACCAACTGCTACTGTATAAGTCCGTGTTGACGGCACCTCTTTCTCTTTCTCTCTCCGATCATCACTCTGAGTTATTTCTGGGAAATCCAGGATAACATTGCAGGAACCCTGACCAACATAAGTATGCTCTGTGCTTGCAGTTCACACTGATCTGGCACAACAGAAAAATCATGGAAATTGAAATAGGAATATTTTATTGTACTATTTGTAACAAATTTTATATCTTGCATTACTGTTATGATTGTAAGGATTTTTATACAATAGATCTAGATGAATGTAATTGTAATGAATGTACAAATTATTACAATCTTAATATAAATTAAATTGTGTTGTTCAATTATGTTTATTATTTTATTTGATATTATTGAATTAGACAATGGTTATGTTTTAAAATATTATATTTCCACAGAAATAGAATATATAATTGCATATTGTTTTTACGAGTATATTAATTAAATAATGAGATTTATAACATCTGCCTTAGAAAAATTAAGTCTAATAGATTTAACAAATAGAAATGAAGTAATATTTTTCAAAAATCAATTAATTCAACAAGGAACATATGTTATGGATTGGCATGTATCTACTCATAATGAATTATGTGATTGTCGTGAGACACAAAGAACATTAGAATTATTTAATTGTATATTAATGTATTTAAATATTCTGATAGAAAATAATAATTTCTAAAACTATGACAATTGAACTATATATATTTTTATATGTATCTGGCATGATATATATTTGGATGATAGTATGTATTTTGTATAGTTTCTGTGAGGATTATTGGTACAATTCAGAAGGTGATAAGTGTTTTTGTTTAGACCGTTGGTGGTAAATAACTAAAATCAATATCTAAATCATAAAAATCATACCTGGGAGCGTAGAATGGTATCAGAGCCAGTGAAGGCTCTATGGATCTTAAACAATTCAAATTAAAGATTTAGGGTTGAATCTGTGTCACGAAAACCGTAAGTCAGGCAGAGAGAGTAAGACCTGCAGTGTGAGTAGAGAAGGAAGTGAATGAGAAAACCCTAGAAATTTAAGATGAATATGTTTAGGAGAAATAGATCTTCTAGGTCTAGGAGACCAGACGACGAACTCATAAATGATTTAAATATTAATATAGATCATAATCAAACAATTTTATCAAGAGAAAATATATGGAATGACCAGCAATTAACAAATTGGAAACCTCCAAAGACACCAGTAGAAACAATTTATAAAACAGGAATCTTAGATTTTAAATCAATTAGAGCAATTAAAACAAAAGAAAAAGTTATACCCTTATATGCTGATAAACAATCTATGAGTTTATTAAGTCAAAAAACGATAATAAAATATATAAACCAAGGTTATAAATTTATGCACATAGGATTAGTACAAATTGCTATAAAACCATTAACAGTTGAAGGATTAAATAATAGTATGCATGTAGCCCTACGTGATTGTAGGCATAGGAATTATAAAGATTCACTATTAGGCTTATTTGAAACAAGTCTAACAAATGGACCAATTTATTCAAATTGTTTTCCCAATTTTACCATATCATTAACAGACCCTCATATAATGAAAATTCTAACCTTAGAAATCCTAACTCATAATTATAATATGCTAAAAGGATCTCACATATATGAGATATTTTATAGATTGAATTATAAAATAATGAATACAGGTTTATGTCCTAATGCTATAAATCATAAAAGGACAGACGGAGAAACAATATTTTGGGAAATTGATCAATCTAAAGCAAATATAACTATTCCCAGAACTATCCAATGGAAAGATGTAACTCTACCAGAAATCTGGAAATATCCAGTCAAGACAATCCCTAACAAACCTTTTAAAGAAAATAAAGAAATAGACTATATTATTCAAAATGATGATGGATCATTAGAATTAAAATATAAGAGATCAAATTCCTTTAGACAAGCAACTCCTAATATATACCAACCCTCTCGACAATCGTTAGATACATCTCGTAGAAGACATAGTATAGAAATACAACCAGATAATAGTATATCAGAAGACTCTACTATTCCTCTTCCACAATATCAAGGACCTTTTGTAGGAGAAACCTCTGGGACTAAACCACTAGAAGAAACATTTGACCAGCATACATAAAACAAAAGAATTTACTTATACCAATGGACAATTGAGACAAAATGCAAAATATAATTATTATGATTATCAATTTGCTTGGGAAAGAACATTTTTCAAGCAAAATGAACAATTATCCATATCTTTCTTCTTTTATATCTCTGACAATTTTACTTATCCTATTCCATTCTGGTTTCACCAATGGTGGAACAAATTTGGTATCCATGATGATATTATCCCAGATCAAATTAAACCTGCTAAAACCCAATTTTTTGATAAACAGCACTTACCAGAAACCATTATTTGCTCTCCTCAGTGGCTTATTTACTCCCATTACTTTCATATACCTTGGATTTTCATGACTGAATATCATATTAAAGACCAAGTCATTGATAATTTCCAAATTCCTATGTTAGTCAGAAAATACAAAACTAAATGGTGGACTAAAACTAATCTCCAAGGTTGCGACCAAATAGCAGTAGACCAGTTTTTTGTAAACAATCCACAATATTGCAAAACACCTAACCCAGCCGTTATTACCAAACAAGAAACCTTTTTAGCCAGAAAACAACAAATTATGGCCCATATGGCTGCCTGTACCTCCGAACAAGAATATGAAAAATTACTTGAAGAATTAAAGGAAACGAGAAGTACTGCAGCATCACCATCACCAATCGACTTATCAGATGACAATGATGATTTTTTTACACAAGCAGAGATATAATGACGTCATAGGGCATCAGACAAAAAATAATGGCAGACAAAGTGAAAAGCAAAAAGAAGAAAAGACAAACACAGTAACCAAGTGGCAGACAAAGTGAAAAGAAAAAGAAAGAAAAAGACAAAATAATGGCCGACAAAGGAGAAAGCAAAAACAGATGACTCAGCAGATACCAGACAAAAGAAAGTGGAGGGACCCCCAGAGCACTTACCGACACTTTTCACCAATAAAAGGAAGACAACTCAGCATGCACAATAATGGACCGCTCAACCAAATTCAATAAAAATTTGGCATCCACGGCTATAAAAGGAGCTCTTCAGACCAAAGACCACCACCGAAAAATCTCAAGCAAGAAAATTTCTCTCTTTTCAAATGTATTCCAGTTTATCTTTCTCATGTAAGGATACCGAAGTTTATGACAACTCGGTAGTAGCAGTAGTACCAGTGATTGTATAAATAGTACAAAAGGTAGTATATTGTATTTGGTTTTTAATACAATTATATTTTACCAACTGCTACTGTATAAGTCCGTGTTGACGGCACCTCTTTCTCTTTCTCTCTCCGATCATCACTCTGAGTTATTTCTGGGAAATCCAGGATAACATTGCAGGAACCCTGACCAACATAAGTATGCTCTGTGCTTGCAGTTCACACTGATCTGGCACAACAGAAAAATCATGGAAATTGAAATAGGAATATTTTATTGTACTATTTGTAACAAATTTTATATCTTGCATTACTGTTATGATTGTAAGGATTTTTATACAATAGATCTAGATGAATGTAATTGTAATGAATGTACAAATTATTACAATCTTAATATAAATTAAATTGTGTTGTTCAATTATGTTTATTATTTTATTTGATATTATTGAATTAGACAATGGTTATGTTTTAAAATATTATATTTCCACAGAAATAGAATATATAATTGCATATTGTTTTTACGAGTATATTAATTAAATAATGAGATTTATAACATCTGCCTTAGAAAAATTAAGTCTAATAGATTTAACAAATAGAAATGAAGTAATATTTTTCAAAAATCAATTAATTCAACAAGGAACATATGTTATGGATTGGCATGTATCTACTCATAATGAATTATGTGATTGTCGTGAGACACAAAGAACATTAGAATTATTTAATTGTATATTAATGTATTTAAATATTCTGATAGAAAATAATAATTTCTAAAACTATGACAATTGAACTATATATATTTTTATATGTATCTGGCATGATATATATTTGGATGATAGTATGTATTTTGTATAGTTTCTGTGAGGATTATTGGTACAATTCAGAAGGTGATAAGTGTTTTTGTTTAGACCGTTGGTGGTAAATAACTAAAATCAATATCTAAATCATAAAAATCATACCTGGGAGCGTAGAATGGTATCAGAGCCAGTGAAGGCTCTATGGATCTTAAACAATTCAAATTAAAGATTTAGGGTTGAATCTGTGTCACGAAAACCGTAAGTCAGGCAGAGAGAGTAAGACCTGCAGTGTGAGTAGAGAAGGAAGTGAATGAGAAAACCCTAGAAATTTAAGATGAATATGTTTAGGAGAAATAGATCTTCTAGGTCTAGGAGACCAGACGACGAACTCATAAATGATTTAAATATTAATATAGATCATAATCAAACAATTTTATCAAGAGAAAATATATGGAATGACCAGCAATTAACAAATTGGAAACCTCCAAAGACACCAGTAGAAACAATTTATAAAACAGGAATCTTAGATTTTAAATCAATTAGAGCAATTAAAACAAAAGAAAAAGTTATACCCTTATATGCTGATAAACAATCTATGAGTTTATTAAGTCAAAAAACGATAATAAAATATATAAACCAAGGTTATAAATTTATGCACATAGGATTAGTACAAATTGCTATAAAACCATTAACAGTTGAAGGATTAAATAATAGTATGCATGTAGCCCTACGTGATTGTAGGCATAGGAATTATAAAGATTCACTATTAGGCTTATTTGAAACAAGTCTAACAAATGGACCAATTTATTCAAATTGTTTTCCCAATTTTACCATATCATTAACAGACCCTCATATAATGAAAATTCTAACCTTAGAAATCCTAACTCATAATTATAATATGCTAAAAGGATCTCACATATATGAGATATTTTATAGATTGAATTATAAAATAATGAATACAGGTTTATGTCCTAATGCTATAAATCATAAAAGGACAGACGGAGAAACAATATTTTGGGAAATTGATCAATCTAAAGCAAATATAACTATTCCCAGAACTATCCAATGGAAAGATGTAACTCTACCAGAAATCTGGAAATATCCAGTCAAGACAATCCCTAACAAACCTTTTAAAGAAAATAAAGAAATAGACTATATTATTCAAAATGATGATGGATCATTAGAATTAAAATATAAGAGATCAAATTCCTTTAGACAAGCAACTCCTAATATATACCAACCCTCTCGACAATCGTTAGATACATCTCGTAGAAGACATAGTATAGAAATACAACCAGATAATAGTATATCAGAAGACTCTACTATTCATCTTCCACAATATCAAGGACCTTTTGTAGGAGAAACCTCTGGGACTAAACCACTAGAAGAAACATTTGACCAGCATACAAAACCACAACATACGACGCAAGGAATCAAAATACAAGAAGGTGTTTATAGACAAGGCCAATTTAGTCAACCATATGAAGATAGTGATTTTACTATCAATACTTTAATCCAACCTTTCACCCTTGATAAGGACCTCATTCAAGCTGACTATATGTCAGATCAAAACCGGGGGAAAAGGGACCTATTTTTGCAAACCTATTCCAGAAAAGAACAAAGTCTCATTAAAAAACAATTCTTTACATTTTGTAAACAAGTTGAAAAAACTATACCATTTTTTACATATTTAAAATATTTTCATGATAAGAAATTAAATGTACTAGAAAAGAAAATACATAAATGGCACAAAGTAAATAATGAAGGAGGAGTTAGTGATCTAGCTCATGAATGTGAAAGACCACCATTAGATAGAGTATTTTTCAAAAAGAATCAAATAGCTCATGGCATGCAACCAATTGTAAAAACTGACAATATTGCGGAAAACAATATAAGAGATATCAGCCTACAAAACAATTGGACCAATATATCATTACATTTCATAGGCCAACAATTAGATAGGATAGAAGAAAAGATAGATAGAAATCACGAAGATATTACAAATATAGAACACATAGAAACACCCCAAGCACCATCTCCTTTGATACCAAAACCAAACACAACATATGTATCCCAACGCTTTAGTAATCCAAAACCTTATGATCTAATAGATCCAGCTATAAAACCCATTAAGCAACCTTTCACAAAAATGATACCTCCATCACAAAACCCCATAGAAATAGTAACAATAAGTCCAAAAACAGAATTACAAGATATGTCAAAATTCTTACAAAACATTATAAAAGAACAAAGTACTTCTCCAAAACCTATAGGAGGCATTAAAATCAAAGAACCTACACAAAGTAAGATATCAAGTGAGAGTACTAGTAAAGATAAAAATAAAATAACAATTTTAACTGAATATAATGAAACTTCTTCATCAGAAGAAAAAATACATGAATTAGGCTTAGAATTAAAACTAGATAATATAGAACAATTACTAGAAAAAATTGACCAAAGTAAATTATCCTCCTCAGAATTAGATGATGATTATAATAGTGACACTTCAATAGACACAATAAGTAGTTCAGAAAGTAACCATGATTGTCAAGGAGAACTTTGTAATTGCAACAATAAAATAAATGTTTTAACCGACTATAAACAAGTATTAGAACAAATAGAACAAGTACAAGATTCAAATATTAAACGAAAAATGTTTAAAAAATTAACAAAATTAATGAATGAAGAAATAAAACAAGACACTGTACCACCAACCAAATTTGAAGATATTGAACAATTATTTAAAAATAAAAAATCGGTAACAACAATTTCCTCTATGGATTTACAATCTGAAATAAGACAATTAAAATTAGAAGTAAGACAATTAAAATTAAGATGTGATTATTTAGAACAAAATCAAACATTAACGCAAAATATAGAAATAGGACAAAGCTCAGGAAAAGATAAATTAAACATAGAACAGAAACCAACAGAAATAACGTCAGAAAGTGAAGGAGAAACAGCATTAAAATTTAATGACATTACAAGAATAAGATACCAAAAATGGTATGTAAAAATAAATTTGGTAATAAAAGATTTTACACTAGAAACCATAGCAATGTTAGACTCAGGTGCAGATATGAACTGTATAGACCAAGGTATCATACCTAGTCAATATTTTCATAAAACAAAACAGACTCTATCAGCAGCAAATTCTACAAAGGTAAAAATAGATTACAAAATACCCAGTGCACATATATGTAATAATAGAATTTGTTTTAAAACTACTTTTATGTTAATAAAAAATCTTAATACACAAATTATATTAGGAAATCCATTTTTACAAATGTTATATCCTTTTAAAGTCACACAATTCGGATTAGAAACCAATGTATTAGGACAGGATATTATATTTCAATTCATAACACCAATAAATTACCATGATGTAAATTTATTTCAACAAACAAATGTAAGCAAAATTAATAATCTCGAAAACCAAATAAAATTTTTAAAGAAAGATTTGTATTCTATAAAAATAGAAGAACAATTAGAAAAACCAAGTATACAACAACACATACAAGAAATTCAGGACAAATTTGAAAAAGATTTATGTTCAGATTTACCAACAGCTTTTTGGAACCGCAAACAACATATAGTAACTTTACCATATGAACCAGACTTTAAAGAACAAGATATACCAACAAAAGCAAGACCTATACAGATGAACCAAGAAATGTTAGAATTTTGCAAAAAGGAAATCCAAGATTTATTAACAAAAAAATTAATCAGACCAAGTAAATCACCATGGTCATGTGCAGCTTTTTATGTAATGAAAAATGCAGAGATTGAAAGGGGAGCACCCCGATTAGTCATAAATTATAAACCTTTAAATAAAGCTTTACAATGGATAAGATATCCTATACCAAATAAACAAGATTTATTAAATAGATTATATAAAGCACAAATATTCTCAAAATTTGACATGAAATCGGGTTTTTGGCAAATTCAGATAGCTGAACAAGATAAATACAAAACTGCATTCACAGTACCATTCGGACAATATGAATGGAATATTATGCCTTTTGGATTAAAAAATGCACCAAGTGAATTTCAAAAAATAATGAACGATATTTTTAATCCATACAATTTTATATTAACATATATTGATGATGTTTTGATTTTCAGTGAAAATATAGACCAACACATTAAACATTTACATATTTTTTATAAAGCTGTAGAACGAAACGGCTTAGTCTTATCAAAACCAAAAATGAAATTATTCCAAACTAAAATTAGATTTTTAGGACATGAAATATACCAAAATACTATAGTACCAATACAAAGAAGTTTAGAGTTTGCTAGCAAATTTCCTGATGAAATTAAAGACAAAAACCAATTACAAAGATTTTTAGGATCATTAAATTATGTTGCTGATTTTCTACCCAATCTAAGAATTATATGCAAACCTTTATTCAACAGGCTAAAAAAGAACCCTAAACCATGGACTGCTGAACATACGAAACTAATACAAGAAATCAAAAAACATGTTAAAAGTTTACCATGTTTAAATATTTGTAATCCAAACTACCAAAAAATAGTTGAAACGGATGCTTCTGACCAAGGATATGGCGGTATACTTAAACAAAATATAAATCATAAAGATTATATTATTAGGTATTATTCTGGAATTTGGAACCCTACACAAGAAAAATATTCTACTATTAAAAAAGAAATTTTAGCTATTGTCTTGTGTGTAACAAAATTCCAAAGTGATTTATTAAATCAAAAATTTACTATTAAAGTAGATTGCAAGGCAGCTAAGGATGTATTAACAAAAGATGTCAAAAATCTAGCAGCTAAACATATTTTTGCAAGATGGCAAGCTTTTCTATCCATATTTGATTTTGAAATTATTCATATTAAAGGAACTGACAATTCTATTGCAGATTTTTTAACAAGAGAATTTTTGCAGGGCAGATGACAGACAAAGGAAAGGAAGCAGAAAAGATCTCTTTGAGATCACAAAGTTCACAAACAAATTTGACAAAATTACAATTATTTACTCCAGGACATAGTTCTGTCCAAAATATCACGGGACAGTTATCTGTGCCCAGACCATTATATACAAATACTACTAGTATACTAAATAGACCTATTGGTCATATATCAAGTGCTTTAATCACACAACCACATTATGCAAGAC
The DNA here is from genome assembly GCF_001659605.2 of Manihot esculenta. Taxonomy (NCBI): domain Eukaryota; kingdom Viridiplantae; phylum Streptophyta; class Magnoliopsida; order Malpighiales; family Euphorbiaceae; genus Manihot; species Manihot esculenta. The sequence continues at coordinate 14,437,414 of NC_035161.2, forward strand.
CAAGATCACCCAGACCTCATTTTACTTCATTTAACAAATTTAGCCCATTACAGACAATACCAATAACCCCATCCACATTCAAACAGGCTGTCACCAACACCTCATCTCCAAGCCACACAATACCTACAAGCCCATCTTCTTCAAGCCAAACTGATTTAGCCCAATATAAATATAAGCCCATTGAAGACCAGATTATTACTATAGAACCAGAATATTGGGCACAAAACCCTCATTTAAATGAATACCAACTTTGTGAAACCATTTTTCCCAAAACTCATTACTACATCCCTGACAATTTCCAAAAATCCCAAATCTATTATGAAGCCATTCTCACCCACACAAATTCTATCCTCATACAAAACAATTTTGATCCTCATAATCATACCAAACTCAGATATTGCAAAGTGAGGCTACTCAAGGTATGGACTCTTACTGAGTGGGGACAAGAACCCCATAAAACAAAAGAATTTACTTATACCAATGGACAATTGAGACAAAATGCAAAATATAATTATTATGATTATCAATTTGCTTGGGAAAGAACATTTTTCAAGCAAAATGAACAATTATCCATATCTTTCTTCTTTTATATCTCTGACAATTTTACTTATCCTATTCCATTCTGGTTTCACCAATGGTGGAACAAATTTGGTATCCATGATGATATTATCCCAGATCAAATTAAACCTGCTAAAACCCAATTTTTTGATAAACAGCACTTACCAGAAACCATTATTTGCTCTCCTCAGTGGCTTATTTACTCCCATTACTTTCATATACCTTGGATTTTCATGACTGAATATCATATTAAAGACCAAGTCATTGATAATTTCCAAATTCCTATGTTAGTCAGAAAATACAAAACTAAATGGTGGACTAAAACTAATCTCCAAGGTTGCGACCAAATAGCAGTAGACCAGTTTTTTGTAAACAATCCACAATATTGCAAAACACCTAACCCAGCCGTTATTACCAAACAAGAAACCTTTTTAGCCAGAAAACAACAAATTATGGCCCATATGGCTGCCTGTACCTCCGAACAAGAATATGAAAAATTACTTGAAGAATTAAAGGAAACGAGAAGTACTGCAGCATCACCATCACCAATCGACTTATCAGATGACAATGATGATTTTTTTACACAAGCAGAGATATAATGACGTCATAGGGCATCAGACAAAAAATAATGGCAGACAAAGTGAAAAGCAAAAAGAAGAAAAGACAAACACAGTAACCAAGTGGCAGACAAAGTGAAAAGAAAAAGAAAGAAAAAGACAAAATAATGGCCGACAAAGGAGAAAGCAAAAACAGATGACTCAGCAGATACCAGACAAAAGAAAGTGGAGGGACCCCCAGAGCACTTACCGACACTTTTCACCAATAAAAGGAAGACAACTCAGCATGCACAATAATGGACCGCTCAACCAAATTCAATAAAAATTTGGCATCCACGGCTATAAAAGGAGCTCTTCAGACCAAAGACCACAACCGAAAAATCTCAAGCAAGAAAATTTCTCTCTTTTCAAATGTATTCCAGTTTATCTTTCTCATGTAAGGATACCGAAGTTTATGACAACTCGGTAGTAGCAGTAGTACCAGTGATTGTATAAATAGTACAAAAGGTAGTATATTGTATTTGGTTTTTAATACAATTATATTTTACCAACTGCTACTGTATAAGTCCGTGTTGACGGCACCTCTTTCTCTTTCTCTCTCCGATCATCACTCTGAGTTATTTCTGGGAAATCCAGGATAACATTGCAGGAACCCTGACCAACATAAGTATGCTCTGTGCTTGCAGTTCACACTGATCTGGCACAACAGAAAAATCATGGAAATTGAAATAGGAATATTTTATTGTACTATTTGTAACAAATTTTATATCTTGCATTACTGTTATGATTGTAAGGATTTTTATACAATAGATCTAGATGAATGTAATTGTAATGAATGTACAAATTATTACAATCTTAATATAAATTAAATTGTGTTGTTCAATTATGTTTATTATTTTATTTGATATTATTGAATTAGACAATGGTTATGTTTTAAAATATTATATTTCCACAGAAATAGAATATATAATTGCATATTGTTTTTACGAGTATATTAATTAAATAATGAGATTTATAACATCTGCCTTAGAAAAATTAAGTCTAATAGATTTAACAAATAGAAATGAAGTAATATTTTTCAAAAATCAATTAATTCAACAAGGAACATATGTTATGGATTGGCATGTATCTACTCATAATGAATTATGTGATTGTCGTGAGACACAAAGAACATTAGAATTATTTAATTGTATATTAATGTATTTAAATATTCTGATAGAAAATAATAATTTCTAAAACTATGACAATTGAACTATATATATTTTTATATGTATCTGGCATGATATATATTTGGATGATAGTATGTATTTTGTATAGTTTCTGTGAGGATTATTGGTACAATTCAGAAGGTGATAAGTGTTTTTGTTTAGACCGTTGGTGGTAAATAACTAAAATCAATATCTAAATCATAAAAATCATACCTGGGAGCGTAGAATGGTATCAGAGCCAGTGAAGGCTCTATGGATCTTAAACAATTCAAATTAAAGATTTAGGGTTGAATCTGTGTCACGAAAACCGTAAGTCAGGCAGAGAGAGTAAGACCTGCAGTGTGAGTAGAGAAGGAAGTGAATGAGAAAACCCTAGAAATTTAAGATGAATATGTTTAGGAGAAATAGATCTTCTAGGTCTAGGAGACCAGACGACGAACTCATAAATGATTTAAATATTAATATAGATCATAATCAAACAATTTTATCAAGAGAAAATATATGGAATGACCAGCAATTAACAAATTGGAAACCTCCAAAGACACCAGTAGAAACAATTTATAAAACAGGAATCTTAGATTTTAAATCAATTAGAGCAATTAAAACAAAAGAAAAAGTTATACCCTTATATGCTGATAAACAATCTATGAGTTTATTAAGTCAAAAAACGATAATAAAATATATAAACCAAGGTTATAAATTTATGCACATAGGATTAGTACAAATTGCTATAAAACCATTAACAGTTGAAGGATTAAATAATAGTATGCATGTAGCCCTACGTGATTGTAGGCATAGGAATTATAAAGATTCACTATTAGGCTTATTTGAAACAAGTCTAACAAATGGACCAATTTATTCAAATTGTTTTCCCAATTTTACCATATCATTAACAGACCCTCATATAATGAAAATTCTAACCTTAGAAATCCTAACTCATAATTATAATATGCTAAAAGGATCTCACATATATGAGATATTTTATAGATTGAATTATAAAATAATGAATACAGGTTTATGTCCTAATGCTATAAATCATAAAAGGACAGACGGAGAAACAATATTTTGGGAAATTGATCAATCTAAAGCAAATATAACTATTCCCAGAACTATCCAATGGAAAGATGTAACTAAAACAATGATTTTTATGATTTAGATATTGATTTTAGTTATTTACCACCAACGGTCTAAACAAAAACACTTATCATGCAAAGAGTATTTATGAATGGAATATAGATGACTTATCCGAAATAGAAATAATACAAATAACCAAAGAAATGGTTATAGTCGGTAATATTTATAAACAAAGAGTTGGCATTACGGAAAAGGATGCCGCTGAAAATATAATACTAGGATTTACAGGAGAGTTAAGAACATGGTGGGATAAATTATTAAGCAATGAAATAAAAACAAACATATTAAATGCCAGAAGAATAGATAGTACTACTGGAGAACCTGTAATTGACCCAACAACAGGACAACCTCAAGCTTTTGTACTAGCTTATTTAGTTTATAATCTTATATCTCATTTTATAGGAGATTTAGACTTATACACTGAAAGAAATAGTGAAATATTACAAAATCTTAAATGTAGGAAGTTAGAAAATTTTAGATGGTATAAAGACAATTTTCTAAAACGAGTTTATGCATTAGCTGATCCAAACGCTTATCATTGGAAAGAAAAATTCCTTACAGGATTACCTAGACTATTTGCAACTAAAGTCAAAGAGACAATTGAACAAAAATTTGGACAAATTTCTTATGATGATTTAACATATGGAGACCTAATAACCTGTGTAAATTTAACAGGAATTAGACTATGTAGAGATATGAAACTACAACAAAAATTAAAAATGGAAAATAGACAATCTAGAAAAGAATTAGGAAATTGGTGTGAACAATTTGGATTTGGAACCATGAAGAAACAAAAGCATAAAAGATATAAACCTTTTAAAAATAGAACTTATAAACAATATAAGTACCCCAGAAAGTCATATAAAACATATAATAGATATAAAAAACAGATAACTAAAAAACCTTTTACAAGACGACCTTTTAAAAGAAATAATTATAAGAAAAACAATTTTAAGAGATCTAATGACAAAACTAATATAACTTGTTATTTATGTAATCAAAAAGGACATTATGCAAAAGAGTGTCCTGCACGAAGAAAAATACATGAATTAGGCTTAGAATTAAAACTAGATAATATAGAACAATTACTAGAAAAAATTGACCAAAGTAAATTATCCTCCTCAGAATTAGATGATGATTATAATAGTGACACTTCAATAGACACAATAAGTAGTTCAGAAAGTAACCATGATTGTCAAGGAGAACTTTGTAATTGCAACAATAAAATAAATGTTTTAACCGACTATAAACAAGTATTAGAACAAATAGAACAAGTACAAGATTCAAATATTAAACGAAAAATGTTTAAAAAATTAACAAAATTAATGAATGAAGAAATAAAACAAGACACTGTACCACCAACCAAATTTGAAGATATTGAACAATTATTTAAAAATAAAAAATCGGTAACAACAATTTCCTCTATGGATTTACAATCTGAAATAAGACAATTAAAATTAGAAGTAAGACAATTAAAATTAAGATGTGATTATTTAGAACAAAATCAAACATTAACGCAAAATATAGAAATAGGACAAAGCTCAGGAAAAGATAAATTAAACATAGAACAGAAACCAACAGAAATAACGTCAGAAAGTGAAGGAGAAACAACATTAAAATTTAATGACATTACAAGAATAAGATACCAAAAATGGTAAATGATTTAAATATTAATATAGATCATAATCAAACAATTTTATAAAGAGAAAATATATGGAATGACCAGCAATTAACAAATTGGAAACCTCCAAAGACACCAGTAGAAACAATTTATAAAACAGGAATCTTAGATTTTAAATCAATTAGAGCAATTAAAACAAAAGAAAAAGTTATACCCTTATATGCTGATAAACAATCTATGAGTTTATTAAGTCAAAAAACGATAATAAAATATATAAACCAAGGTTATAAATTTATGCACATAGGATTAGTACAAATTGCTATAAAACCATTAACAGTTGAAGGATTAAATAATAGTATGCATGTAGCCCTACGTGATTGTAGGCATAGGAATTATAAAGATTCACTATTAGGCTTATTTGAAACAAGTCTAACAAATGGACCAATTTATTCAAATTGTTTTCCCAATTTTACCATATCATTAACAGACCCTCATATAATGAAAATTCTAACCTTAGAAATCCTAACTCATAATTATAATATGCTAAAAGGATCTCACATATATGAGATATTTTATAGATTGAATTATAAAATAATGAATACAGGTTTATGTCCTAATGCTATAAATCATAAAAGGACAGACGGAGAAACAATATTTTGGGAAATTGATCAATCTAAAGCAAATATAACTATTCCCAGAACTATCCAATGGAAAGATGTAACTCTACCAGAAATCTGGAAATATCCAGTCAAGACAATCCCTAACAAACCTTTTAAAGAAAATAAAGAAATAGACTATATTATTCAAAATGATGATGGATCATTAGAATTAAAATATAAGAGATCAATGACTTGGTCTTTAATATGATATTCAGTCATGAAAATCCAAGGTATATGAAAGTAATGGGAGTAAATAAGCCACTGAGGAGAGCAAATAATGGTTTCTGGTAAGTGCTGTTTATCAAAAAATTGGGTTTTAGCAGGTTTAATTTGATCTGGGATAATATCATCATGGATACCAAATTTGTTCCACCATTGGTGAAACCAGAATGGAATAGGATAAGTAAAATTGTCAGAGATATAAAAGAAGAAAGATATGGATAATTGTTCATTTTGCTTGAAAAATGTTCTTTCCCAAGCAAATTGATAATCATAATAATTATATTTTGCATTTTGTCTCAATTGTCCATTGGTATAAGTAAATTCTTTTGTTTTATGTATGCTGGTCAAATGTTTCTTCTAGTGGTTTAGTCCCAGAGGTTTCTCCTACAAAAGGTCCTTGATATTGTGGAAGAGGAATAGTAGAGTCTTCTGATATACTATTATCTGGTTGTATTTCTATACTATGTCTTCTACGAGATGTATCTAACGATTGTCGAGAGGGTTGGTATATATTAGGAGTTGCTTGTCTAAAGGAATTTGATCTCTTATATTTTAATTCTAATGATCCATCATCATTTTGAATAATATAGTCTATTTCTTTATTTTCTTTAAAAGGTTTGTTAGGGATTGTCTTGACTGGATATTTCCAGATTTCTGGTAGAGTTACATCTTTCCATTGGATAGTTCTGGGAATAGTTATATTTGCTTTAGATTGATCAATTTCCCAAAATATTGTTTCTCCGTCTGTCCTTTTATGATTTATAGCATTAGGACATAAACCTGTATTCATTATTTTATAATTCAATCTATAAAATATCTCATATATGTGAGATCCTTTTAGCATATTATAATTATGAGTTAGGATTTCTAAGGTTAGAATTTTCATTATATGAGGGTCTGTTAATGATATGGTAAAATTGGGAAAACAATTTGAATAAATTGGTCCATTTGTTAGACTTGTTTCAAATAAGCCTAATAGTGAATCTTTATAATTCCTATGCCTACAATCACGTAGGGCTACATGCATACTATTATTTAATCCTTCAACTGTTAATGGTTTTATAGCAATTTGTACTAATCCTATGTGCATAAATTTATAACCTTGGTTTATATATTTTATTATCGTTTTTTGACTTAATAAACTCATAGATTGTTTATCAGCATATAAGGGTATAACTTTTTCTTTTGTTTTAATTGCTCTAATTGATTTAAAATCTAAGATTCCTGTTTTATAAATTGTTTCTACTGGTGTCTTTGGAGGTTTCCAATTTGTTAATTGCTGGTCATTCCATATATTTTCTCTTGATAAAATTGTTTGATTATGATCTATATTAATATTTAAATCATTTATGAGTTCGTCGTCTGGTCTCCTAGACCTAGAAGATCTATTTCTCCTAAACATATTCATCTTAAATTTCTAGGGTTTTCTCATTCACTTCCTTCTCTACTCACACTGCAGGTCTTACTCTCTCTGCCTGACTTACGGTTTTCGTGACACAGATTCAACCCTAAATCTTTAATTTGAATTGTTTAAGATCCATAGAGCCTTCACTGGCTCTGATACCATTCTACGCTCCCAGGTATGATTTTTATGATTTAGATATTGATTTTAGTTATTTACCACCAACGGTCTAAACAAAAACACTTATCACCTTCTGAATTGTACCAATAATCCTCACAGAAACTATACAAAATACATACTATCATCCAAATATATATCATGCCAGATACATATAAAAATATATATAGTTCAATTGTCATAGTTTTAGAAATTATTATTTTCTATCAGAATATTTAAATACATTAATATACAATTAAATAATTCTAATGTTCTTTGTGTCTCACGACAATCACATAATTCATTATGAGTAGATACATGCCAATCCATAACATATGTTCCTTGTTGAATTAATTGATTTTTGAAAAATATTACTTCATTTCTATTTGTTAAATCTATTAGACTTAATTTTTCTAAGGCAGATGTTATAAATCTCATTATTTAATTAATATACTCGTAAAAACAATATGCAATTATATATTCTATTTCTGTGGATTCAATAATATCAAATAAAATAATAAACATAATTGAACAACACAATTTAATTTATATTAAGATTGTAATAATTTGTACATTCATTACAATTACATTCATCTAGATCTATTGTATAAAAATCCTTACAATCATAACAGTAATGCAAGATATAAAATTTGTTACAAATAGTACAATAAAATATTCCTATTTCAATTTCCATGATTTTTCTGTTGTGCCAGATCAGTGTGAACTGCAAGCACAGAGCATACTTATGTTGGTCAGGGTTCCTGCAATGTTATCCTGGATTTCCCAGAAATAACTCAGAGTGATGATCGGAGAGAGAAAGAGAAAGAGGTGCCGTCAACACGGACTTATACAGTAGCAGTTGGTAAAATATAATTGTATTAAAAACCAAATACAATATACTACCTTTTGTACTATTTATACAATCACTGGTACTACTGCTACTACCGAGTTGTCATAAACTTCGGTATCCTTACATGAGAAAGATAAACTGGAATACATTTGAAAAGAGAGAAATTTTCTTGCTTGAGATTTTTCGGTGGTGGTCTTTGGTCTGAAGAGCTCCTTTTATAGCCGTGGATGCCAAATTTTTATTGAATTTGGTTGAGCGGTCCATTATTGTGCATGCTGAGTTGTCTTCCTTTTATTGGTGAAAAGTGTCGGTAAGTGCTCTGGGGGTCCCTCCACTTTCTTTTGTCTGGTATCTGCTGAGTCATCTGTTTTTGCTTTCTCCTTTGTCGGCCATTATTTTGTCTTTTTCTTTCTTTTTCTTTTCACTTTGTCTGCCACTTGGTTACTGTGTTTGTCTTTTCTTCTTTTTGCTTTTCACTTTGTCTGCCATTATTTTTTGTCTGATGCCCTATGACGTCATTATATCTCTGCTTGTGTAAAAAAATCATCATTGTCATCTGATAAGTCGATTGGTGATGGTGATGCTGCAGTACTTCTCGTTTCCTTTAATTCTTCAAGTAATTTTTCATATTCTTGTTCGGAGGTACAGGCAGCCATATGGGCCATAATTTGTTGTTTTCTGGCTAAAAAGGTTTCTTGTTTGGTAATAACGGCTGGGTTAGGTGTTTTGCAATATTGTGGATTGTTTACAAAAAACTGGTCTACTGCTATTTGGTCGCAACCTTGGAGATTAGTTTTAGTCCACCATTTAGTTTTGTATTTTCTGACTAACATAGGAATTTGGAAATTATCAATGACTTGGTCTTTAATATGATATTCAGTCATGAAAATCCAAGGTATATGAAAGTAATGGGAGTAAATAAGCCACTGAGGAGAGCAAATAATGGTTTCTGGTAAGTGCTGTTTATCAAAAAATTGGGTTTTAGCAGGTTTAATTTGATCTGGGATAATATCATCATGGATACCAAATTTGTTCCACCATTGGTGAAACCAGAATGGAATAGGATAAGTAAAATTGTCAGAGATATAAAAGAAGAAAGATATGGATAATTGTTCATTTTGCTTGAAAAATGTTCTTTCCCAAGCAAATTGATAATCATAATAATTATATTTTGCATTTTGTCTCAATTGTCCATTGGTATAAGTAAATTCTTTTGTTTTATGGGGTTCTTGTCCCCACTCAGTAAGAGTCCATACCTTGAGTAGCCTCACTTTGCAATATCTGAGTTTGGTATGATTATGAGGATCAAAATTGTTTTGTATGAGGATAGAATTTGTGTGGGTGAGAATGGCTTCATAATAGATTTGGGATTTTTGGAAATTGTCAGGGATGTAGTAATGAGTTTTGGGAAAAATGGTTTCACAAAGTTGGTATTCATTTAAATGAGGGTTTTGTGCCCAATATTTTGGTTCTATAGTAATAATCTGGTCTTCAATGGGCTTATATTTATATTGGGCTAAATCAGTTTGGCTTGAAGAAGATGGGCTTGTAGGTATTGTGTGGCTTGGAGATGAGGTGTTGGTGACAGCCTGTTTGAATGTGGATGGGGTTATTGGTATTGTCTGTAATGGGCTAAATTTGTTAAATGAAGTAAAATGAGGTCTGGGTGATCTTGGTCTTGCATAATGTGGTTGTGTGATTAAAGCACTTGATATATGACCAATAGGTCTATTTAGTATACTAGTAGTATTTGTATATAATGGTCTGGGCACAGATAACTGTCCCGTGATATTTTGGACAGAACTATGTCCTGGAGTAAATAATTGTAATTTTGTCAAATTTGTTTGTGAACTTTGTGATCTCAAAGAGATCTTTTCTGCTTCCTTTCCTTTGTCTGTCATCTGCCCTGCAAAAATTCTCTTGTTAAAAAATCTGCAATAGAATTGTCAGTTCCTTTAATATGAATAATTTCAAAATCAAATATGGATAGAAAAGCTTGCCATCTTGCAAAAATATGTTTAGCTGCTAGATTTTTGACATCTTTTGTTAATACATCCTTAGCTGCCTTGCAATCTACTTTAATAGTAAATTTTTGATTTAATAAATCACTTTGGAATTTTGTTACACACAAGACAATAGCTAAAATTTCTTTTTTAATAGTAGAATATTTTTCTTGTGTAGGGTTCCAAATTCCAGAATAATACCTAATAATATAATCTTTATGATTTATATTTTGTTTAAGTATACCGCCATATCCTTGGTCAGAAGCATCCGTTTCAACTATTTTTTGGTAGTTTGGATTACAAATATTTAAACATGGTAAACTTTTAACATGTTTTTTGATTTCTTGTATTAGTTTCGTATGTTCAGCAGTCCATGGTTTAGGGTTCTTTTTTAGCCTGTTGAATAAAGGTTTGCATATAATTCTTAGATTGGGTAGAAAATCAGCAACATAATTTAATGATCCTAAAAATCTTTGTAATTGGTTTTTGTCTTTAATTTCATCAGGAAATTTGCTAGCAAACTCTAAACTTCTTTGTATTGGTACTATAGTATTTTGGTATATTTCATGTCCTAAAAATCTAATTTTAGTTTGGAATAATTTCATTTTTGGTTTTGATAAGACTAAGCCGTTTCGTTCTACAGCTTTATAAAAAATATGTAAATGTTTAATGTGTTGGTCTATATTTTCACTGAAAATCAAAACATCATCAATATATGTTAATATAAAATTGTATGGATTAAAAATATCGTTCATTATTTTTTGAAATTCACTTGGTGCATTTTTTAATCCAAAAGGCATAATATTCCATTCATATTGTCCGAATGGTACTGTGAATGCAGTTTTGTATTTATCTTGTTCAGCTATCTGAATTTGCCAAAAACCCGATTTCATGTCAAATTTTGAGAATATTTGTGCTTTATATAATCTATTTAATAAATCTTGTTTATTTGGTATAGGATATCTTATCCATTGTAAAGCTTTATTTAAAGGTTTATAATTTATGACTAATCGGGGTGCTCCCCTTTCAATCTCTGCATTTTTCATTACATAAAAAGCTGCACATGACCATGGTGATTTACTTGGTCTGATTAATTTTTTTGTTAATAAATCTTGGATTTCCTTTTTGCAAAATTCTAACATTTCTTGGTTCATCTGTATAGGTCTTGCTTTTGTTGGTATATCTTGTTCTTTAAAGTCTGGTTCATATGGTAAAGTTACTATATGTTGTTTGCGGTTCCAAAAAGCTGTTGGTAAATCTGAACATAAATCTTTTTCAAATTTGTCCTGAATTTCTTGTATGTGTTGTTGTATACTTGGTTTTTCTAATTGTTCTTCTATTTTTATAGAATACAAATCTTTCTTTAAAAATTTTATTTGGTTTTCGAGATTATTAATTTTGCTTACATTTGTTTGTTGAAATAAATTTACATCATGGTAATTTATTGGTGTTATGAATTGAAATATAATATCATGTCCTAATACATTGGTTTCTAATCCTACCATTTAGTAAACTATATTTCTTACTTTTTAATTTGTTGGTCGAATACTTGAATAAATTTGAATTTACACCTAATTCAATTAAATTAATTGAATATTCTGAAATTTAAAGTATTAAAACTGAACTAATTGAAAAATAAAAAATTAATAAATAATTTAACAAATTATTTTGTTGATTGGAAAAAAAATTAACTATCCGTAATTTCAATTTAAAATCAAAATTAATCTTTTAATTTTGAATTGGGAATATAAAATTTAAATTTGATACCATCATTATATTTTAGTTTTGAAACACTAAATGTAAAATTAAAATATTAATTATTAAAATAAGCTATATTGTAATCATGAAATATATATATATATTTTCCTTGATAATGCGGTCTTATAAATTATTATTTTAAATATTATATTTTAATTTATTAAATTATTTTATTAGTCTTAGTAATACAATTGAACCTATAGAAATATTTATTTAATAATATTTTATTTAATAAAAAGTATTCGATAAGTAATTAATTTATAATTGAGTACTAAATTATTATTTATTAGAAAATATTAATATGATAAATATGGAATTATTTAATTTTTTTATATTTAATAGGGGATTTACACATATAAGAGAAATATATATATTAAAATCAAATAAAATATATATATTAAAATCAAATAAAAATTGAGAATTAAATTTTTTTTATTTATGTTGAAAAAATTGAATCCAAATATTGAAATAGTCAATTCGAGCAAAATAAACATTTGTCAATAAGTATCTGATAATCAACATTTAACAAAATCTTATCAAAATAAAATGTCACTATTATGAATTAAAATGCTAATAATTGGACTGAAAAAATAATTTTATTTCTATAAAAAGTGCATAAGATTTTTTTTATTGATTTTTCACCTTAAATTTTATTAACAGTTTTTTTATAAATTAATTTAATATTGAAATCTGTATTTTTAATATTTTCTGGTTATGTCATCTATTTCTAATAACATTTTATTTGTTATACAATGATAAAATGAATCAAGAAGAGAAAATTAATAAATTAAGGCTTTTATATATTTTTATCAATTAATAATTTTTATGTCTTAAACGGTAGTTAAGGGCATTATATTTTCTTTTTGCCATTGATTTTATTTATTTAATTGAATTTAAACATTAATTTTATAACCCATTATATATATATTTTAAATATAATTTGTATTATAATTATTAGGGTGATTATAGTTTAAATATCTTTATTTTTTCAAAGTGTTCTCTTGTTATAATTCATTTAATACACTATCTTTCATATTTTTTAATTTGTTGGTCGGATACTTAAATAAATTCGAATTTACACCTAATTCAATTAAATTAATTGAATATTCTGAAACTTAAAGTATTAAATCTGAACCAATTGAAAAAATAAAAAATTAATAAATAATTTAACTAATTATTTTGTTGATTAGAAAAAAAAATTAACTATCTGCAATTTCAATTTAAAATCAAAATTAATCTTTTAATTTTGAATTGGGAATATAAAATTTAAATTTGGTAACATAATTTAAAATTGAGACCACCATTATATTTAAGTTAAAAATTTTGAAAAACTAAATCTAAAATTAAAATATCTATTAGTAAAATAAGCTATATTGTAACCATGAAATATATATATATACTTTCTTTTATTGTTTTAAATATTATATTCTAATTTGTTAAATTATTTTATTAGTCTTAGTAATACAATTAAACCTATGGAAATATTTATTTAATAATATTTTATTTAATAAAAAGTATTTGATAAGTAAGTAATTTATAATTGAGTACTAAATTATTATTCGTTAGAAAATAATAATATGATAAATATGGAATTATTTAATTATTATTTATTAAAAAATATTAATATGATAAATATTGAATTATGTTAAATTTTAAAATAAATTTTAGGTTAAAATCAAATAAAAATTGAGAATTAAAATTTTTTTTTTTGTTGGTAGGATACTTGTTATCCATTTAATACACTATCTTTCTTGTTATATAATTTGTTAGTCGGATACTTAAAATAAATTCGAATTTATACCTAATTCAATTAAATTAATTATTCTAAAATTTAAAGTATTAAAACTGAACAAATTAAAAAAATAAAAAATTAATAAATAATTTTACTAATTATTTTGTTGATTAGAAAAAAATTAACTATCCGTAATTTTAATTCAAAATCAAAATTAATCTTTTAATTTTGAATTGGGAATATAAAATTTAAATTTGACATCATAATTTAAAATTGAGACCATCATTAGATTTAAGTTAAAAATTTTGAAATGCTAAATCTAAAATTAAAATATTTATTATTAAAATAAGTTATATTGTAACTGTGAAATATATATATACTTTCCTTTAAATATTATATTTTAATTTGTTAAATTATTTTATTAGTCTTAGTAATACAATTAAACATATGGAAATATTTATTTAATAATATTTTATTTAATAAAAAGTATTCGATTAGTAATTAATTTATAATTGAGTACTAAACTATTATTTATTAAAAAATATTAATATGATAAATATGGAATTATTTAATTATTTTTTATATTTAATAGGGGATTTACACACATATAAAAGAGGATATTGGTGTTAATATGACTGGACATTAAATTTTAAAATAAATTTTAGATTAAAATTAAATAAAAATTAAGAATTAAAATTTTTTTATTTATGTTGAAAAAATTAAATCCAAATATTGAAATGGTCAATTCGAGCAAAATAAAAAATATGTTAATAAGCATCTGATAATCAACATTTAATAAAATCTCATAAAAATAAAATGCCAATGTTATGAATTGAAATGCTAATAATTGGACAAAAAAATAGTTTTATTTCTATGGAAAGTGCATGATATATATTTTAGTTAAAATTTTTATTTTTTTTATTGATATTTCACCTTAAATTTTATTAACAGTCTTTTTATAAATTAACTTAATATTGAAACCATTTTTAATATTTTCTTAATGGTTATGTCATCTATTCCTAATAATAGATCCAGCTATAAAACCCATTAAGCAACCTTTCACAAAAATGATACCTCCATCACAAAACCCCATAGAAATAGTAACAATAAGTCCAAAAACAGAATTACAAGATATGTCAAAATTCTTACAAAACATTATAAAAGAACAAAGTACTTCTCCAAAACCTATAGGAGGCATTAAAATCAAAGAACCTACACAAAGTAAGATATCAAGTGAGAGTACTAGTAAAGATAAAAATAAAATAACAATTTTAACTGAATATAATGAAACTTCTTCATCAGAAGAAGACACTATAGACAATCCCTTGGAAGCATCAGACTCTGACCAAGAAGACAATATTCCTGTAAATACTATAGGAAGAAATTATGATAAAAGACCAGATGATTTAAAAATATTAGATAGGAAACAAAAACATTATAATGCAAAGAGTATTTATGAATGGAATATAGATGACTTATCCGAAATAGAAATAATACAAATAACCAAAGAAATGGTTATAGTCGGTAATATTTATAAACAAAGAGTTGGCATTACGGAAAAGGATGCCGCTGAAAATATAATACTAGGATTTACAGGAGAGTTAAGAACATGGTGGGATAAATTATTAAGCAATGAAATAAAAACAAACATATTAAATGCCAGAAGAATAGATAGTACTACTGGAGAACCTGTAATTGACCCAACAACAGGACAACCTCAAGCTTTTGTACTAGCTTATTTAGTTTATAATCTTATATCTCATTTTATAGGAGATTTAGACTTATACACTGAAAGAAATAGTGAAATATTACAAAATCTTAAATGTAGGAAGTTAGAAAATTTTAGATGGTATAAAGACAATTTTCTAAAACGAGTTTATGCATTAGCTGATCCAAACGCTTATCATTGGAAAGAAAAATTCCTTACAGGATTACCTAGACTATTTGCAACTAAAGTCAAAGAGACAATTGAACAAAAATTTGGACAAATTTCTTATGATGATTTAACATATGGAGACCTAATAACCTGTGTAAATTTAACAGGAATTAGACTATGTAGAGATATGAAACTACAACAAAAATTAAAAATGGAAAATAGACAATCTAGAAAAGAATTAGGAAATTGGTGTGAACAATTTGGATTTGGAACCATGAAGAAACAAAAGCATAAAAGATATAAACCTTTTAAAAATAGAACTTATAAACAATATAAGTACCCCAGAAAGTCATATAAAACATATAATAGATATAAAAAACAGATAACTAAAAAACCTTTTACAAGACGACCTTTTAAAAGAAATAATTATAAGAAAAACAATTTTAAGAGATCTAATGACAAAACTAATATAACTTGTTATTTATGTAATCAAAAAGGACATTATGCAAAAGAGTGTCCTGCACGAAGAAAAATACATGAATTAGGCTTAGAATTAAAACTAGATAATATAGAACAATTACTAGAAAAAATTGACCAAAGTAAATTATCCTCCTCAGAATTAGATGATGATTATAATAGTGACACTTCAATAGACACAATAAGTAGTTCAGAAAGTAACCATGATTGTCAAGGAGAACTTTGTAATTGCAACAATAAAATAAATGTTTTAACCGACTATAAACAAGTATTAGAACAAATAGAACAAGTATAAGATTCAAATATTAAACGAAAAATGTTTAAAAAATTAACAAAATTAATGAATGAAGAAATAAAACAAGACACTGTACCACCAACCAAATTTGAAGATATTGAACAATTATTTAAAAATAAAAAATCGGTAACAACAATTTCCTCTATGGATTTACAATCTGAAATAAGACAATTAAAATTAGAAGTAAGACAATTAAAATTAAGATGTGATTATTTAGAACAAAATCAAACATTAACGCAAAATATAGAAATAGGACAAAGCTCAGGAAAAGATAAATTAAACATAGAACAGAAACCAACAGAAATAACGTCAGAAAGTGAAGGAGAAACAGCATTAAAATTTAATGACATTACAAGAATAAGATACCAAAAATGGTATGTAAAAATAAATTTGGTAATAAAAGATTTTACACTAGAAACCATAGCAATGTTAGACTCAGGTGCAGATATGAACTGTATAGACCAAGGTATCATACCTAGTCAATATTTTCATAAAACAAAACAGACTCTATCAGCAGCAAATTCTACAAAGGTAAAAATAGATTACAAAATACCCAGTGCACATATATGTAATAATAGAATTTGTTTTAAAACTACTTTTATGTTAATAAAAAATCTTAATACACAAATTATATTAGGAAATCCATTTTTACAAATGTTATATCCTTTTAAAGTCACACAATTAGGATTAGAAACCAATGTATTAGGACAGGATATTATATTTCAATTCATAACACCAATACATTACCATGATGTAAATTTATTTCAACAAACAAATGTAAGCAAAATTAATAATCTCGAAAACCAAATAAAATTTTTAAAGAAAGATTTGTATTCTATAAAAATAGAAGAACAATTAGAAAAACCAAGTATACAACAACACATACAAGAAATTCAGGACAAATTTGAAAAAGATTTATGTTCAGATTTACCAACAGCTTTTTGGAACCGCAAACAACATATAGTAACTTTACCATATGAACCAGACTTTAAAGAACAAGATATACCAACAAAAGCAAGACCTATACAGATGAACCAAGAAATGTTAGAATTTTGCAAAAAGGAAATCCAAGATTTATTAACAAAAAAATTAATCAGACCAAGTAAATCACCATGGTCATGTGCAGCTTTTTATGTAATGAAAAATGCAGAGATTGAAAGGGGAGCACCCCGATTAGTCATAAATTATAAACCTTTAAATAAAGCTTTACAATGGATAAGATATCCTATACCAAATAAACAAGATTTATTAAATAGATTATATAAAGCACAAATATTCTCAAAATTTGACATGAAATCGGGTTTTTGGCAAATTCAGATAGCTGAACAAGATAAATACAAAACTGCATTCACAGTACCATTCGGACAATATGAATGGAATATTATGCCTTTTGGATTAAAAAATGCACCAAGTGAATTTCAAAAAATAATGAACGATATTTTTAATCCATACAATTTTATATTAACATATATTGATGATGTTTTGATTTTCAGTGAAAATATAGACCAACACATTAAACATTTACATATTTTTTATAAAGCTGTAGAACGAAACGGCTTAGTCTTATCAAAACCAAAAATGAAATTATTCCAAACTAAAATTAGATTTTTAGGACATGAAATATACCAAAATACTATAGTACCAATACAAAGAAGTTTAGAGTTTGCTAGCAAATTTCCTGATGAAATTAAAGACAAAAACCAATTACAAAGATTTTTAGGATCATTAAATTATGTTGCTGATTTTCTACCCAATCTAAGAATTATATGCAAACCTTTATTCAACAGGCTAAAAAAGAACCCTAAACCATGGACTGCTGAACATACGAAACTAATACAAGAAATCAAAAAACATGTTAAAAGTTTACCATGTTTAAATATTTGTAATCCAAACTACCAAAAAATAGTTGAAACGGATGCTTCTGACCAAGGATATGGCGGTATACTTAAACAAAATATAAATCATAAAGATTATATTATTAGGTATTATTC
Organism: Manihot esculenta; assembly: GCF_001659605.2. Lineage (NCBI taxonomy): Eukaryota > Viridiplantae > Streptophyta > Magnoliopsida > Malpighiales > Euphorbiaceae > Manihot > Manihot esculenta. The sequence continues at coordinate 14,455,913 of NC_035161.2, forward strand.
TGGAATTTGGAACCCTACACAAGAAAAATATTCTACTATTAAAAAAGAAATTTTAGCTATTGTCTTGTGTGTAACAAAATTCCAAAGTGATTTATTAAATCAAAAATTTACTATTAAAGTAGATTGCAAGGCAGCTAAGGATGTATTAACAAAAGATGTCAAAAATCTAGCAGCTAAACATATTTTTGCAAGATGGCAAGCTTTTCTATCCATATTTGATTTTGAAATTATTCATATTAAAGGAACTGACAGGACAACCTCAAGCTTTTGTACTAGCTTATTTAGTTTATAATCTTATATCTCATTTTATAGGAGATTTAGACTTATACACTGAAAGAAATAGTGAAATATTACAAAATCTTAAATGTAGGAAGTTAGAAAATTTTAGATGGTATAAAGACAATTTTCTAAAACGAGTTTATGCATTAGCTGATCCAAACGCTTATCATTGGAAAGAAAAATTCCTTACAGGATTACCTAGACTATTTGCAACTAAAGTCAAAGAGACAATTGAACAAAAATTTGGACAAATTTCTTATGATGATTTAACATATGGAGACCTAATAACCTGTGTAAATTTAACAGGAATTAGACTATGTAGAGATATGAAACTACAACAAAAATTAAAAATGGAAAATAGACAATCTAGAAAAGAATTAGGAAATTGGTGTGAACAATTTGGATTTGGAACCATGAAGAAACAAAAGCATAAAAGATATAAACCTTTTAAAAATAGAACTTATAAACAATATAAGTACCCCAGAAAGTCATATAAAACATATAATAGATATAAAAAACAGATAACTAAAAAACCTTTTACAAGACGACCTTTTAAAAGAAATAATTAAAAGAAAAACAATTTTAAGAGATCTAATGACAAAACTAATATAACTTGTTATTTATGTAATCAAAAAGGACATTATGCAAAAGAGTGTCCTGCACGAAGAAAAATACATGAATTAGGCTTAGAATTAAAACTAGATAATATAGAACAATTACTAGAAAAAATTGACCAAAGTAAATTATCCTCCTCAGAATTAGATGATGATTATAATAGTGACACTTCAATAGACACAATAAGTAGTTCAGAAAGTAACCATGATTGTCAAGGAGAACTTTGTAATTGCAACAATAAAATAAATGTTTTAACCGACTATAAACAAGTATTAGAACAAATAGAACAAGTACAAGATTCAAATATTAAACGAAAAATGTTTAAAAAATTAACAAAATTAATGAATGAAGAAATAAAACAAGACACTGTACCACCAACCAAATTTGAAGATATTGAACAATTATTTAAAAATAAAAAATCGGTAACAACAATTTCCTCTATGGATTTACAATCTGAAATAAGACAATTAAAATTAGAAGTAAGACAATTAAAATTAAGATGTGATTATTTAGAACAAAATCAAACATTAACGCAAAATATAGAAATAGGACAAAGCTCAGGAAAAGATAAATTAAACATAGAACAGAAACCAACAGAAATAACGTCAGAAAGTGAAGGAGAAACAGCATTAAAATTTAATGACATTACAAGAATAAGATACCAAAAATGGTATGTAAAAATAAATTTGGTAATAAAAGATTTTACACTAGAAACCATAGCAATGTTAGACTCAGGTGCAGATATGAACTGTATAGACCAAGGTATCATACCTAGTCAATATTTTCATAAAACAAAACAGACTCTATCAGCAGCAAATTCTACAAAGGTAAAAATAGATTACAAAATACCCAGTGCACATATATGTAATAATAGAATTTGTTTTAAAACTACTTTTATGTTAATAAAAAATCTTAATACACAAATTATATTAGGAAATCCATTTTTACAAATGTTATATCCTTTTAAAGTCACACAATTAGGATTAGAAACCAATGTATTAGGACAGGATATTATATTTCAATTCATAACACCAATACATTACCATGATGTAAATTTATTTCAACAAACAAATGTAAGCAAAATTAATAATCTCGAAAACCAAATAAAATTTTTAAAGAAAGATTTGTATTCTATAAAAATAGAAGAACAATTAGAAAAACCAAGTATACAACAACACATACAAGAAATTCAGGACAAATTTGAAAAAGATTTATGTTCAGATTTACCAACAGCTTTTTGGAACCGCAAACAACATATAGTAACTTTACCATATGAACCAGACTTTAAAGAACAAGATATACCAACAAAAGCAAGACCTATACAGATGAACCAAGAAATGTTAGAATTTTGCAAAAAGGAAATCCAAGATTTATTAACAAAAAAATTAATCAGACCAAGTAAATCACCATGGTCATGTGCAGCTTTTTATGTAATGAAAAATGCAGAGATTGAAAGGGGAGCACCCCGATTAGTCATAAATTATAAACCTTTAAATAAAGCTTTACAATGGATAAGATATCCTATACCAAATAAACAAGATTTATTAAATAGATTATATAAAGCACAAATATTCTCAAAATTTGACATGAAATCGGGTTTTTGGCAAATTCAGATAGCTGAACAAGATAAATACAAAACTGCATTCACAGTACCATTCGGACAATATGAATGGAATATTATGCCTTTTGGATTAAAAAATGCACCAAGTGAATTTCAAAAAATAATGAACGATATTTTTAATCCATACAATTTTATATTAACATATATTGATGATGTTTTGATTTTCAGTGAAAATATAGACCAACACATTAAACATTTACATATTTTTTATAAAGCTGTAGAACGAAACGGCTTAGTCTTATCAAAACCAAAAATGAAATTATTCCAAACTAAAATTAGATTTTTAGGACATGAAATATACCAAAATACTATAGTACCAATACAAAGAAGTTTAGAGTTTGCTAGCAAATTTCCTCATGAAATTAAAGACAAAAACCAATTACAAAGATTTTTAGGATCATTAAATTATGTTGCTGATTTTCTACCCAATCTAAGAATTATATGCAAACCTTTATTCAACAGGCTAAAAAAGAACCCTAAACCATGGACTGCTGAACATACGAAACTAATACAAGAAATCAAAAAACATGTTAAAAGTTTACCATGTTTAAATATTTGTAATCCAAACTACCAAAAAATAGTTGAAACGGATGCTTCTGACCAAGGATATGGCGGTATACTTAAACAAAATATAAATCATAAAGATTATATATATACTGATTAAAAATTAGGTTTTTAAGTTTATATAATTTTTTATTATTAGAAAAATATCACATATTATTAATTGTTATTTATATTTTAATGGTTTATAATTAGGTTTGTATTTTAAAAATATTCTTTTAAAATATATATTTTTAGTGATATTTAATTAAGTGAGATTTTATATTTATTGATTTTAGGTAAATTTTATAAATTTTATATAGAAATATAAAGAATAGCAAAAATAAATTGATATACAGTGATAAGAGTTGATTATGAACCAATAGTGGTGTAGAGATATTTAACGTGATAAATTAATATAATAAATTAATTCTTTGAATTTATATAAATGTATATTAAATAAAAATTATATAGAGATATTTAATGTGATAAAAAATATAAAAATTTTAAAAATAAAAGGCTAAAATTTCTTTATATATGCTGATTAAAAAATTTTAAGTCGGTTTGGAATTACTAAAATTTAGGTTTATAAGTTTATTCAATTTTTTATTAAAGTATTAGAAAAATATCACATATTTTTAATTATTATCGTATACTTTAATTGTTTATAATTAGGTTGGTATTATAAAAATATTTTTTTTAAAAAATATTATATATTTTACCTGATAGATTAATTTATAAGGATTGAAGTGGATAAAAATATTTAATAAATAAGTGCTTTAAATTTATATAAATAAAAAAATTATATAGAGATATTTATTGTTATAAAAAATATAAAAATATTAAAAAATGTTGAAATTTCATTACATATGCATATTGAAAATATTTTAAATTTGAATGAAATTGCTAAAATTTAGATTTTTAGGTTAATATAATTTTTTTTATTATAATATTAAAAAAATATCACATATTATAAATATTTCTCGTATATTTTAATTATTTATAATTAAGTTGATATTTTAGAAATATTTTTTAAAAAATTATTATATATTTTATCTGATAAATTAATTTATAGGGATAAAAATGTAAAAAAAAAATTAATAAATCAGTGCTTATTTATATGAATATATATTAAATTAAGGTAATAAAAAATATAAAAATTAATATTCTCTAATAAATAATTATTTAGTACTCAATTATAAATTAATTACTTATCGAATACTTTTTATTAAATAAAATATTTTTAAATAAATATTTTCCTAGGTTGAATTGTATTACTAAGACTACTAAAATAATTTAAAAAATTAAAAAATAATATTTAAAATAATAATTTACAAGACTACATTATCAAAAAAATATATATATATATTTCATGGTTACAATATAACTTATTTTAATAATAAATATTTTAATTTTAGATTTATTGTTTCAAAATTTTTAACTCAATTTTAAATTATGATATCAAATTTAAATTTTATATTCCCAATTCAAAATTAAAAAATTAATTTTGATTTTAAATTGAAATTACGAATAGTGATGTTTTTTTTCAAATTAGCAAAATAATTAGTTAAATTATTTATTAATTTTTTATTTTTTTAAGTGGTTCAGTTTTAAATTTTTAAATTTCAGAATATTTAATTAATTTAATTAAATTAGGTGAAATTTGAATTTATTTACGTATCCTACCAACAAATTAAAAAGTAGCAAAGATAGTGTATTGAATGGGTTATAACAAGAGAACACTTCAAAAGATAAAGCAATTTCCACTAATATAATCACTCTAATATTTATAATACAAATCATATTTAAAATTAGTGTTTAAAACATAAAAATTAACCAACGTTTAAAACATAAAAATTAAAAGTAATCTATTAAAACTAATCTACTTATAACTATTTCATTGATAAAAATATAAAAGTCTTAATTTATTGATTTTCTCTTCTTAATTCGTTTTATCATTATATAAAATATAAAATGTTATTAGAAATATATCATATAACCATTAAGAAAATATTAAAAATATGGGTTTGAATATTAAATTAATTTTGATTATCCGATGCGTATTGACATATTTTTTATTTTGCTCGAATTAACCATTTCAATATTTAGATAAATTTTTTTTAACATTTATGAAAAAATTTTAATTCTCGATTTTTATTTGATTTTAATCTAAAATTTATTTTAAAATTTGACATCCAGTCGTATTAAAACCATCATCCTCTTTTATATGTGTGTAAATCCTCTATTAAATACAAAAAATAATCAAATAATTCAATATTTATCATATTAATATTTTTTAATAAATAATAATTAAATAATTCAATATTTATTGTATTAATATTTTTTCATAAATAATAATTTAGTACTGATTATAAATTAATTACTTATCAAATACTTTTTATTAAATAAATATTTCCATAGGCTCAATTGTATTACTAAGACTAATAAAATAATTTAAAAAATTAAAAAATAATATTTAAAACAATAATTTATAAGACTGCATTATCAAATAAAGTATATATATATTTCATGGTTATAATATAGCTTATTTTAATAATAAATATTTTAATTTTAGATTTAGTTTTCAAAATTTTTAATTTATATATAATGATGGTTTTAATTTTAAATTATGATATCAAATTTAAATTTTATATTCGAATTCAAAATTAAAAGATTAATTTTAATTTTAAATTAAAATTACGGATAGTTAATTTTTTTCTAATCAACAAAATAATTAGTTAAATTATTTATTATTTTTTATTTTTTTAATTGGTTCAGTTTTAATATTGTACGTTTCACAATATTCAATTAATTTAATTGAATTATGTGGAAATTCGAATTTATTTAAGTACCGACCAATAAATTAAAAAATAAAAAAAATAGTCTATTAAATAGATTATAACAAGAGAACATTTTAAAAAATAAAGATATTTGCACTAATATAATCACCCTAATATTTATAATACAAATCATATTTAAAATATATATACAATGGGTTATAAAATTAATGTTTAAATTCCATTAAATATAAAATCATATTTAAAAACCAACGTTTAAGACATAAAAATTAAAAGTAATATACTTATAACTATTTCATTGATAAAAATATAAAAGTCTTAATTTATTGATTTTTTCTTCTTAATTCGTTTTATCATTATATAAAAAATAAAATGTTATTAGAAATAAATCACATAACCATTAAGAAAATATTAAAAATACTACTATCAATATTAAATTAATTTATAGAAAATGCTTAATAAAATTTAAGGCGAAAAATCAATAAAAAAATAAAACTCTTAACTAAAATATATATCACCTACTTTTCATAAAAATAAAATTATTTTTTTTCATTTATTAGCATCTTAATTCATAACATTGACATTTTATTTTGATGAGATTTTATTAACAGTTGATTATCACATGCTTATTGGCATATTTTTCATTTGCTCGAATTGACCATTTTAATATTTGAATTCAATTTTTTCAAAATATATAAAAAAATTTTAATTCTCAATTTTTATTTGATTTTAACTTCAAATTTATTTTAAAATATTAAAAATAATTAAATAATTCCATATTTATCATATTAATATTTTCTAATAAATAATAATTTAGTACTCAATTATAAATTAATTACTTATCAAATACTTTTTATTAAATAAAATATTATTAAATAAATATTTTCATAGGTTCAATTGTATTATTAAGACTAATAAAATAATTTAACAAATTAAAATATAATATTTAAAATAATAGTTTATAAGACCGCATTATCAAGGAAAGTATATATATATATATATATCATCGTTATAATATAGCTTATTTTAATAATTAATATTTTAATTTTACATTTAGTGTTTCAAAATTTTTAACTAAAATATAATTATGGTATCAATTTTAAATTATGATATCAAATTTAAATTTTATATTTCCAATTCAAAATTAAAAGATTAATTTTGATTTTAAATTGAAATTACGGATAGTTAATTTTTTTCTAATCAACAAAATAATTAGTTAAATTATTTATTAATTTTTATTTTTTCAATTCGTTCAGTTTTAATATTTTAAATTTCAGAATATTCAATTAATTTAATTGAATTATGTGAAAATTTAAATTTATTTATGTACCGACCAACAAATTAAAAAATAAAAAAAATAAAGATATTTGCACTAATATAATCATCTTAATATTTATAATACAAATCATATTTAAAAAATATATATAATGGGTTATAAAATTAGTGTTTAAATTTCATTAAATATATAAAGTCAGTGGCAAAAAAAATATATAATGCCCTTAACCAACGTTTAAGACATAAAAATTAAAAGTAATCCACTTATAACTATTTTATTAATAAAAGTATAAAAGTCTTAATTTATTGATTTTCTCTTCTTGATTCGTTTTATTATTATATAGAAAATAAAATGTTATTAGAAATAGATGACATAATCATTAAGAAAATGATAAAAATACTGGTTTCAATATTAAATTAATTTATAAAAAAACTATTAATAAAATTTAAGGCAAAAAATGAGTGAAGAAAATAAAACTCTTAACTAAAATATATATCACGTACTTTTAATAGAAATAAAACTATTTTTTTGGTCTAACATTTTAATTCATAACATTAGCATTTTATTTTAATGAGATTTTGTTAAATGTTGATTATCACATGCTTGTTGACATATTTTTAATTTTACTCCAATTAACCATTTCAATATTTGGATTCAATTTTTTCAATATGTATAAAAACATTTTAATTCTCGATTTTTATTTGATTTTAACCTAAAATTTATTTTAAAATTTAACGTCCAGTCATATTAAGATCATCCTCTTTTATACATGTGAATCTCCTATTAAATAAAAAAAAATCAAACAATTCAATATTTATCGTATTAATATATTTTAATAAATAATAATTCAATAATTCAATATTTATCGTATTAATATTTTTTAATAAATAATAATTTAGTACTCAATTATAAATTAATTACTTATCGAATACTTTTTATTAAATAAAATATTATTAAATAAATATTTCCATAGGTTCAATTGTATTAATAAGACTAATAAAATAATTTAAAAAAATTAAAAAATAATATTTAAAATAATAATTTATAAGACTGCATTATCAAGTATATATATATATATTTCATGGTTACAATATAGATTATTTTAATAATAAATATTTTAATTTTAGATTTATAGTATTTCAAAATTTTTAACTTAAATATGATGATGGTCTCAATTTTAAATTATGCAATCAAATTTAAATTTTATATCCTCAATTCAAAATTAATAGATTAATTTTGATTTTAAATTGAAATTACGAATAGTTAATTTTTTATAATCAACAAAATAATTAATTAAATTATTTATTATTTTTTTTTCAATTGGTTTAGTTTTAATATTTTAAATTTCAAAATATTTAATTAATTTAATTAAATTAGATGTAAATTTAAATTTATTTACGTATCCGACCAACAAATTAAAAAGTAGAAAAAATAGTGCATTAAATGGGTTATAACAAGAGAACACTTCAAAAAATAAAGCAATTTGCACTAATATAATCACTCTAAAAATTAAAAATATAAAGTCAATGGCAAATAAAAATTAAAAATAATCCATTTATAACTATTTCATTGATAAAAGTATAAAAGTCTTAATTTATTGATTTTATCTTAATAAAATTCTGCTATCAATATTAAATTAATTTATAGAAAAACTCTTAATAAAATTTAAGGCGAAAAATCAATGAAAAAATAAAACTCTTAACTAAAATATATATCACGTACTTTCCATAGAAATAAATCTATTTTTCTGGTCAATTTATTATCATGTTAATTCATAACATTGGCATTTTATTTAATGAGATTGTTTTAAATGTTGATTATCACATGCTTATTGACATATTTTTTATTTTGCTCGAATTGACCATCTCAATATTTAGATTCAATTTTTTCAACATGTATAAAAAAATTTTATTTCTCGATTTTTATTTGATTTTAACCTAAAATTTATTTTAAAATTTGACATAATTCAATATTTATCATATTAATATTTTTTAATAAATAATAATTAAATAATTCCATATTTATCATATTAATATTTTTCTAACAAATAATAATTTAGTACTCAATTATAAATTACTTACTTATCAAATCCTTTTTATTAAATAAAATATTATTAAATAAATATTTCCACAGGTTTAATTGTATTACTAAGACTAATAAAATAATTTAACAAATTAAAATATAATATTTAAAACAATAAAAGAAAGTATATATATATATTTCATGTTACAATATAGCTTATTTTACAAATAAATATTTTAATTTTAGATTTAGTTTTTCAAAATTTTTAACTTAAATATAATAATGGTTTCAATTTTAAATTATGTTATCAAATTTAAATTTTATATTCCCAATTCAAAATTAAAAGATTAATTTTGATTTTAAATTGAAATTGCGATAGTTAATTTTTTTTCTAATCAACAAAACAATTAGTTAAATTATTTTTTAATTTTTTATTTTTTCAAGTGGTTCAGATTTAATACTTTAAGTTTCAGAATATTCAATTAATTTAATTGAATTAGGTATAAATTCGAATTTATTTAAGTATCCGACCAACAAATTAAAATATATGAAAGATAGTGTATTAAATGGATTATAACATGAGAACACTTTGAAAAAATAAAGATATTTAAACTATAATCACCCTAATAATTATAATACAAATATAATAATATTGGAAAGTTGCTTCACCAACGGACCATCTGTGTTAATATAATTTTTTTGTTATAATATTTGAAAATATCACATATTATTAATTATTCACTTATATTTTAATCGTTTATAATTAAGTTGGTATTGTAAAAATATATTTTTTAAAAATATTGTATATTTTGCCTGATAAATTAATTTATAGAGATAAAAATGAAAAAAAAAATTAATAAATTAGTTCTTTAAATTTATATGAATGTATATTAAATAAAAATTATATAGAGATATTTAAGGTGATAAAAAATATAAAATTTTAAAAATAAAATACTGAAATTTTTTTATATATGCGGATTAAAAATATTTTAAGTTGGATTAAATTTGCTATAATTTAGGTTTTTGAGTTTATATAATATTTTTATAGAAATATTAAAAAAATATTACATATTATTAATTATTATTGTATATTTTAATTGTTTATAATTAGGTTGGTATTGTAAAAATATTTTTTTAAAAAATTAAATAAAAAAGTGTTTTAAATTTATATGAATATACGTTAAAAAAATTATATAAAGATATTGAATCTGATAAAAAATATGAAAATTTTAAAAATAAAATGTTAAAATTTCTTTATACGTTGATTGAAAATATTTTAAGTCGGGTTAAAATTGCTAAAATTTAGATTTTATATTATTTTTTTATAACAATATTAAATAAATATCACATATTATTAATTGTTATAGTATATTTAAATCATTTATAAAATTTAAGTTTTATATTAATTTTTATTATAATATTAAAAAAAATCACATATTATTAATAGTTATCGTATATTTTAATTATTTATAATTAAATTGGTATTGTAAAAATATTTTTTTAAAAAAATATTATACCGTTTATCTGATAAATTAATTTATAGAGATCAAAGAGGATAAAAAAATAATAAATAAATACTTTAAATTTATATGAATGTACGTTGAAAAAAATTATATAGAGATATTTAATGTGATAAAAAATATAAAATTTTAAAAATAAAATGCTGAAATTTTTTTATATATGTTGATTGGAAATATTTTAAATTGGGGTTGAAATTGCTAAAATTTATGTTTTTAAGTTTATATAATTATTTTATTGCAATATTAGAAGAATATCACATATTATTAATTGTTATGGTATATTTTAATTGTTTATAATTAGGTTATTGAGGTAAAAATATTTTTTAAAAAAATTATTATATATTTTACTTGCTAAATTAATTTATAGAGATGAAAGTGGATAAAAGAATTTAATAAATAAGTTTTTTAAATTTATATGAATAAAAAAATTATATAAAGATATTTAATGTGATAAAAAAATATATGCTCATTGAAAATATTTTACATTTGAATAAAATTGCTAAAATTTAGATTTTCACGTTAATATAATTTTTTATTGCAATATTAGAAAAATATCATATATTATTAATTGTTATTGTATATTTTAATTGTTTAGAATTAAGTTGATATTGTAAAAATATTGTTTTAAAAAATATTATATATTTTGCATGATAAATTAATTTATAGGGATAAAAATAGAAAAAATTAATAAATTAGTCTTTTAAATTTATATAAATGTATATTAAATAAAAATTATATATAGATATTTAACTTGATAAAAAATATAAAAATTTTAAAAATAAATTAATGAAATTTTGATTGAAAATATTTTAAGTCGGGTTGATATCGTTAAATTGATTGAGATATTTAATGTGATAAATTAATATATAAATTAGTTCTTTAAATTTATATAAATATATATTAAATAAAAATTATATAAACATATTTAAGGTGGTAAAAAAATATAAATATTTTAAAAATAAAAGGTTGAAATTTTTTTTATATATATTAATTGAAAATATTTTAAGTCGCTAAAATTTAGATTTTTAATTTTATATAAATTTTTATTGTAATATTAGAAAAGTATCACATATTTTTAATTGTTACCGTACAATTTAAATAATTAAATTGGTATTATAAAAATATTTACTCCAGGACATAGTTCTGTCCAAAATATCACGGGACAGTTATCTGTGCCCAGACCATTATATACAAATACTACTAGTATACTAAATAGACCTATTGGTCATATATCAAGTGCTTTAATCACACAACCACATTATGCAAGACCAAGATCACCCAGACCTCATTTTACTTCATTTAACAAATTTAGCCCATTACAGACAATACCAATAACCCCATCCACATTCAAACAGGCTGTCACCAACACCTCATCTCCAAGCCACACAATACCTACAAGCCCATCTTCTTCAAGCCAAACTGATTTAGCCCAATATAAATATAAGCCCATTGAAGACCAGATTATTACTATAGAACCAGAATATTGGGCACAAAACCCTCATTTAAATGAATACCAACTTTGTGAAACCATTTTTCCCAAAACTCATTACTACATCCCTGACAATTTCCAAAAATCCCAAATCTATTATTTTTTGTATTTAATACGATATTCACGCATATAAAAGAGAATCATTTTAATATGACTGTATGTCAAATTTTAAAATAAATTTTAGGTTAAAATCAAATAAAGATTGAGAATTAAAATTTTTTTATACATGTTGAAAAAATTGAATTCAAATATTGAAATGGTCAATTCCAACAAAATAAAAAATATGTCAATAAGTATATGATAATCGATATTTAACAAAATCTTATCAAAATAAAATACCAATGTGACGAATTAAAATGCTAATAATTGGATTAAAAAAAATAGTTTTATTTCAAAGGAAAGTACGTGATATATATTTTATTTAAGAGTTTTATTTTCTTCATTGATTTTTCACCTTAAATTTTATTAACACTTTTTTTATAAATTAATTTAATATTGAAACCCATATTTTTAATATTTTCTTAATGGTTATATCATCTATTTCTAATAACATTTTATTTTATTTATTTTTAAATTAGATGACATATACCAATAATAAAAAAAACAGAGTGTTGATCTTTCTCCTTCATATTAGACAAATCGTGATATCTTAATTTTAGGAATCGTTGATTGATTGTAATAGTATAATCACACGAAATGATTAAGGCACAAATTGTATATATATATACTTACACTCTGCAGAAGAAATATGCAAAAAGAAAATCTTCCATCTCTTCCTTTTCTTATCTCTTTTTTTATGGTATTAGAGCAGGTTTTGTAATTATTTTTATGGTGGAAAAGGATGAGAAGGAAATTTCAAGTAGTTATCAAAGCAAACCACTTGAAACTACATCCCTTTTTATTTGCATCTTTCTCGTGATCAATCCTCTAATTCTCTAAGTAAGAGCAGAGAAAATTTTTCTATGAATACTCTTCATTTCAAAAACAAGGTAGGATTTGTAGATGAAATTATTGAAAAATCAAATGTCTTTTCTTTTTTATCTCTTTCTTTAAATAGAGGTATAAATTAAAATTAAAATTTAAAAAAGTTTAGAACAGTTCTTGGATTTCATGGCACTCTCAAAGAGAAAGATCAAAAAATATAAATTAAAATCATATTAAAGAAGGAATCAATCAAGTGAGTTGCTTTGTTCTCCAACATATTGGCACTGATTAAAAGAAACAAAACATACAATAGATGTCGATCTCATATTATAAACAGTTTTTATACTCATTATAATAGTAGTGATTTATTTTATAAATAATAAAATTTTAATTTTCATATAACTTATTATTTATATAATTTTATATAAAAAGATAATAAAATTAGAATGTAAGTATATGAATAATAATTTTAAATTTTTATAATTTTGAATAGTAAATTTATATTATTTTTTAATAAAAATTAATTTTCATGTAATAATTTTAAATTATCATGAATAATTTTAATAATATATATAATTTTGTTAATTTTATTCTAATAAATAAAATAATTTAAATCAATTAGTATTACTTATTTGATTTAAAATGGTAAATTTATTTAAATTTTAAATTATAAATTATAATAGAGGTTTTGATATAATTAAAATTATTAATAAAATAATTTTAACTTTTATTTAATATTAATTATAATAATATTAATAATTAAATTTATTTATAAATGTAAGATTTTGGATAAATTTCTATTATTTAACGTAATTATTAACAGGATGATTGCCACTCAATTTTATTAATAGTAATTCAATATGCATTAGTAATAAATTTATTGTTATTAAAAGAAATTTTAGGTTAAAATCAAATAAAAATTGCGAATTAAAAACTTTTTTATACAGTTGAAAAAAATTGAATACAAACACCAAAATGATCAATGAGCAAATAAAAAATATGTCAATAAGCATGTGATAATCTAACATTTTACAAAATCTCATCAAAATAAAAAGTCAATGTTATGAATTAAAATGCCAATAAATGGGCGGAGGGAATTGTTTTATTTCTTTAGAAAGTATGTGATATATATTTTAGTTAAGAGTTTTAATTTTTTCATTAATTTTTTGCTTTAAATTTTATTAATAGTTTTCCTAGAAATTAATTTAATATTGATACCAGTAATTTTAGTATTTTCAATATTTTCTTAATGCTTATGTGATCTATTTTTAATTATATTTTATTTTTTACATAAATTAAGAAGAGAGCATCAATAAATTAAAATTTTTATATTTTTATCAATGAATTAATTATAAATGAACTACTTTTAATTTTCATATCTTAAATGTTCGTTAAGGGTATTATATATTTTGTTATGCCATTGACTTTATATATTTAATGAAATTTAAACACTATATTTCATATGTTATCTAATTTTATTTTAGAGCAACTATGATACATGCATTTAACGAACAAAAACTATGATACATGTATAAAAAAAATTATGATTTAAAATTTTTTATTTTATAGAAAATATTTTTTAATATTTGGATACTTAAAAATTTAATGAAAAATATTTTTTTAAATTAAATTATTTTAAAGAAATTGATTTTTCTTAAAGGAGAAAGTTATTTTTCAAATTTTAAAAATCTTATTAAGTTTTTATATATAAATTTATTAATATATTTTATTTTTAATATTTTAATTAAATAATAAAAAATAAATTATCTTATTAAAAAATATTTTTATAAAAGATATTTTTTAAATATAAATAATTTTTTATAAATAAATGGAGATTTAATTTATTAAATATAAAATTATTGTTGATAGTTAAACAAAAAATAAAAATTATTTAAAATTGACAAAAAATTATTATGAAACACTTTTTATCTTTATTTTAAAATATTTTATCAAGATAATTTGATTACTTTTAAAATAATTGTTATTTTTATCCTAATTTCAATTATCATATGTTTCAATTTTATAGTTTTAAATATTTTTTTATCAAAAAAAATGTCACCCTTCATGAGAATTTACCTAAATTTTTTATTATTAAGGTAATGAAAAGTATTTATTATGCCTACTTATTTTCATAAAAAAATTTATCACATTAAGTACTTTTGTCAAGAATTATTTGGCATATGCTCTAAATTACTTTCTTTATCATATAATTTTTTATAAATAACATTGTCATGTGAATAAAATAATTTTATCACGGTATATTATTTACTCACTATAAAACTATGTTTTTTGATCATTAAATGCAAATAAAATTGTGACAAAATATTATTTATTCTGATAAAAAATTATCTTTTTATTCTTACACATAATTTTTCATAATAAATTAGTTTAAAACTATAAATTACTGTTATTGCAATAAATACACACAATTTTTCATAATAAATTAGTTTAAAGGATAAATTACTGTTATTGTAATAAATAAATAGTTATGCCGATTAAATTCTTTATCATTGCTATATACTCGAGAGAACAAGCACTTAATTCTGTTAAATCGGTTTTAGTCGGTTTATTCTGTATCGAACCAAACCGACCAATACTTAGTTCTAGACAAATTTACTCTGACAAACTTAGTTACAAAATCAATTAGTAAGATAGTCATAATTTTTTAATTTATAATGACAAATTATTTTATTGAAAAAATAGTTAATTCAGATTGTGAATGCACTACCACCAAATTCAGTTATATTTTAACATTTAAATAATTAATAGCTTTTATTTATATATATATATTATAAAATTCCTATACATAAAATGAGAAAAAGAGGAGCGAGAGATTTAGCATGAGGCTCCTATGCCCAGGAAATGAGCCTTATATATATTGTTATCTTTTGTTGGTTGATAAAATACTCTATTGAGATCTGTTTTTTACCTTAAAAGAGCTCTGCATTGGTTAGTAGCTATTAGAGTTTAGAGAGATTGATAGAATTGGCGCTGGAGGATAGTAAGTCTCAAATTGACCCCTCCATGGCTATGACATGATGAAAGTATCATGGTGCCGATTTTTCTTTCTGGTAGTCGTTGGTGTTGAGCATAGAGCCTGCAGAGAAGACTTGGGGTTTGAGTTTTCTTCTGTTTTACTCTTTTAAGTTTATGGTTTAATGTTGGGATCCCATTTTGGACATACCTAGAGTCTTTAAGCTTGGGTCATTTCCTCTCTGGTTGTGATTGTCTATCAGCAATGACCAATGCCGTACAATATGAAAGCTAGGAGTTCCAACAAACTTTTGGAGTTACATGAGCTTATTATAATGGTGAGGTGAGTTTTCTTGTTAGGGGTAGTGTGTGATCTTTTACTTAAAAAAAAAAAAACTCTGTTTGTAATTTAATTTATAAATGGGTTAAAAAACTTTTTACTATTTGTATAAATCTTATTTATAATTTTTTAAATAAAAAATAATTAGTTTACATTATAAACAGATTCATTAAACAAAATAGCAGTTATACAAATAGATTTAATAATTAGTTTACAAGTAGATAAACCCACCTCCTATGGCACCCCAAACCTAGAGAAGCTGAAACACGAATGATCGAAGGATTTAGATGAGAATCTGACAAACGCCACAACGAATAGTTGATAAGTTAGCCAAGATTCCTGCTGCAATTGATGAAAGCAAATCCTCACTCTCACTCAAAGCAATACACGCCAAAGGCAAGAAAAGAATTCTGAAATTTTGATTAAAAGCTGCCTCTTACAAGTGTTTGTTATCCTTATATCGTGAGGAGAAAATAAATAAAACCTTAACATACTCTACTTAGGCCTGGTCGAAACACATATAAGGCTCAAGCCCAATCACACACTAAAATAACACATCAAACACATAAGTATTAAAACATAAACCCAAAACATGGCCCAACACTCTAAAACTTAAAAAGATAAAATACGGCTAGAATACAAGTCCAAACAAAACTAAAATAAAACAAGTGTTTAAATAATAAAATATAGCAAGCCCATCATAACAAAACTGAATATTCACAAAAGCCTTTCTTGATCTTCACTTTAGGCTTCCCTTTGTGTAGTTTTGGCCCATAGGTTTGATTAGGCTCCCTAAGCCTATGATTGCAAGTATTGCACCAAATCTGCCCCATATGAGTTGAAACACGCCCCAAATGCATATGGATGATATGGATATGATTTTGAACTCCTTTTAATCCATTTGAATAGTATAAGTTTGCTCCACACTATTGTTAGAAATCTGCGCTATTGGATCCGTATCAAGGGCTGTGGGTGTGAGGAGAGGGTTAGGGTTGAGTGAGGTTGCAGAACCAAATGAGACCAATAACTAACGCAAGGCTAATCAGAGTGGTGTGGTGGCCCGTTACCTCCATCCAATATAAGCAAAGGGACTGAAGTCAAAAGAAGAAAATGCGATAACCGTTCCCGTAGCGAGCAAAAGAAGCTGTTTTTTTCCAAGCCCAAGTAGGGGCGAATGAACCATGTAGTTCGGTCGTGAAATGCTTATTTTCGATTCCCTCAACCATTGGAAAGGTCTAAGATTCCTCCATATCTATCGCCCCCATCTCTGGTCCAATTTATGGAAGCTAGCCAATCTTAATGAAAGCGTTAGTAGCTTAATTTTACATCTTTCTTTTTAGCTAGGATACACTCCTTTATACAAGACTTTTTTAGTTCTTGTTAGTGATCCGGGAACACTTAACGTGGGAGAAGGAAAAGCTTTTCACTCTCTTTCTAGCTTGCTAGAAGAGATAGATACGGTACAGAGAGGAGAGTTCAGGTCAAATCCTGTCAATAAATAATTCCTGCTTATAGATCATGGGGGAAGGGGAAATTGGAGAGAAAGGTGGAGCTTCACCAGGCATTTAGTGCTTATTTTTAAGTCTTGTCTAAGCCTCAGCCAATCCAGTAAGCGAACTGTCTTACAACAAGAAGTAGTCACGAGAAGGGTTATCTGTAGAATTTAGAATAGGTAATAGATCGGGTTCGGGCATTATAAAGGACTACCAGTAAAGGGCCAAGCAGGGGCTTCATTTAGTATCCCAAAAAGCAGGGAAGAAGTTATCCGTAGAATTTAGAATCGGTAGTAGACCGGGTTCGGGCATTACAAAGGACTGCCAGTAAAGGGCCAAGCAGGGGCTTCATTTAGTATCCCAAAAAGCAGGGAAGAAGTTTATTCGTGAAAAGATGGGACGGGAGTTGACCGAATCAAATACGAAACAATATATTTGGAGATTATTAGCGCTTTGAAACTGAACTTCTACGCAGGGATCTGATTTGACCGGTCTAGAAAAGGTCAGTGCTGAACAAAGCTCCTAAGGTCCCCATTCGGGGATTTCCCCGTAAAAGCTAAGTCCTTACTTTACACAGAGTGAAGCTTCCGGCAATGCTTCAACAAGAGCCAAAGCTACCCGGGCCTGGGAAGAAGCAAAATCGAATAGAGGAAGAAGTGGCCGTGTAACTGGCTCGCTTGAGCTTTGGTACGCTAATAGTTTACTAATAGGATAGAAAGATTATCTTCAAAAGGACCAGGCTCATACTGACTTCATTTTTCACATTGAACGCGGGTCTTACTAAAGCAAGCCAAACTAAAAAAGAAATCAGAAATGGATTCTTTTTATTTTAATAGCTTGACTGAAGCTATTGGAAGCAACTGGACTCTCTCCTTAG
Organism: Manihot esculenta; assembly: GCF_001659605.2. Classification (NCBI taxonomy): domain Eukaryota; kingdom Viridiplantae; phylum Streptophyta; class Magnoliopsida; order Malpighiales; family Euphorbiaceae; genus Manihot; species Manihot esculenta. The sequence continues at coordinate 14,474,680 of NC_035161.2, forward strand.
CGAGGTCCTAGAATAAACTAGTTAGTTTGCGGTGCTACGAAAAGCTATCAAGCTGATTGGGGGCTATAGAATGAGCATGTGTCAAAATTTTGAGTTATTTTTTACTTATTTATTCTAAAGAGTGGTTCACTGTTTTAAGTAATTTATTCTAAAGAGTGGTTGACTGTATACATTTTGGTTTTCGGTTGCGTCTGAACAATTATAAGCCCTTAGTTCTTCAAAGAATTGATTCATAGAAATGGAATATTATTTCGGTTCTGCTTTCTTGCTTTAGAAAGACTTGAAAGTTCGGAAATGTGGTTTGGTTGGTTGTTGACCAACAGAAAGCATGGGATAAAGATGCACAAACAAAAGAAGAAATTCAAATGGAACATCATCTGAATTCATCAGAATCAATATCAATTACCTAAACCGAGACTGAAACCATTTTACTGAATGACTTGATCGATCGTACTAGATAGAAAGCCTCAGATGGATTATAAACCTTTCATTAGAAATTCCTCTATCTAATACCTGCGCATGGAAAGTCCAATGCGCTGAGCTTATGCCCAGTGGGTGAATAACAATATATATATATATTCATTCAAGTATAATAGGAATACTCATGACAGATATAATGAAATCATTTTATAAAAAGCAAGTGAAAATTTAATATGTCAGTGAGCGAAAAGTGGACAAATTAGGTCATGAAATTTTATAACTGTAAGGTCATTCATATTTTGGTAATCATCTTGTGTGCATGCTAGCAAAACATTAACATTTCTTCCTCCCTTTCTTCCGTTTCTGAGGTTTCTTTCAGTTTCTTAGTAAAAATGGATGACGGTATTCTGCCTAAAGAGTAGACATATGTAATAAATAAGAGAATACTAAAGATTCGAGCCCTAGAATTTCTCAATTCTGACACAAGGTACTTATTAGATCGAAAAAGTACGTTAGATCTAATAGAATTATTTTGCTGTATCCAGACTAATATCAATCCAACCCATTTCATGAATAAAATGCGACCAATTAACTAACCAACAAAACTACTTGTTACAAATAACATCTTGTTGTTGCATCGAAACATATAAATGTTGACTAATCTGACTAACATTGAACTTGGTAAAATGAAATAGTTAAATAATTGAAAAATGAGATTATTCAGGAATACAAATTGAATGCTAAGATTACACATTGAATTTCTAGTAGTAGATCCATAATAAAAAAAGTGTTTGTGATTGTTCCAGAAGAAATGAAACAAAAGATAGGGTAGAGCTAGGACTGTAGAAAAACTCTTAATAAAATTTAAGGCAAAAAATCAATGAAAAAAATAAAATTCTTAACTAAAATATATATCATGTACTTTCCATAAAAATAAAACTATTTTTTTGGTCCATTTATTAGTATCTTAATTTATAACATTAACATTTTATTTTGATGAGATTTTGTTAAATGTTGATTATCACATACTTATTGGCATATTTTTTATTTGCTCGAATTGACTATTTTAATATTTAGATTCAATTTTTTCAACATGTATAAAAAAATTTTAATTCTCGATTTTTATTTGATTTTAACCTAAAATTTATTTTAAAATTTGACATAATTCAATATTTATCATATTAATATTTTTTAATAAATAATAATTAAATAATTCAATATTTATCGTATTAATATTTTCTAATAAATAATAATTTAGTACTAATTATAAATTAATTACTTATCGAATACTTTTTATTAAATAAAATATTATTAAATAAATATTTCCATAGGTTCAATTGTATTACTAAGACTAATAAAATAATTTAAAAAATTAAAAAATAATATTTAAAACAATAATTTATAAAACTGCATTATCAAGTAATATATATATATATATATATTTCATAGTTACAATATAGCTCATTTTAATAATAAATATTTTAATTTTAGATTTAGTGTTTCAAAATTTTTAACTTAAATATAATGATGGTCTCAATTTTAAATTATGATATCAATTTTAAATTTTATATTCCCAATTTAAAATTAAAAGATTAATTTTGATTTTAAATTGAAATTACAAATTGTTATTTTTTTCTAATCAGCAAAATAATTAGTTAAGTTTTTTATTAATTTTTTATTTTTTCAATTGGTTCAGTTTTAATTTTTTAAATTTCAGAATATTTAATTAATTTAATTAAATTAGTTGTAAATTCGAATTTATTTAGGTATCCGACCAACAAATTAGAAAGTAGGAAAGATAGTGTATTAAATGGGTTATAACAAGAAAACACTTCAAAAAATAAAACAATTTGCCCTTAACCAAGAGAACACTTCTAATATTTATAATACAAATCATATTTAAAATATATATACAATGGGTTATAAAATTAGTGTTTAAATTCTATTAAATATATAAAGTCAATGGCAAAAAAAATATATAATGCCCTTAACCTACGTTTAAGACATAAAAATTAAAAATAATCCACTTATAACTATTTTATTAATAAAAATAAAAGTTTTAATTTATTGATTTTCTCTCCTTATTCGTTTTATCATTATATAGAAAATAAAATTTATTATAAATAGATCACATAACCATTAAGAAAATATTAAAAATACTGCTACCAATATTAAATTAATTTATAGAAAAACTCTTAATAAAATTTAAGGCGAAAATTTAATGAAAAAATAAAACTCTTAACTAAAATATATATCATGCACTTTTCATAGAAATAAAACTATTTTTTGTCCATTTATTAGCATATATCCGTTTGTAAATCGATTTGTATTTATTTAATTTTAAAAATAAATTTCATATTTGTTTAATAAACCATTTGATTTTACAAATGTGTTACATATCCATTTGTGAATATATTAGTATTCATTTAATTTGATGGACAGATTAGACGTTCATTTGCAAGTTCATTTGTATTTATTTAATTTTATAAATAGATTATACATCTGTTCGATAAGCTATCTATGTCTATTTAATTTTATAAACATATTACACGTTCATTTGTTTGTGAATATGTTTGTATTCATTTAATTTTACAAATAGATTATGTGTTCATTTGCAACGTCCGTTTCAAAAGCCATTTATTTCTATTTAATTTTTCAAACTGATTATATTTTTATCTGTGAATCTACATGCCTTCATTTAATTTTACAAACGGATTGTACATTCATTTAAAGAGTTGTCTATATCTATTTAATTTTATAAATGAATTACATATGTATTTGTATATACTTAATTTTACAAACAAATTACACTTTGTTGAGTTTATTTAATTAATTTTGCAAACAGATTACACTGTCTTTTTAAAAAATTATTTATATCTATTTAATTTTACTAATATACTAGCTGTCCTTCCCCATATAAAGGAAGATCCCTCTTCCTTCAACACTAGTACATAATGATTTTTATCATATTATGAGACATTTATATGAGACCTATAAGAAAGTTTAAATATTCTAATTTTAGAATATTTTTATTTAATTTTATTTTTAAATTATTTTGACCTCTCGCTAATAATGGAGATTGAATAAGAACTCACCACGAGTTAAACTCGAATCAATCTCGAGTTCATTAAATATTATATAAATCTTGCTCAAACTTATAAATTTTTTTAATAAACAAGTTTAAACTTGAAAAAAATAAGTTCTATTGGATTACACCCTAACTATTTGAATTACAAATAGAATTCTTAACATATTAAATATACTAGCTGTTTGTATCACAAATAGATTTATAAATTGATTAGTAGTTTGCATCAAAATGAAAAATATAAATAAAAACTATTTGTATAACTGCTATTTTGTTTAATGAATCTGTTTATAATGTAAACTAATTATTTTTTATTTAAAAAATTATAAATAAGATTTATACAAATAGAAAAAAGTTTTTTAACCCGTTTATAAATTAAATTACAAACGGAGTTTAATTTTTTTTCTTTTAAGTAAAAGATCACACACTACCCCTAACAAGAAAACTCACCCCACCATTATAATAAGCTCATGTAACTTCAAAAGTTTGTTGGAACTCCTAGTTTTCATATTGTACGGCATTGGTCATTGCTGATAGACAATCGCAACCAGAGAGGAAATTACCCAAGTTTAAAGACTTCAGGTATGTCCAAAATGGGATCCCAACATTAAACCAAAAACTTAAAAGAGTAAAGCAGAAGAAAACTCAAACCCCAAGTCTTCTCTGCAGACTCTATGCTCAACACTAATGACTACCAGAAAGAAAAATCGGCACCATGATACTTTCATCATGTCATAGCCATGGAGGGGTCAATTTGAGGCTTACTATCCTCCAGCGCCAATTCTATCGATCTCTCCAAACTCCAATAGCTACTAACCAATGCAGAGCTTTTTAAGGCCAAAAACAGATCTCAATAGAGTATTTTATAAACCAACAAAAGATAACAAACTATGCAACCATAACAAGAAAATCTACCGAGTTGAATTCAATTTTATGCCTGTCATATAAGGCTAATTTTGCTTGGGCATAGGAGCCCCATGCTAAATCTCTGAATTTGGTGGTAGTGCATTCACAACCTGAATTAACTGTTTTTTCAATAAAATAATTTGTCATTATAAATTAAAAAATTATGACTATCTTACTAATTGATTTTGTAACTAAGTTTGTCAGAGTAAATTTGTCTAGGACTAAGTATTGGTTGGTTTGGTTCGATACAAAATTAAAACGACTAAAACCGATTTAACAGAATTAAATGCTTGTTCTCTCGAGCATATAGCAATGATAAAGAATTTAATCGGCATAACTATTTGTTTATTGCAATAACAATAATTTATCGCGTTAAACAAATTTATTATGAAAAATTGTGTCTATTTATTGGAATAACAGTAATTTATGGTTTTAAACTAATTTATTATGAAAAATTATGTGTAAGAATAAAAAGATAATTTTTTTATCAGAATAAATAATATTTTGTCACAATTTTATTTGCATTTAATGATCAAAATACATAGTTTTATAGTGAGTAAATAATATACCGTGATAAAATTATTTTTGTCAAAATTGTAAATAATTACTAAATTATTTTTTCATGATTTTATTAGTTGTAATTTTATTTATTAAAATTTTTATTGTGGTAATATTTTATTTGTCATATGTTTATTCCTATGACAATATTATTTATCAAAAATATATAATAATAGAAAATAATTTTATAAAAAATACGACAGCATGAGAAATAATTTTTGACAAATATATTGAAGGTGGTAATTTTTTTTTTTTTTGAATATAGGTAGACATACTAAATAATTTTTGTTAGACTAATAATGAAATCGTAAATACTTAGCTAAATTATTTTAACCTAACAGTTTTTTTTTTGTTTAACATAGATAAGTGTAACAAATATTTTTTGTTACCTTAATGATAAAATTATAAATTATTATTAAATTATTTTTTTCATAGTTTTATTAGTTGTAATTTATTTATTAGATCTTTTATTGTCCCATATTTTATTTGTCATATGTTTATTCACATGACAATGTTATTTGTCAAAAATTATATGATAAAGAAAGTAATTTGTCAAAAATTATATGATAAAAGAAAGTAATTTAGAGCATGACAAATAATTATTGACAAAAGTACTTAATGTCATAAATTTTTTTATGAAAATAAGTAGACATAATAGATACTTTTCATTCCCTTAATAATAAAAAATTTAGGTAAATTCTTATGAAGGGTGACTATTTCTTTTGATAAAAAAATATTTAAAACTACAAAATTGAAACATGTGTAATTGAAATTATGATAAAAATAACAATTATTTTAAAAGTAATCAAATTATCTTGATAAAATATTTTAAAATAAAGATAAAAAGTGTTTCATAATAATTTTTTGTCAATTTTAAATATATTTTTTTTTTTTGAAAAGGAGGGATAGAGCCCTTTAATTTATTATATGATCATAAAAAACATTTATACAGTCAGCATCCAAGAGGAGCTTAATACTAGATGAAGGCAAATCAATAAGACTCATACCAAAAACTCCACCATGCGCACTATTCGCAAGATAATCCGCTACCATATTAGCTTCCCTATATATTTTCACGACCTTAACCTCCCATTCCCGCCGGATAAGAGCTCTGCAATTAATAACTAAAGACTGCAGTCTATAAACACCACTGCCTTGACCTTGAAGAAACTGAATAGCAACTTGAGAATCAGTTTGGATAACAATTTTCCGCCATCCCCTACTCCAAACCACATTCAAAGCATGATATATGGCCCATAATTCTGCCTCAACCACACCACAAACTCCCAACACACAACGAAAACCAAGTAGCCATTTACCATAACTATCTCGAAAGGAACCCGCACAGGTTGCAGCTCCTGAATTTTATTTTTTGTTTAACTATCAACAATAATTTTATATTTAATAAATTAAATCTCCATTTATTTATAAAAAATTATTTATATTTAAAAAATATCTTTTATAAAAATATTTTTTAATAAGATAATTTATTTTTTATTATTCAATTAAAATATTAAAAATAAAATATATTAATAAATTTATATATAAAAACTTAATAAGATTTTTAAAATTTGAAAAATAACTTTCTCCTTTAAAGAAAAATCAATTTCTTTAAAATAATTTAATTTAAAAAATATTTTTTTGTTAAATTTTTAAGTATCTAAATATTAAAAAATATTTTCTATAAAATAAAAAATTTTAAATCATAATTTTTTTTTCATCATGTATCATGGTTTTTGTTCCTTAAATGCATGTATCATAGTTGATATAAAATAAAATTAGATAACATATGAAATAATGTTTAAATTTCATTAAATATATAAAGTCAATGGCATATTTTTTATTTGCTCCAATTGATCATAATTGTTTTCAACCTGTACAAAAAAAGTTTTTAATTCTCAACTTTTATTTAATTTTAACCTAAAATTTCTTTTAATAACAATAAATTTATTACTAATGCATATTGAATTATTATTAATAAAATTGAGTGGCAATCATCCTGTTAATAATTACGTTAAATAATAAAAATTTATCCAATGTTCTATAAATAAATTTAATTATTAATATTATTATAATTAATATTAAATAAAAGTTAAAATTATTTTATTAATAATTTTAATTATATCAAAACCTCTATTATAATTTATAATTTAAAATTTAAATAAATTTACCATTTTAAATCAAATAAGTAATACTAATTAATTTAAATTATTTTATTTATTAGAATAAAATTAATAAAATTATATATATTATTAAAAATTATTCATGATAATTTAAAATTATTACGTGAAAATTAATTTTAATTAAAAAATAATATAAATTTACTATTCAAAATCATAAAAATTTAAAATTATTATTCATATACTTACATTCTAATTTTATTATCTTTTTATATAAAATTATATAAAAAAATAAGTTATATGAAAATTAAAATTTTATTATTTATAAAATAAATCACTACTATTATAATGAGTATAAAAACTGTTTATAATATGAGATCGACATCTATCGTATGTTTTGCTTCTTTTAATCAGTGCCAATATGTTGGAGAACAAAGCAACTCACTTGATTGATTCCTTCTATTTCTGTTATTTAATATGATTTTAATTTATAAAATAAATCACTACTATTATAATGAATATAAAAACTGTGTAACACACGCTAGATAAAAGTTAGTAATTATAAAAGAGCGCATACCTTAATAATATATATTGAAGGTGGTAATTTCTTTTTATGTATATAGATAGACATGCCAAATAATATTTGTTAGACTAATAATGAAATTGTAAATACTTAACTAAATTATTTAATTTTATTAGTTTGCAATTTTATTTGTTTTGTTGGAACATTTATTGTGGAATATTTTAGGGAGTGATATATTTATTCATATCTAAATATTATTTGTCAAAAACTATATAATGATGAAAATAATTTTATAAAAAAATATGATAGTAATTTGGAGCATTTATAATACAAATATTTAACCTAATAGTTTTTTTCAACATATGACAAATCTTTTTTATTAATTTAATGATAAAATTATAAATAATTTTTAAATTATTTTTTCATAATTTTATTAGTTGTAATTTTATTTATGAGAATTTTTATTGTACCCATATTTTATTTGTCATATATTTATTCTTATGACAATATTATTTGTCACAAATTATATGATAATGAAAGTAATTTGGAGCATCACAAATAATTCTTGACAAAAATAATAATTTTTTTGATGTATATAGGTAGGCATAATAAATATTTTTTATTATCTTAATAATAAAAAAATTAGATAAAATGCGTGAACATTTTTTTTGGAAAAAAAATATTTAAAACTACAAAATTGATATATGTGGTAGTGGAAATTATGATAAAAATAATAATTATTTTAAAAGTAATCAATTATCTTGGAAAATATTTTAAAATAAAGATAAAAAGTGTTTTATAATAATTTTTTATTAATTTTAAATATTTTTTATTTTTTTATTTAACTATCAACAATAATTTCACATTTAATAAATTAAATCTCTATTTATCTATAAAAAATAATTTATATTTTAAAAATATTTTTAATAAGATAACTTATTTTTTATTAGTTAATTTAAATATTAAAAATAAGATATATTAATAAATTTATATATAAAAACTTATTAAGATTTTTAAAATTTGAACCCGTTAAGAAAAATCAATTTCTTTAAAATAATTTAATTTTAAAAAATATTTTTCATTAAATTTTTAAATATTCAAATATTAAAAAATATTTCTATAAAATAAAAAATCATAAATCATAATTTTTTTTCATACTTAAATATAGTGTATAAATTTCATTAAATATATAAAGTCAATGGCATAAAACATATATATATAATGCTCTTAACCAACTTTTAAGACATAAAAGTTTAAAAGTAGTCACAACTACTTCATTGATAAGAATATAAAAATCTTAATTTACTGATGATCTCTTCTTGATTCTTTTTATCATTAGGCAGAAAATAAAATATTATCAGAAATAGATCACATAAGTATTAAGAAAATATTAAAAATACTGGTATCAATATTAAATTAATTTCTAGAAAAACTGTTAATAAAATTTAAGGCGAAAAATCAATGATAAAAAAACTCTTAACTAAAATATATATAGGTACTTTCCATAAAAATAAAACCATTTTATTGGCATCTTAATTCATAAAATTACTATTTTATTTTGATAAGATTTTATAAAATGTTAATTATTATATGCTTATTGGTATATTTTTTATTTGTTCCAATTGACTGTTTTGTTATTTGAATTTAATTTTTTATTTGTTTCAATGTACAAAAAAGTCTTTAATTCTCAATTTTTATTTGATTTTAACCTAAAATTTCTTTTAAAATTTAACATCCAATCATATTAATACCATCCTCATTTATATGTATATAGATCTCTTATTAAATATAAAAAATAATTAAATAACTTAATATTTATCATATTAATATTATCTAATAACTAATAGTTTAGGACTTAATTATAAATTAATTACTTATTAAATATTTTTATTAAATAAAATATTATTAAATAAATAGCTCTACATGTTCAATTGTATTACTAAAATTAATAAAATAATTTAAAAAATAAAATATAATATTTAAAACAGTAATTGATAAGACTGCATTCTCAAGCAAAGTATATATATATATATATATATGTTGGTATCAGAGCCAAGGAATTTTGTGCATGGAAAGGAATTTGTTATTGAAAATTTTGAAAGTTATGTTTTGTGTATGCCAACTGAACCCGTTTTAGCCAAGGTTTAGGCGTCATAGGGTATAACAGGCAGTGGCCGCGACATAATTCAAGACTTTTAAAATGGATCCTTTTCTATGTAAATCAGCAAGTACAGTAAAATCAGATGATTCAGAGTCTTCAGAAATTAAAAAGGTAATAAATAAAAATGAATTAATATTGGAGGATTTTGTAAAAGCAATAGATGAATGGGAAATTCCTAAAGTAGATAAAGAACATATTTATAAAATTTCAAAGTTTAATGTTTTTAAAACAGATTATGTAATTAAAACAGAAGAAAGAGATTTTCAATTAAATAAACCTTTTGAGAAAATAACTCTTTTATTAGGAAGAACATTAAATCACCATAGGAGTAAAAAATATAAGTATATTCATATAGGATTAATACAGGTAGGAATAAAACCGTTAACTAGGGAAGGATTAAACACTAGTATTTTAGCAGTAGTAAGAGATGCAAGATTTTTAAATTTTCAGGATTTCTTGTTAGGATCTATAGAAACTAGTTTAAGTGAGGGACCAATATCTTTTGAAGTATATCCAGATATGACAATATCATTAAATGATTTAAACATTTTAGACAGTATAGTTTTAGAAATAAAAACTCATAATTATAAGATGAAACAAAGGTCTATTTTGATAGCATTAATATATAAAATTAATTATAAAGCGATGAATTCGGCCTTTGGAACAAAGTATAAATTACAACCAAAAAGGGGAGAAACAAGATTTTTACAAACAGATTTAACTAAAACAAATACAGTAATTCCTAAAACAATTCAATGGAAAGACATAACTTTGCCAGAAGAATGGATATTAGAGGGTATAGTATCTCCACCAGAACAAGAAAGAGTAAAACCAAATACAAGTTTAAGTATGATAGAACAGTTTGAAGATGGTAAAGTATCATTGAAATTTAATAGAAGTATGAGCAGTAGGTATACGGAGTCTTCGTTCTCTGAAATAACAGAAGATATAGGAAGAGTTTCAAACCTACCATCAGTGATATATGCAACATATAAAGGAGATGAGCCTAAACCCGCAATTCAGACTATAGTAAAACCCATATTTTCAACATCAGATATCTCAGATAGACATCATAAAATGAAAGGAGTTGATTATAGTTCTTCTGTACCCCAGGCAGTTTATAACCCTGTAGAAAATTATTTAAATCAACAGTCTGAAATAGCACCTTCATCACCAGAATCACCATCAGCATCTGCTATAACAGAAAATATAAATAATATAAACAGAGAATTAAATGTTCTTACTAAAGCAAAGATTGAAAAGAAATTTCTAAAAGAAATAATTAAGACAAAAACTTTAAGAAAATTAAATAAGATTGTTAAAGAAAATAATTTTGAAAAGTTAAAAGAAGAATATTTTGAATATATAAATAAAGAAGGAAAAATAAAATTTTTTGAATGGTTTGAATTAAGAAAAATAAAAAGCATAAATCCAATAACAGTAAGAGATAAGAGGCCAGAATGGATTGTAAATTATAAAGCAATTCAAAGTGATTTTCCACCTAAAACGATTAGTAAAATAAAACATGGAGAAAATGAAATAATTTGTGCACCACATAAAATAACTAAAGAAAATGATACAGATAAAAAGGTAATAGAACAAAATAATTTCAGTAATGCAAGTTTAATTTGTATAGGCACTCAAATAAAAAAGATAGAAAAAATTTTAAAAGAAAAAGAGCTAGAAATAGAAGAGAAGAAAGAAATAAAACCACATGTATTTAAACCATATCAAATATCTAGTTCCAGCCAAAAAGAATTAAAAGCTAATAAAAATGAATTTTTGCAAAGTCTAAAAGACCAGTTAAGTAAAATAGAAACTTCAGAATCTAGTAAAAATATAATTCCGGAAACTCCTCAATCTAGAAATATAAATGCATTAGAAGAAGAGTTAGAATCTGAAACTGAACAAAGTCAGCCAGATTCAGAAGATATAAAGCAATTTGAAATAAATTCTATATCACATAGAGAAATAGTAAGTAGAGCACCAGATTTAAGATTAATAGAAAAGCCAAATATTACATCTCAGTTTAAATATAATGCTTCAACAGTATATGAATGGAATATAGATGGATTGTCTAAGTATAATATTTTAATTTACTCCAACAAATGACTATGGCAGCCAATGCATATAAAACCCAGTCTTTTGCTTCAGACAGAGCAATAGCTGAAATAATAATAGCAGGTTCCACAGGACAATTAAAAAGTTGGTGGGATTACCATCTAACAGATATACAACAATTAGAAATTTTAAATTCAATCCAAGTGGATAGTGATGGTGAACCCATATATAATGAATTAGGAGAAACTATTCAGGATGCAGTATCCACCTTAATTTTAACAATCTCTTTACATTTTATAGGAGACCCATCCCTTTTAAAAGATAAAAATGTTGAATTATTGAGTAATTTAAAATGTAAAAAATTAAGTGACTTCCAAAATTATAAAACCACTTTTCTAACAAGATTGATGTTAAGGGAAGATTCAAATCAAGATTTTTGGAAAGAAAAATTCTTAGCAGGACTTCCTTATTTCTTAGGAGAAAAAGTCAGGAACAATATAAAACAACAATTTGGTAACCCAATTCCATATAAAAGATTAACATATGGCCAACTGGTAAGTATAATTCAAAAAGAAGGATTACAAATTTGTCAGGATTTAAAGTTACAAAGAACATTAAAATATGAAATGCATAGGACTAAGCAAGAACTAGGATCATTTTATAAACAGTTTGATTATGGAATAACCCAAGATAAAAGTTGTAATGGTCAATGTTCTAAATTTAAACCAAGAAAGTATTATAAGAAAGATAAATATTACAAGAAGAGATATATAGCAAAACCTAGTATAATTCAGAAAGAAGGATTACAAATTTGTCAGGATTTAAAGTTACAAAGAACATTAAAATATGAAATGCATAGGACTAAGCAAGAACTAGGATCCTTTTGTAAACAGTTTGATTATGGAATAACCCAAGATAAAAGTTGTAATGGTCAATGTTCTAAATTTAAACCAAGAAAGTATTATAAGAAAGATAAATATTACGAGAAGAGATATATAGCAAAACCTAGTAAAGAGGAATATTATAAGAAGAAAAGTTATAAACCTCATAACAAATATAGGAAGAAGGTTCCAATAAATAAAACTCAAAATAAAAAATCCTTTAAAGATTTAATATGTTTTAATTGTGGGCAAAAAGGCCATACATCAAGATTTTGTAAGTTTAATAAGAAATTAAATGAATTAGAATTAGATGAAGAAATACTAAATAAAATTCAAGAATTATATATAGATTCAGAACTTTCAGAATCAGAAGTAACAGAAAGTGAGGATAAGATAGATGAATTAGGAGCTAGCTCGTCAGAAAAATCAATAAGTGTACTAACTAAAGAGCAAGGCTCATTATTAGACTTAATAAATAATATAGAAGATAGCAGTACAAAGGAAAAGTTTCTTAAAAAATTAATAAAAAGTTTTGATGAAACCGAAGAAATTAAAGATACTATTCCCAAAATAGAAAAACAAACTTATGATTTAACTAAAATATTAAATAAAAATAAGAATCCTAAAGCAACAATATCTATAGGAGAATTATAAAAAGAAATCAAAATGGTAAAAGCTGAAGTAAAAGATTTAAGGCATCAGCTTCAAAAAGAATAAAATTCCTAGAAGAACAATTAATTTCTGGATCATCCTCCTCATCTGAAGAAATAGAAGAAGAAGATAATAAAATTAGTATATTAGACAATGAAGAAGTAGATAATAATTTTATTCTATTATTAGAAGAAATAACTTCTAGAAAATATTTAGTAAAAATAACTATTAAATTATCAGAGGATTTCAGGATAGATACAATAGCATCGTTTGACACAGGAGCAGATTTAAATTGTATAAAATCAAGCTTAGTACCTAAAAGATTTTGGCAAGAAACTAAAGAAAAATTAAAAATAGCAAATAAGACTAATCTAAACATTTTAGGGAAAACAGAAGCAGTAATAGTAAATCAAGATTTAGAAATAAAAACTGTATTTCTATTAGCTCAGCAAATAAATCATATGGTAATATTAGGAACCCCTTTATAAATTTAATAACACCTTATATAATAAAAAAAGACTGTATAGAAATTAAAATGAAAAATAAAAAGATTAAAATGAACTTCACAGAGAAATCCAAAACAAAAAATCTAAACTTAATAAAAGCACATTCCATTAGGACAATGGAAATAAATTCAATAATAAAATCCAGGACAGAGGATTTAAAAGATTTAAAAAATAATGTACATTTAACTAGAATTAAAAAACAATTAGAAAGTGAGGTCATAAAAACCAGAATAGAAAGGTTAAAAAATTGCATGGAAGAAGAATTATGTGCAGATCATCCTAATGCTTTTTGGATTAGAAAACAGCATATGGTAGATTTGCCTTATGAATAAGGATTTAATGAGAACTCAATCTCAACTAAAGCTAGACCAATTCAGATGGCACCTGAACTATTAGAGCATTGTAAGAAAGAAATAAAAGAATTAGAGGATAAAAATTTAATAAGTAAATCAATAAGTCCTTGGTCATGTGCAGCTTTTTATGTTAATAAAAGTGCAGAAATAGAAAGAGGAACACCAATATTAGTTATAAATTATAAACCATTAAATACATCATTAAAATGGATTAGATATCCTATACCTAATAAAAAAGATCTTTTAAATAGGTTATATAATGCAAATATATTCAGTAAATTTGATATGAAGTCAGGATATTGGCAGATTCAAATAGATCCTAAAGATTGATATAAAACGACATTTACTGTTCCCTTTGGGCAATATGAATGGAACGTAATGCCCTTTGGATTAAAAAATACACCTTCAGAATTCCAAAGAATAATGAATGATATTTTTAACCCATATTCAAAATTTTGCATTGTTTAAATAGATGATGTGTTACTTTTTAGTCAAAGTATTGAAGAACATTTTAAATATCTAAAAACATTCTGTATGATAATAAGGAAAAATGGGTTAGCCTTAAGTAAAACAAAAATGAATTTATTTCAGACTAAAATAAGATTTCTAGGACATTATATAGAACAAAGTATTATTCAACCAATTGAAAGGACAATGATATTTGGAGATAAATTTCCTGATGAAATAACTAATAAAACCCAATTACAAAGATTTCTAGGTTGTTTAAACTATGTTATAGATTTTTATCCAAACTTAAATAGGATGATAAAACCCTTACATAATAGACTTAAGAAAAATGCTAAACCATAGGCCGAAGAACATACCAGTATTATAAAACATATAAAATCATTAGTAAAGGAAATTCCATACTTATATCTTCCTAATCCAGAAGCTTTTAAAATTGTAGAAACTGATGCTTGAGATATATGATATGGAGGAATTCTAAAACAAAGAATAGATGGTAAAGAAAAAATAATCCAGTTTACCTCGGGACATTGGAATTCTGCCCAACTGAATTATTCTACAATTAAGAAAGAAATTTTAAGTATTGTAATTTGCATAAATAAATTCTAGTTTGATTTGTTAAATTAAAAGTTTCTAGTCAGAATCGATTGTAAATCAGCAAAAGATGTTTTAAAGAAAGATGTTAAAAACCCTGCCTCTAAGCAAATTTTTGCCAGATGGCAAGCTATTTTGAGCATTTTTTATTTTGATATTGAGTACATGAAAGGTAGTCAAAATAATATTCCAGATTTTCTAACTAGAGAATTCTTACAGAAAAATGGGAAGGAAGAAGAATAAACAGAAGAAAATAAAGTCCAGCTCCAGTTCTCCCACTAAAGCTCTTTCCGAACATTCAGAAAAAGTTATGGAAACCATTGTAAAACCTTCTGAACCCAGTAAAACCATAAATACCCAAGATAAAAACCCAGAAGATTTAAAGCGGTGGATAGAAGAACTAAGTAAATCGCCAGAAGTAATTAAAGCATTGCAGAATGTCGCATCCTCATCAAGCTCAGGTATGAATTCAAACCCTAAAGCGATCGTACCCGTTCATGGTACGACTAGTCTATCTCAAACGGTAGACATTAAAGACAAATCAAATCCGTTAATGGCTGTGGGTTTGCCAAAAATCCAATCTTCTCATGGGTATAGCTTTTATAAATGGACTATAAAACCACTTTTTGACTTTGAAATTGTAATTGAAAATGGTTATAATGTTATAAACCCATGGGCAGTCATTAAAAAATATTATCCTGAGAATTGGTATTTTCTTCCCAAAGATTTTTCAAAATCTCAGGAATATTATTCAAGTATTTTAGAAGAAACAGATTCTGTAAAAATAAAACATAATTTTGATAAGAATGATAAAACAGTGGTAGCCTATTCTTCTTTGCAAATAAAAAGGGTTACCCATCCAAGAGATTGGCCAATCCCAACATTATATACAAAAATAACATTTAAAACTCTAAAAAAGCATTCTACTTCTTATAACTATTTTGATTACATGGATGCTTGGAAAAATGTTTTCTGTATCCAAAATCCAACTCATACTCATTCCTGGTTAATATATTTTAACCAGTCAAAAATTAAAATTACCACCCAATTTCCAAATTGGTTTTTAAAGTGGTGGCAGTATAAAGGTATTTCGGAAGAAATAATTTCACCCGAAGTATTTCAAATATATCAGTATTTTAAAACCAATTATAAACCTCCTTAAAATGAAAAGTATATTCCTCCCTTGATGTATTTTTGTATGAACTTTTTTATTCCCTGGGTATACCAATGGTTCTTTGATTTTCAGTATTCATCAGGAACTAGTATACCTATTATTGTCAGAAAACATAAAATAAAAAGGTGGGGATCATTCAAAAATACCACCACAGAGATGGTTGTAAAACAATGGATACTTCAAAGAGCATAGCTTCCTACGGTGTCTTATGCTGGAAAAGTAACTCTGCAAGGAGAGCCATCATTTGGAGCCCAGAAAGCCCAATGCCAGGCCTTAGTAGCAGCATCTAAAAACCCTGAAGAATTTAAGTTGATTTGCCAACAAATATATAATCAGCTTACTTCATCAGAGAAAGAAAAGTTAAATCAAGAGTCATCCAGTAGTAAAGAATCATCAAAACGGTCTTCCAGTAAGAAGATGGTCAAGAAAAAATCCAACAGGAGAAAATCTAAAAAACAGTCCAGTTCGGATACAGAGTCAACAGCGTCTGAGATGTCATCCTCTGAAAATCCGGTATCTTCATACGACATCAATGAAGATGACTGTTATGGTATACTTCCAGCTATCAAGATAAAAAGCAATACTGACAAAGTAAAAAAGGAAAAGAAAAAGAAAGAAAAAGTAAAAAAGAAAGGAAAAGAAAAGAAGAAGCGGGACACCTCATCTTCATAATCAAATTAAAATCCAGCACAGTAAAGATTCAGTGGCAGGCAGGACACTGTTTACAAATAGTAAAGTGGCAGACAGACTATTCACCAACAATAAAAAGGAAGAATAATGGCAGACAAGTCACTATTCATGAACAGTAAAAGCCCGCGTGATCCAACAGTAAAGACTCCCGTGGTTCTACCGTAAAACTTAGAAATTATCTATAAAAGGGAGCCTCTCCCCTTGTGAAGGAACACTTGTAATCCCTCTCTCTCTCTCTAGTTTCCCTTTACATTTCCTTTGTATATTCTCTCTCTATTTCCAGAGTTCTGTATCAATTCTTAAATTTTAAAATATAGTAAGTTTCTTATTTCTCTTTTTAAACTGTTACTTTATAAGTCCGTGTTGACGGCACTCTTCTCTTCTCCCCCCTCACTCTGACTTAACTTTGGGGATCCCAGGTTAAGGTTGCAGGAACCCTGACCTCAGTAAGAAAATTAAAATCACCATAAGTATGCTCTGTGGTTGCGGCTTAGGCTGATCTTCCTAATTAGAAATTTGTTCGTTATAAAACGTATTAAATTTATACATTAAAAGTTATGATTTGATAAATTTTCATAAAAACTCTGAATCAATAGTGTTTGTGTGCGATCCATGTGTTTGTTGGGATTTAATATACTTCAAATGCCCCCAGGCGAATGGCCGTTGCTTGGTCTCTCCCTGCCTTGGGAATGAATGGAGTGTCCTAAGATTAAAGTAGTGCCTCGACTAACAGCTTAAGCTTTTGGTCTGGTGGTAAGCGCCTTAATTAGGCCTTACGGCTCAATGGTATCAGAGCCAGGTCGCGGGTTCGATTCGTGGGGGTGAAGGGATTTTTAATATAATATACTTCAAATGGCCCAGGCGAATGGCCGTCCCTTGGTCTCTCCATTCCTTGGGAATGAATGGATATATATATTACAATTTCAATATAGCTTATTTTAATAATAAATATTTTAATTTTAAATTTAGTGTCTAAATTTTTTAACTTAAATATAATAGTGGCCTCAATTTTAATTTTATATTTTCAATTTAAAATTAAAAAATATAATTTTGATTTTAAATTAAAATTACAATTGCATTTTTTTTTCTAATTAGCAAAATAATTAGTTAAAATTATTTATTTATTTATTTATTTTTTCAATTGGTTCAGTTTTAATATTTTAAATTTTAGAATATTTAATTAAGTTAATTACATTAGACGTAAATTTAAATTTATTTACGTACTCCACCAACAAATTAAAAAATAGGAAAGATAATATATTAAATGAAATATGACAAGAAAACACTTTACCGTTGAAAAAATAAAGCAATTTGCACTCATATAATCACTCTAATAATTATAAAAAAACATATTTAAAAATATATATATATAATTTCGATTGGGTGTATATTTAAATTTAATTATATATCCGATTAATAAATTAAAGAGTATAAAAAATAATAAAAAATAGACTAAATCAAATAATATTTTACAATTTAAAAAATAAAACAAATCACAGACTAATTTAATTGCTCTAATTTATATCATATATAATAAAACAATTCACAGACTAATCTAATTTCTCTAATTTATATTATATATAAAAATAAAAAAAAGTGAAAATAATGAAATTTTTCATAATATTTTAAAATTTTTAAATTATTTAAAAATAAATAATTTATCTTATAAATTAATTTATCTTTTAAAATTATTTTTCTAATAATATAATTGTTTTAATTAATAATCTATACTACAAATAAAAAAGTGAGAATGAAAAATAATAAAAATTTCTAAACTACTCTTATTTAAATATAATTATTGATTGTCCCCTATTTTGATCGATTACGAAATAAAATAAAATTTTTGTTATTTTAAAGTTTGAATTTATTTGAATATTAATTCTTATTTAAATTTAAATATATTTTTATTTATAATTTAATTTTAATTATTTATATAATTTTAAAATTTATATAAATTTAAAAATTTTGTTCTATTTATATTTAAATTAAATTTTAAAAAATTTTGTTATATAATTTAAAATAAAATTTATAAAAAATTAAAATTATTAAATATTTTTTAGAAAAATATTATTTCATGTTTTACAAAAAGATGATTTAGTAACAATAAATTTATTACTAATACATATTAAATTACCATTAATATTGGCATTTTATTTTGATGAGATTTTGTAAAAAGTTGATTATCACCTAGTGTTTGGATTCAATTTTTTTAACGTGTACAAACAAGTCTTTAAAATTGGACGTCCAATCATATTAATACCATCCTCTTTTACATGTGTGGATGTCCTTTTATATGTGTAGATCTCCATTTAAATACATAAAATAATTAAATAACTCAATATTTACATTTTAATATTTTATAATAACTAATAATTTAGAACTCAATTATAAATTAATTACTTATCAAATACTTTTTATTAAACAAAATATTATTAAATAAATAACCCTATAAATTCAATTATATTACACAGACTAATAAAATAATTTAAAAAATTAAAATAAAATATTCAAAACAGTAATTTATAACACTGCATTCTCAAGCAAGCAAAGTATATATATATATATTTCATGGTTACAATATAGCTTATTTTAATAATAAATATTTTAATCCAATTTAAATTTTATATTCTCAATTCAAAATTAAAAGATATAATATTGATTTTAAATTGAATTTACAATTGCAAATAGTTAATTTTTTTCTAATCAGCAAAATAATTAGTTAAATTATTTATTTATTTTTTTATTTTTTCAATTGGTTCAATTTTAATATTTTAAATTTTAAAATATTCAATTAATTTAATTGGATTAGGTGTGAATTCGAATTTATTTATGTATATGACCAACAAATTAAAAAGTAGGAAAAATAGTGCATTAAATAGGTTATAACAAGAGAACACTTCAAAAAATAAAGCAATTTGCACTAATATAATCACCCTAATATTTATAATACAAATCATATTTAAAATATATAAATAATGGGTTATAAAATTAATGTTTAAATTCCATTAAATATATAAAATCAATGGCAAAAAAATATATATAATGCCTTAACCAACGTTTAATACATAAAAGTTAAAAGTAATCTACTTATAACTATTTCATTGATAAAAATATAAGAGTCTTAATTTATTGATTTTTCCTTTTTGATTCGTTTTATCATGAAAATAAAATGTTATTAGAAATAGATTACATAACCATTAAGAAAATATTAAAAATACGGGTTTCAATATTAAATTAATTTATTAAAAAAATGTTAGTAAAATTTAAGGTCAAAAATCAATGAAGAAAATAAAACTCTTAACTAAAATATATATCACGTACCTTCCATAGAAATAAAACTATTTTTTTGATCCAATTATTAGCATTTTAATTCATAACATTGGTATTTTATTTTGATGAGATTTTGTTAAATGTTGATTAGCATATGCTTATTGATATATTTTTTTATTTTGCTCGAATTGACCATTTCAATATTTGATTATTAGATTTTGTTAAATATTGAAATGGAATTATTTTAGTAATATTTTAGTAATATTTTGTTAAATCTGATAATGAAATATTGAAATTGTCAATTTGAGCAAATAAAAAATATGCCAATAAGCATGTGATAATCAATATTTAACAAAATCTCATCAAAATAAAATGCCAATGCTATGAATTAAGATACTAATAAATGGACCCAAAAATTAGTTTTATTTCTATGAAAAATACATGACATATATTTTAGTTAAGAGTTTTATTTTTTCATTCATTTTTCGCCTTAAATTTTATTAAGAGTTTTTCTATAAATTAATTAAATATTGATAGCAGTATTTTTAATATTTTCTAAATGATTATGTGATCTATTTCTAGTAATATTTTATTTTCTATATAATGATAAAACGAATCAAGAAGAGAAAATCAATAAATTAAGACTTTTATATTTTTATCAATGAAATAGTTATAAGTGGATTACTTTTAATTTTTATGTCTTAAACGTTGGTTAAGGGCATTATATTTTTTTTTGTCATTGATTTTATATATTTAATGGAATTTAAACATTAATTTTATAACCCATTGTATATATATTTTAAATATAATTTATATTATAAATATTAGGGTGATTATATTAGTGCAAATATCTTTATTTTTTAAAGTATTCTCTTATTATAATCCATTTAATACACTATTTTTCTTGTTTTATAGTTTGTTGGTCGAGTACTTAAATAAATTCGAATTTACACCTAATTCAATTAAATTAATTGAATATTCTTAAATTTAAAGTATTAAAACTGAACCAATTGAAAAAAAAATTAATAACTAATTTAACTAATTATTTTGTTGATTAGAAAAAATTAACTGTCCGTAATTTCAATTTAAAATCAAAATTAATCTTTTAATTTTGAATTTGAATATAAAATTTAAATTTGATATTATAATTTAAAATTGAGAACATCATTATATTTAAGTTAAAAATTTTGAAATACTAAATCTAAAATTAAAATATTTATTATTAAAATAAGCTATATTGTAACCATGAAATATATAAATATACTTTCCATGATAATGCAGTCTTATAAATTACTATTTTAAATATTATATTTTAATTTGTTAAATTATTTTATTAGTCTTAGTAATACAATTGAACTTATGGAAATATTTATTTAATAATATTTTATTTAATAAAAAGTATTTGATAAGTAATTAATTTATAATTGAGTACTAAATTATTATTTATTAGAAAATATTAATATGATAAATATGGAATTATTTAATTATTTTTTATATTTAATAGGGGATTTACACATATAAGAAAGGATGATGGTCTTAATATGACTGGATGTCAAATTTTAAAATAAATTTTAGATTAAAATCAAATAAAAATCGAGAATTAAAATTTTTTTTTACTTGTTGAAAAAATTGAATCCAAATATTGAAATGGTCAATTCAAGCAAAATAAAAAATATGTCAATAAGAATTTGATAATCAACATTTAACAAAATCTCATCAAAATAAAATGCCAATGTTATGAATTAAAATGCTAATAATTGGACTGAAAAAAATAGTTTTATTTCTATGAAAGGTACGTGATATATATTTTAGTTAAGAGTTTTATTTTCTTCATTGATTTTTTACCTTAAATTTTATTAACAGTTTTTTTTATAAATTAATTGAATATTGAAACCCGTATTTTTAATATTTTCTTAATAGATAGATTGACTAAGTCAACTCATTTCATACTAATGAGAACTGATTACTCATTGGAGAAATATGCAGAACTATACATTAATAAAATAGTTCGGTTACATGGAGTATCTCTTTCTATTATTTCAGATAGGGACCCGAGGTTCACATTCAGATTTTGGGAGAAATTGCATGAAGCACTGGATAGGTCAGTGAGGCTATCAAATACTAGAAGATATGCTTTGAAGTTGTGTTATTGAATTCGAAGGGAGCTGGGAGAGATACCTTCCATTGATTGAATTTGCATACAACAACAGTTATCAAGCAAGTATCAAAATGGCACCTTATGAAGCATTGTATGGAAGGAAATGTAGAACTCCATTGTGCTGGACAGAACTCAGTGAGGCTAAATTGATAGGTCCAGATTTGGTGAGGGAAACGGACGAGAAAGTTAGAACTATCAAGAAAAGATTGAAAGCAGTTTTAGATAGACAGAAGTCCTATGCGGATTTGAAGAGAAAAGTTATAGCATATGAAGTTGGAGATAAAGTGTTTCTTAAAGTTTCTCCATGGAAAAGGGTGCTTAGATTTGGCAAAAAGGGAAAGTTAAGTCCTAGGTTTATCGGTCCATATGAGATAACTAAACGTGTGGGTCCGGTAGCCTACAGGTTAGCATTACCCCCAGAATTAGATAAGATACATAATGTCTTCCATGTATCCATGCTGAGAAGATACAGATCTGATCCTTCTCATGTCATTTCTTCTGAGACAATTGATATTCAACCTGATTTAACTTATGAGGAGGAACCAGTGAAGATTTTAGCACGAAAAATAAAGGAGTTAAGGAATAAGAAGATTCCATTAGTAAAGATTCTTTGGAGAAACCACAAAACAGAGGAAGCTACATGGGAAAGTGAGGAATTAATGAGACAGCAACACCCCAGTTATTTATGATAGGTAAATTTTGAGGACGAATTTTTTTTCTAAAAGGAGGGGAGAGTTGTCACATTCCAAAACCTACGGATAGAAATAGAGCAATTATTAGATTTAAATTGTACCATTCTTAAGTTAGAGTAATTAGTTTCAGGGGAGGTGCTAGCTTAACCTCGAGCTAAATAGGGGAGGTGCTAGCTTATCCATAGCCGTTTGACACACAATTCTCCTATAGGTAGAGCACTAAAAGTTGTGTTTAGAGGTCTACCTTGCATTTCATATAGAGTTATCCATTCAAAGACAGAGTTAAAATAAGAACGACCAGTAATAGTATGTTAATATCTTTAAGCTGTAATGACTGAATCATAGAAAGGTCAAATGAGAAAGTAGACATAGAGTGATTATATTAATGCAAATTGCTTTATTTTTTGAAGTGTTCTCTTGTTATAACCCACTTAATACACTATCTCTCCCACTTTTCAATTTGTTGGTCGGATACGTAAATAAATTCGAATTTACACCTAATTTAATTAAATTAATTAAATATTCTGAAATTTAAAAAATTAAAACTGAACCAATTGAAAAAATAAAAAATTAATAAATAATTTAACTAATTATTTTGCTGATTAGAAAAAAATAACTATTCATAATTTCAATTTAAAATCAAAATTAATCTTTTAATTTTGAATTGGGAATATAAATTTTAAATTTGATATCATAATTTAAAATTGAGACCATCATTATATTTAAGTTAAAAATTTTGAAACACTAAATCTAAAATTAAAATATTTATAATTAAAATAAGCTATATTGTAACCATGAAATATATATATATACTTTACTTGATAATGCAGTTTTATAAATTATTGTTTTAAATATTATATTTTAATTTTTTAAATTATTTTATTAGTCTTAGTAATACAATTGAACCTATGGAAAAATTTATTTACTAATATTTTATTTAATAAAAAGTATTCGATAAGTAATTAATTTATAATTAGTACTAAATTATTATTTATTAGAAAACATTAATACGATAAATATTGAATTATTTAATTATTATTTATTAAAAATTATTAATATGATAAATATTGAATTATGTTAAATTTTAGGTTAAAATCAAATAAAAATCGAGAATTAAAATTTTTTTATACACATTGAAAAAATTGAATTGAAAAAATTGAATCTAAATATTGAAATTGACAGAAAAGTGATTGGGTCAGTGATTTGCCCAAATAAAAATTTTATTTTAAATGAACTGTGATACATGCATTTACCGGAAAAAACCATAATACATGTATGAAAAAAAATTATGATTTAAAATTTTTTATTTTATAGAAAATATTTTTAATATTGGGATACTTAAAAATTTAATGAAAAATATTTTTTTAATTTAAATTATTTTAAAGAAATTGATTTTTCTTAAAGGAGAAAGTTATTTTTCAAATTTTAAAAATCTTATTAAGTTTTTATATATAAATTTATTAATATATTTTATTTTTAATATTTTAATTAAATAATAAAAAATAAATTATCTTATTAAAAAATATTTTTATAAAAAATATTTTTTAAATATAAATAATTTTTTATAAATAAATGGAGATTTAATTTATTAAATATAAAATTATTGTTGATAATTAAACAAAAAATAAAAATTATTAAAATTGATAAAAAATTATTATGAAACACTTTTTATCTTTATTTTAAAATATTTTATCAAGATAATTTGATTACTTTTAAAATAATTGTTATTTTTATCATAATTTCAATTATCACATGTTTTAATTTTGTAGTTTTAAATATTTTTTTATTAAAAGAAATGGTCACCCTTCATAAGAATTTACCTAATTTTTTTATTATTAAGGTGCTAACTTATCCATAGCCGTTTAACACACAATTTGCTTATAGGTAGAGCACTAAAAGTTGTGTTTAAAGGTCCAACTTGCATTTCATATAGAGTTATACATTTAAAGACAGAGTTAAAATAAGAACGACCAGTAATAGTATGTTAATATCTTTAAGCTGTAATGACTGAATTATAGAAAGCTCAAATGAGAAAACAGACATAGAGTGATTATATTAGTGCAAATTGTTTTATTTTTTGAAGTGTTCTCTTATTATAACCCATTTAATATACTATCTTTCCTACTTTCTAATTTGTTGGTCGGATATGTAAATAAATTCAAATTTATACCTAATTTAATTAAATTAATTAAATATTCTGAAATTTAAAAAATTAAAACTGAACCAATTGAAAAAATAAAAAATAATAAATAATTGAACTAATTATTTTGCTGATTAGAAAAAAATAACTATTCGTAATTTCAATTGAAAATCAAAATTAATCTTTTAATTTTAAATTGGGAATACAAAATTTAAATTTGACATCATAATTTAAAATTGAGACCATCATTATATTTAAGTTAAAAATTTTGAAACACTAAATCTGAAATTAAAATATTTATTATTAAAATAAGCTATATTATAACCATGAAATATATATATATATACTTTACTTGATAATGTAGTTTTATAAATTATTGTTTTAAATATTATATTTTAATTTTTTAAATTATTTTATTAGTCTTAGTAATACAATTGTATTGACCAAGGGAGTGATAAGGATGTGTTCACCCCTTGGAGTAATAAGGCTGACTACAGGACTTGAGCCTGGAGAGATAAGGTTGGTAATTGATTCTGAACCACTTTCCGATCCAACATCTTTTCGGGGCATTGTCGGGTCCTTGCAATACCTCACTTTAACCAGACCTGACTTGTCTTTTAGTGTAAATTTTGTGTCCCAATTCATGCATTCACCTACTCATGCTCATCTGAAATATGTTCGTCGCATCTTGCGTTATTTAAAGGGCACGATACATTATGGTCTCAATCTTCGTTCCGATACTACACTTGCTCTTTCTGCCTTTTCTGATGCAGATTGGGCAGGCTGTCCGACGACGCGACGGTCAACTACAGGCTATTGCACGTTCCTAGGCTCGAATATCATTTCCTGGTGTGCGAAGAAGCAGTCCACAGTTGCTCGGTCCAGTACAGAGGCTGAGTACCGTGCCATGGCTCATACAGCAGCTGAGCTTACATGGCTTGGATATATTCTATCTGATCTTCGGATTTTTCCTCCACACCCACCGAAACTTTTTGCAGACAATGTCAGTGCTCTATTCCTCACAGTCAATCCAGTATTTCATGCTCGAAGTAAACATATTGCGTTGGATTACCACTATGTAAGAGAGCGAGTAGCTCAAGGGGCTCTTATTACTCAACATATTCCTTCCACTTGTCAGCTAGCTGATGTATTCACTAAATCAGTTCCTAAGGCTCGTCTTGCGTTCTTTCGACACAAACTATGTCTCCAACCTCGGCATAGTTTGAGGGGGGATATTGACCAAGGGAGTGATAAGGATGTGTTCACCCCTTGGAGTAATAAGGCTGACTACAGGACTTGAGCCTGGAGAGATAAGGTTGGTAATTGATTCTGCTGATTTTCAGTAATTTAGAGTTCTACGAGTTATACGTTCTGTTACATATGGTAGTCTAACAATATATTGTACCGTACTTCTAGCTATTTAGTTATTTTTGTAATCTATTTAAACAGAGTACTATGCCTCTGTTTATTATTGAGGAATACATGAATTAATTCATTTTTATAAAATCTCTTTCGCCTTTTTTTCCTATTCTCTTGTTAAGTGGATCAAAAGTAAGTTTAACATTGATTATCAATGTGGACGGCTGAACTTTGGTATTGCTAGTTTCTGAGTAAATTTATTATTTTCCCATTATAATTTCCTTTTGTAAACCAACATAAGTTTGATACTTAACTGGTGCACAAAGTCGTTTCCTTGTGGTTGGCATATTTGGCAATAAAGTGGTATTGGTGCTAAAGTGAAATTCCTATACCAAGAGAGAGCTTGGGTTACTGACATTACAGAAGGAAGAATGGTGTTATACAATGGCAATCAGAGGCAGGGTTTTCTGTCTAAAACAAAGCGAATCGAGAAGCAGAACAAGTGCGGAATCCCAGGAGTGGGATCGGTATAAGTACCTCTTGAACTTCTTGTAATATATATATAAGACCAATGGTTTTGCATGTCTTTGTGTGGTGAGAAATCAAGGTTTTTGTGACCTACTTGATAAAATTATAGTACTTGAAGGTAATAACATAACATGTTTTCTGACTGTTTCAAATCGAGTTTGTGCCCTTTAGATAAACAGAGAAGAGAACGCTCCCATTATTCATGGGTAAATCAAGCGCAAGAAGAATTCAAGAATGCCAGCGTAGAAAAGTTCTGCGAAGGGGTGAGAGACGATTAAGAATAAAAGAGTATGGAATGGTGGATGCCAGTGACAAAGCAATCATGATGGGGAAAAAATGTGTCTACTCTTCAAAGAGTTAAAAGCAACAATTGGGGGAGGCAGAAGATAGGAGTATCATCTTGCCAATTAAAGTTTGATTTCTCCTCGGGGCGGTACCTATGGAAATTGTCAAAAGAGTTACAAATGCATCAAGTGTCAATGGAAAACCGCAGTTGTGATGAAGCTAAGAAATCACACGATGAATAATAAAGTACAAATGGAAGGTAATTAGAGGAAAACACAAGATATGACCTCGGAGCCAAACAACAGGAGTGCGGTGTCCTAAGTGATAATCTTAGGTGGAGTCCTAAAGGTAACTCGGAGTTATCAAATGGTAATGTGAAGGACCCCTCAACCTCTAATCTTGTACAATGTTTCCTAAATTTCTTGACACGTTTCATTACATAAATCATTCTTGGATATTTGACAGCTTTTAGTCAAGTTTCCCGTGTGAGGGACTCGAGAAAATTTGAACTAACCGATATTGACCATATTCACTGTGTAGCTATTTATAAGCAAGGAAATGGCGTATAACATGGATTTGTTAGAATTCAGTTGGGTTTCGGTCAGGTGTTGAATAAGGCATAGAACCCATGAGACCAACGAAGACGAAAAGAAAGGCGCCAACAGAGATGAACGTCAAAGAGGACTAAAGAACATATGTGTAACTCGAGACAATGGCTATGGTGTTGCCATTGGCAGAACAAAGGGAGTCTCTCTTATCAATTCATTACTGTTGAGTTAAAATAGTGTTGCTATTTGTTTTTGGATAACGTGCTTGAGTAATTATTGTCTTAGGAGACTAATGATATTTCTTATGAGACTATTACAGATATAAAGAAGGAAGACTGACATTACTAAGGAGATTAATGATATTACTCATGAGACTATTACAGATATAAAGAAGGAAGACTATCAACACTTAAAGAATACGCACAGTGGGACGTGTGAAAGAGGAAACAGGGTAAATCAACATCAAATCCAGCGGGACAGATCGGTCATGGCGCCGTGCGGGTGGATGAGAGGAGAACATCATGAAATGGAGATTTCACACACATAGTCGTCACTCAAACACTAACAGTCAACAGAGTTCATTGCATAATTTCACACAAGGATTGAAGTACCAATCTCCAAACATATTTGCGGAAGATGTGACACCAAAGGACAGATCATCCAAGACCAAGTGTTCGATCAAATATAAATTGTTGGTGCAAGCAACATACAAGAGAACCTATGACAACAACTCCATGTGTTATAAAAAAATCAAGTGTCCAAGCAGAAGATTGAAGACCTTCGTCAAGCTCAGTCAACGAGGACGTCGACCGTTTAAGTGGGGGAGAGTGTTAGGGTCTTAGAATCTCAGGGACCAAAACTGTAATTTTCCAACAGTAGAGATTTGGGAAAATAATATTGGGATAAATTAGTATAAAATATTAGTAAGCAAAGAGCCGTGTCAGATATCTGAAATTCTCATTAGATTATTTATTTAGGGGGGTGTGTCATCTGAGACATATTGATATCTCCTCCTGCCACAAGCCAAGTTGTTCTTAAAGCTCTTTAGGGGGGAGTGACTAGTTGGCCACCAGCTGGGGCTGGGCCCAGTTGGCTACCGTAGGCCTACGGAGATCCTGAGTTGTGCCTTCACACCTTGTAGACCGTCCCCCCTATCTACAAGGGAGGTGAGAATTATTGTAATGATGGTATTGATGATAATGTGTAATTACTATTTTGCCCTTGGAATAAAATAAGTAGCCTGTTCATGAATTCTCATGTTCAGTTCTATATCTTGTGCCTACTGTGAGGCTTCTGATTGTATGATGCCTATTGGCTTCGTAGTTCGCTTAGATAAGCTTGACTAATCAAGGTATTCATATTCACAGGATGATTGGCTGATTCTGAAGGCTGACTTGGCTTGAAGGTGTTCAAGTCAAGTGCCGCACGGACTTGAGGAACAATTGGTACTCACTCTCACCAGACTATTCCCTTAAAGTGGGAGGTCAAGGGTTCGAGTAGTGGGGGAGGCGACCTAATTTCCAAAGGGAAATTTGGGCCAAATCCACTTGGGGAAGGATGCGATGCAAGAACCCAAGGGGACAAATCCTGCCAGGAACCCGTGAGGGTGAATGGATGTTAAAAAGCTGTTCACGACGCCAGTGGAAAGCCCGAGGTGGCACGAGGCCAGGCGAGGGATAGCCCTGGGCCGTGAACGGTAACAGTGCCGGTGAAAGGGCCGGGCTGTTACATGATAAGGATGTGTTCACCCCTTGGAGTAATAAGGCTGACTACAGGACTTGAGCCTGGAGAGATAAGGTTGGTAATTGATTCTGCTGATTTTCAGTAATTTAGAGTTCTACGAGTTATACGTTCTGTTACATATGGTAGTCTAACAATATATTGTGCCGTACTTCTAGCTATTTAGTTATTTTTGTAATCTATTTAAACAGAGTACTATTCCTCTGTTTATTATTGAGGAATAAATGAATTATTTATATTTAATGGAATTTAAACATTATTTTTATAACCCATTGTTTATATATTTTAAATATGATTTGTATTATAAATATTAGGGTGATTATATTAGTGCAAATATCTTTATTTTTTTAAATTGTTCTCTTGTTATAATCTATTTAATAAATAATATTTTTTACTTTTTAATTTGTTGGTCGGGTAATTAAATAAATTAAAATTTACACCTAATTCAATTAAATTAATTGAATATTCTGAAATTTAAAGTATTAAAACTAAACCAATTGAAAAAATAAAAAATTAATAAATAATTTAACTAATTATTTTGTTGATTAGATAAAAAATTAACTATCCGTAATTTCAATTTAAAATCAAAATTAATCTATTAATTTTAAATTGGGAATATAAAATTTAAAATTGATATCATAATTTAAAATTGATACCATCATTATATTTAAGTTAAAAATTTTGAAACACTAAATCTAAAATTAAAATATTTATTATTAAAATAAGCTATATTGTAACCATGAAATATATATATATATACTTTCCATGTAGTCTTATAAATTATTATTTTAAATGTTATATTTTAATTTGTTAAATTATTTTATTAGTCTTAGTAATACAATTCAAACTATAGAAATATTTATTTAATAATATTTTATTTAATAAAAAGTATTCTATAAGTAATTAATTTATAATTGAGTACTAAATTTCTATTTATTAGAAAATATTAATATGATAAATATGGAATTATTTAATTGTTTTTTATATTTAATATTTTTATATTTAATAGGGGATTTACACATATAAAAGAGGATTATGGTCTTAATATGATTGAAATCAAATTTTAAAATAAATTTTAGATTGAAATCAAATAAAAATCGAAAATTAAATTTTTTTATACATGTTGAAAAAATTGAATCCAAACATTGAAATGGTCCATTAGAGCAAATAAAAAATATACCAATAAACATGTGATAATCAACCTTTAACAAAATCTCATCAAAATAAAATGCCAATTGTTATGAATTAAGATGCTAATAAATGAACCAAAAAAATAGTTTTATTTATATGAAAAATACGTGATATATATTTCAGTTAAGAGTTTTATTTTTCATTGATTTTTCGCCTTAAATTTTATTAAGCGTTTTTCTACAAATTAATTTAATATTGACAGCAATATTTTTAATATTTTCTTAATAGTTATATGATCTATTAATTTAAAACGAATCAAGATGAGAAAATCAATAAATTAAGACTTTTATATTTTTATCAATGAAATAGTCTTAAGTGGATTACTTTTAATTTTTATGTCTTAAACATTGGTTAAGGGCATTATATATTTTTTTTACCATTGATTTTATATATTTAATGAAATTTAAACATTAATTTTATAACCCATTGTTTATATATTTTAAATATGATTTGTATTATAAATATTAGGTTGATTATATTAGTGCAAATATCTTTATTTTTTAAAAGTGTTCTCTTGTTATAATCCATTTAGTAAACTATATTTCTTACTTTTTAATTTGTTGGTCGAGTACTTGAATAAATTTGAATTTATACCTAATTCAATTAAATTAATTGAATATTCTGAAATTTAAAATATTAAAATTGAACTAATTGAAAAATAAAAAATTAATAAATAATTTAACAAATTATTTTGTTGATTGAAAAAAAAATTAACTATCCGTAATTTCAATTGAAAATCAAAATTAATCTTTTAATTTTGAATTGGGAATATAAAATTTAAATTTGATATCATAATTTAAAATTGATACCATCATTATATTTTAGTTAAAAATTTTGAAATACTAAATGTAAAATTAAAATATTAATTATTAAAATAAGCTATATTGTAATCATGAAATATATATATATACTTTCGTTGATAATGCGGTTTTATAAATTATTATTTTAAATATTATATTTTAATTTATTAAATTATTTTATTAGTCTTAGTAATACAATTGAACCTATAGAAATATTTATTTAATAATATTTTATTTAATAAAAAGTATTCGATAAGTAATTAATTTATAATTGAGTACTAAATTATTATTTATTAGAAAATATTAATATGATAAATATGGAATTATTTAATTTTTTTATATTTAATAGGGGATTTACACATATAAGAGAGGATGATGGTCTTAATATGATTGGACGTCAAATTTAAAAAAAAAATAGATTAAAATCAAATAAAAATTGAGAATTAAAATTTTTTTATTTATGTTGAAAAAATTGAATCCAAATATTGAAATAGTCAATTCGAGCAAAATAAAATTTTGTCAATAAACAACTGATAATCAACATTTAACAAAATCTCATCAAAATAAAATGCCAATATTAAAATGCTAATAATTGGACTGAAAAAATAATTTTATTTCTATAAAAAGTGCGTGATATATATTTTAGTTAAGATTTTTTTTTATTGATTTTTCACCTTAAATTTTATTAACAGTTTTTTTATAAATTAATTTAAAGTGTTCAAAGTGTTTTATTAATTTTATTAATTTTATTAACAAAATCTTTATTTTTTCAAAGTGTTCTCTTGTTATAATCCATTTAATACACTATCTTTCATATTTTTTAATTTGTTGGTAGGATAATTAAATAAATTCGACACCTAATTCAATTAAATTAATTGAATATTCTGAAACTTAAAGTATTAAATCTGAACCAATTGAAAAAATAAAAAATTAATAAATAATTTAACTAATTATTTTGTTGATTAGAAAAAAAATTTAACTATCTGCAATTTCAATTTAAAATCAAAATTAATCTTTTAATTTTAAATTGGGAATATAAAATTTAAATTTGGTAACATAATTTAAAATTGAGACCACCATTATATTTAAGTTAAAAATTTTGAAAAACTAAATCTAAAATTAAAATATCTATTAGTAAAATAAGCTATATTGTAACCATGAAATATATATATACTTTCTTTTATTGTTTTAAATATTATATTCTAATTTGTTAAATTATTTTATTAGTCTTAGTAATACAATTAAACCTATGGAAATATTTATTTAATAATATTTTATTTAATAAAAAGTATTTGATAAGTAAGTAATTTATAATTGAGTACTAAATTATTATTCGTTAGAAAATATTAATATGATAAATATGGAATTATTTAATTATTATTTATTAAAAAATATTAATATGATAAATATTGAATTATGTTAAATTTTAAAATAAATTTTAGGTTAAAATCAAATAAAAATCGAGAATTAAAATTTTTTATTTGTTGGTCGGATACTTGTTATCCATTTAATATACTATTTTTCTTGTTATATAATTTGTTGGTCGGATACTTAAAATAAGTTCGAATTTATACCTAATTCAATTAAATTAATTATTCTAAAATTTAAAGTATTAAAAATGAACAAATTAAAAAAATAAAAAATTAATAAATAATTTTACTAATTATTTTGTTGATTAGAAAAAAAATTAACTATCCGTAATTTTAATTCAAAATCAAAATTAATCTTTTAATTTTGAATTGGTAATATAAAATTTAAATTTGATATCATAATTTAAAATTGATACCATCATTATATTTTAGTTAAAAATTTTGAAATACTAAATGTAAAATTAAAATATTAATTATTAAAATAAGCTATATTGTAATCATGAAATATATATATATACTTTCGTTGATAATGCGGTTTTATAAATTATTATTTTAAATATTATATTTTAATTTATTAAATTATTTTATTAGTCTTAGTAATACAATTGAACCTATAGAAATATTTATTTAATAATATTTTATTTAATAAAAAGTATTCGATAAGTAATTAATTTATAATTGAGTACTAAATTATTATTTATTAGAAAATATTAATATGATAAATATGGAATTATTTAATTTTTTTATATTTAATAGGGGATTTACACATATAAGAGAGGATGATGGTCTTAATATGATTGGACGTCAAATTTAAAAAAAAAATAGATTAAAATCAAATAAAAATTGAGAATTAAAATTTTTTTATTTATGTTGAAAAAATTGAATCCAAATATTGAAATGG